>NC_133618.1:651009528-651351260 GCF_048593235.1 Sminthopsis crassicaudata
AGAGAATAAACTCATCTTGTCCAATTGTTTGATGAGACTTAAGGAGTTAAGTCTGACTTTAGGTATGATAACAAAACAGTGTCAGGAATTTGGCCTGCCTTTGTGTGTGACCATGATAATAGGATG
Organism: Sminthopsis crassicaudata; assembly: GCF_048593235.1. NCBI lineage: Eukaryota > Metazoa > Chordata > Mammalia > Dasyuromorphia > Dasyuridae > Sminthopsis > Sminthopsis crassicaudata. The sequence continues at coordinate 651,009,655 of NC_133618.1, forward strand.
GGATCCATTAAAGTTCTACTTCACTCCTGACAATGAAGACAGGATGGGCTCTTTAAAGTTCCTGCTCCACATCACAGGCATGGGACACAGCTGGTGTAAAGGACACAGCTATGTGCAAAGGACAGGAAGAAAGCCAAGAATGAATAAAGAGGAGTCAAATTTAGGGCTGGAAAGGCAGCTTGGATCTAGGTTTGTGAAGGGCTTTTAATTCCAATAAGAAGCAATTGTATTTGAGCTTAAAGGAAGAAGGGAAACATTGGAGTTTATTGAGTATAGGTATGAGACCTATACTTTAAGAAAATCATTTAGGTGGCTGTGCAGAGAATGGCTTGGAGAGGTGAGCAATTTGAAACTGGAGGACCAATTAGGAGGATGATTCCTATAACTTCTCTGTGGTCTCAGTTCTTTCTGTAACATGAGAGGGTTAATAAAATGACCTTGCTGGTCTCCTCCAGTTCTAAAGCTGGGCTTCATTTTTCATGAATTTCTCCTGAGGAAACTATGAAGTTGACAGAATAATTCTCAACATCTTCAATCTACATGTGAGAAAACTGAAGCTAGAAAGCTTATGTTACTTATGACATCCTACAGCAAATTAGCAATTGGATTAGGACTAAAACCCATCTCTCCTAGCTCAAAATCCCAAGCTCTTTTTTTTGTTTGTTTTTGTTTTTTTGTTTTTTTTGTGCCAGCCTTCCTGTTTAAATACAGCACAGGCCAATGCCTTCAGAGCCTGAGGAAACGGTTCCCATTGGCCTTTCCCTGAGAGGGCAAAGTTCCAATGGGGATGGTCCCCCAGGGTGGGCTAGCTCACCTGGCCCACAAAACCTAAGAGGACACCAGATCTCCATGGTTACACACCCCAGGGGCAAACCTTCCTTTCCTCTTGTAGTATCTCATTTCCATGCATGTCATCCTCATGTGTAAAATATATTGGCCCCATCCAGAGAAGGCTTTGTGTCACTTCTAAATCAATTTATTTTAATCTAATCTTCATCTGTGATGGTTTTCCTTGGCCAAGCCCATCAAGGAAACATCTTGGCAGGTGAGAGAGAACGAAAAACACATAACATTTGTTTTTAATGGTTCCTATGCACCAGGCAGTTTCTTGTTTTCCAATATGGCCAAGCCTGTGAAATCTATGAAATATGACTGGTCCTTGGAACTGACCCCTGATGTAAGCTGAGATCTATACAGATGAGAACTCACTAAAATATGAGCATAAAGATGTCAGAAACCCCTTAAAACCTTTAAAAATCATTGAGGTGAAGTCACCACCAGAGTGGAACTTTCCCTTCAAAGACCAAAGCAAAGAATTCCTTCCTCAAGCAGGCAGACAGTGAAACAAATCTCAGCCAATTGTCAGCCTCCTTAAAGTGGACTTTTAATAGCTGGATCCATAAAAGACACATTTTTCTTAAGCTCTGCCTGTTCGCCGTTGTTATTAATTTTTTGGTTCCCCCTCGTTCCTTTTCTTTTTGGCTAAGAAAGCTTAAAGGGGATTTCAGCTGAAACCTTCCCTCTTTCACTTTTCCATCTGGCCCAGTCTACTTATTAAACAAAAAAAGTCCAAAGGATGTCCAGTCGTGGGACAGTGACATTTTCGATTATGATCTCTTGAGAAATCAGCCACCAAAGGGTTAAGATCCGGGATGCCTGTTGCCACTTCCCAGCATTCACTTTAGGGATGAGGCAGAAGGCTTGCAGTGAGACCCCCCATAGACATGCTCTCTTGGGATCTCTTTCCTTGACTGTCGAGGTTTATGGCTGGCAAGGAAAACTGAGGAAGGAATGGGCTAGGAGTCACTAGATGGGGAAAAAAACACCCAGCAGTGGTGAATTTAGTGGGGTGATACACTCAGGGTTTGAACTTTATGCACATGTGGCAGTAAGGGCAGCTGGCACAGTCCGCCTGCAGCTGGAGGCATGTTTCCTCCTTCATCTCCTCAGCCCCGACAACCAAGAGGTTCTTTCCAGGAAAATCAAGGGAAAGGTCACGAAAGCATCCCTGTTCCACTGAGTCAGCCCAGATTCTGGAGGGCAAGGTGCAGCTCTGGGGAGCTGGCCTGGCGGCTGGGGGAAGACAGGCTTTTTCCTCTACTCCGGCACTGGTTGCCATCGCCCCGGCCAAGGCCAGCTGTAACCATGGGATATTTATTTTCGTTGCGGGGCTGAAGCTGGCAACATGGGTCTGAGGTTTGAAAATGGTGATGCTTAGTGACCTGGATTTAGCTTTGACTCTGACTTTCCCTGAGGCAGCTAACAAAAACCAGAAGTGGAAAGTATTTGGAGAAGTCCTCAGAGCCCAGGCTCTCATCCCTGCAGGGGCACAGAGCCCAGAGCAAAGCACTCTGCATCCCACCCCCCCAACAAACTACAGGATATTTTTACACAGGTGAAATCCCTGTTCAGCAGAACAAAAGAAAGCATAAATATTACAAACATCAGCAGGTGGCAACCTGTCAGGAAGTAACTAAAGCAGAGGAGAGGTCGGCCATAAGGGACAACATGCAGCTTGGAAGACTCTCTCTAAAGACTCTCTCTCTCTCTCCTCTCTCTCTCTCTCTCTCTCTCTCTCTCTCTCTCTCTCTCTCTCTCTCTCTCTCTCTCTCTGTCTCTCTCTCTCTCTCTCTCTCTCTCTCTCTCTCTCTCTCTCTCTCTCTGTGTGTGTTGTGTGTGTGTGTGTCTCTCTCTCTCTCTCTGTCTCTCTCTCTCTCTGTCTCTCTCTCTCTCTCTCTGTCTCTCTCTCTCTCTCTCTCTCTTTCTCTCTCTGTGTCTCTCTCTCTGTCTTTTTCTGTCTCTCTGTCTCTCTCTCTGTCTCTCTCTGTCTCTCTCTGTCTCCTCTCTTCTCTCTCTCTCTAGTCTCTCTCTTCTCTCTCTGTCTCTCTCTCTGTGTCTCTCTCTCTGTGTCTCTCTCTGTCTCTGTCTCTCTCTCTGTCTCTCTCTCTCTAGTCTCTCTCTTCTCTCTCTTGTCTCTCTCTCTCTCTTCTCTTTCTCTCTCTTTCTCTCCCTTTCTCCCTCTCTGTCTCTTTGTTTCTTTGTCTGCCTGTGTCTCTCCCTCTCTCTTTCCCTCTCTCTCCCCCCCTCTCTGCAGGGGCATAGTTTGCCAGGCAGATATTTGCCTGAGTGACAGTAAAAAGGAATGGGGAAAATATGTACATGTATTTCAGGTTTTAGAAGGGGAGGGAAGATATCAACTTTTTCTCAACAGCTGCCTAATGTCCCTTCATGTCACTGAGCAGTTGTAGCTGCTTAGTACCCACAAAAGAAAGGGGCTAGAGTTATCCAAATAGGGGAACTGAGAAGGCTCACCTGCTGTGCCATGTTCTTTTCATATCTCTGTCAGCATCTGTCTATAGTCAGAGTGGCTATGAAGAATGCCCACCAGGAATTCTGGGACCTGAAACAAGTATGGGGTTAGGTAGGGAAGACAGAGAGATCTAATTCAAGACTGCTTCTGAAAAGATTATCACTGAAGAATGAACTAAGAGGCATCCATCCAATCCCACATCTGGATTCCAATTCCAAGATGTTGATTGTTATTGTTGTTCAACCATTTTCAATCATGTCTAGTTCTTTGTGACCCCATTCGGGGGTTTGTTTGGAATTGTGTTTTTTTGTTTTGTTTTTTGCCAAAGATACTTGAGTGATTTACTATTTCCTTCTCTAGCTCATTTTACAGATGAGGAAACTGAGGTAAACAGGATTAAGTGACTAGCACCATTAGTACATATCTAAGGCTGGATTTGACTTTGGGAGGCCTGATATCAGGCCTAGCACTCTATCCACTGTGCCACCTAGCCATGTTTATTATATACTTCACACTGTGCTTAGAACTTGGGATATAAGGACAACAGTGAAATTTCTGCCCCTGAATTTACATTCTGATGAGGGCATCAACATGTATATATCTTAGTATACACAAAATGACATATATAAAAAATATCAAATAACACTATGGAATTATGGGTAAAGAATGAACCAATAAAAGTTTTTATACAAAAGGTGATTTTTGAGCCCAATTTTTTTTATTTTTTATTTCTATTTTTTATAGTTTTTATTTACCAGATATATCATGGGTAATTTTACAGCATTGACAATTGCCAAACCTTTTATTCTAATTTTTCCCCGCCCCCCCCCCATGGCAGGTTGACCAATACATGTTAAATATGTTAAAATATAAATTAAATACAATATATGTATACATGTCCAAACTGCTGTAAAAAAAAAAAAAAAAGAATCAGACTGTGAAATAGTGTACAATTAGCCTGTGAAGGAAATCAAAAATTCAGGGGGACAAAAATAGAAGGATTGGGAATTCTATGTAGTGGTTCATAGTCCATCTCTCAGAGTTCTATCGCTGTGTGTATTGTTCACTTCATTACTGTTGAGCCCAATTTTGAAGTAATTCAGGATTTCCAAAAGGCAGAAGTTAAAAGGGAGTGCACTCTAGGCATAGGGGACAGGCAGTGCAAAGGCACAGGAATGGGAAATGGGGTATCATGTTTGAAAAACAAATAGTCTAGTCTAGCTGAATCATGGAGGGTGTAGAAGACATCATGTTCCAGAAAAATAGCAAGGTGGGAAGGGTAGGGAACTATTCTAAATGGCAAATAGAAGAAATTCATATTTGATGCTAGATGGGAATACATTGATGGGGCAGCCACTGCAGTTTGTAGAAATCAGATCACTACTTTTGTAAAAATACTTGGCAAATGAAAATGTTAGCTCTTTGGGGATGGGGGCTGATTTTTTATTTCTAGTAGGATTTTGTGGCACAAAATACATAGTATAGTAAGCTCTTTAAAATTTCTTGGTAATTGATCAAGCAATTGATTGATTATAGGATTGACTGGAGAAGGGAAAAACTTGAAGCTAGGAATCTAAGTAGGAGATTATTGTAGAAGTTCTGAAAGAGAGGTGAAAGAAGTCCCAAACCAGAGTAGTAGCTTTGTGAATAGCGAAGGGGATGGGTATGAATAAAAATGGTAAGATTTGGGAACAGATTTGTTAAAAGTTTGTTGTTGTTGTTGTTGTTGTTGTTTTTAATTTAGAAAGCATTTTTATAGAATCTATAGCATCTCCACTGCCAAATTCGATACAGAACCAAAGAGGGGGAAAAGAATCAAGAATAAAAACAAAGAAATAAAAATAAATATAATCAAAATGAAGAAATAGAGATAAATTCTCTAGCATTTATTGTCTAAATTCTTCACATAGCAATTAATCATTGTAACATTCCTCATATTATGCCATTTAATTGAATCATGGTACTGAATTGCATTATCTCTCTTGTGTCATTATTTACTTTTCATATATTTCTGGTCTCCTTCAGTAGCTACTAGACTGCATCCTCCTCGAGGGCAAAGACCACGTGTTCTAATTGGATGCAAGATTCTCAATCTTGTATCAGAGGACTTAGCATGTTAGGACTTTTTAAGAAATATTTGTTGTTGAATCTTTAATTCAGAAGTTCTTATGTGATTTTATAAATGTTTTCAAATCCTTGCAAAAAGGGCTATTTGTTCATTATAAACCTGGCAGAAATTATTATACCTATCATTTAACATACATATTTTTGTAATATATATATATATATATATATATATATATATATATATATATATATATATATATATATATACACATATGTATTCATTAGATTAAAACCAACTGGGGAGGGGAAAAGTAGGCCTGAATTAGTGGAAATCTGAATTATAGGATAATTGGAAAGTAAATATATTTTTTATTTTTACTACACATAAGAAATTCAAAATGAACTAACCCAGTTTAGTTGCTGGCCTTTAAATAACCTACCTCAGGGAAGGGTCTTTATATTAGCTTATCAGTTATTTTAAACTAGATACTAGCAAAGCATTTGAGCCAAGATAGCACAGTGCATAGGGTTCTACAACTGGAGACAGGGAAACTTGAATTCAAATCCAAACTAAGACACTAGTTGTATGATTCTGGTCAAGTCACTTAACTCTGTTTGTCTCAGTTTCCTCATGTGTAAAGTGAGCTGGAGAAAGAAATGGTGGACTGCTCCAATATCTTTGTCAAGAAAACCCCAAATATGGGTACCAAAAAGTCAACTATGATTAATATGACTAAACAATAACAACAACTAACCACAGCATTTACAGCATCCTCATATTGGTAGCAATCATTCCTCATACCATTCATTCACTTAGCAAAGTTTCCCTCCTTCCCCTGTGGAGATTGTGAAAAGGTTATCTTCAGCCCAAGCCTGTCTGAATGATGACAAATTCTGAATTAACGAATTCTCAATCAATGATGTTTTTCCTTTATTTAAAAAATCTCTGACCTTTTTTAGCCTGTGTAGATACAGTCTTCATATGACATGACCCTGCTGCTGTCATCCTGACTCTTTAACTCACTGCCTGTCCATAGAATTTTCATGTTGTTCAAATCTTCATAAGACACTTAGTCCTCTGGGAGGTGAAGTTGTCTAATAAACGATATTATTTTTTTTCTGGCTTAACCCTTTTACTATATAATTTAAAGACTGGCTTTCTAGAAATGTCAGGTCTCCACAGGGAAAAAAAGCAGACAAACAATTCCGGAGACAGGACAATAGAAAAAGACCCTGACCTGGAAGATAGGAAGCCTATCCATTTCATAAACTGTATCATCTAACAACCTTGCTTATCTGGTCCTCAGTTTCTCCCTTTGTAAAAAAGAAGGGATTGGACTAGATGCCCCCTGAAAGTCCCATCTTCACTCTAAATTCCCGAAGATGTTAATATAAAATTATCTTATTTCAAGTGGTAAAGATCATGTCCTTTCTAGGTGGTTCCCTATATTGATGAAATCACAGGTCTGAATCCTGTCAAAAAATAGTTGTGTTTTCATATCTCAAGCATCCTTGATTTTATTGGTGTGAGGACCAATGTATTCATCTGCTGCTTGGATCAACTGTTCCATGAGTTAGTGTTACACAAGAAACCATCATCTTTTGACCATCTTTCTGGTTATGATCTCTTAGGCTGATGCTTAGACAATATCTGTTCCTACTTTTACTGCACTACTACTGCCTTAGTTGTTGTTGTTGGAGTTGTTATTATTGTTGTACTACTAGTAGTAGTGCTACAACTACTACTTTTACTACCACTATTATTACTACTATTTCTGCGTTAATTGTAGTTGTTGGAATTGTTATTGTTACTACTAGTAGTAGTAGTGCTACATCTACTTCTTTTACTAGTACCACTACTACTACTATTTCTGCCTTAGTTATTGTTGGAGCTATTATTGTTGTTACTACTACTAGTAGTAGTGCTACTGGTACTACTTTTACTACTACCACCACTACTACTACTTCTGCTTTAATTGTACTTGTTGGAATTGTTATTGTTGTTACTACTAATAGTAGTGCTACTACTACTACTTTTACTAGCACCACCACCACTACTACTATTACTTCTGTCCTAGTTGTTGTTAGAGTTGCTATTATTGTTGTAATTACTACTTTTACTACTACTGCCATTGTTGTTGTTGTTACTACTACTACCACCATCATTACCACCAGCACCACCACTAGTACTACTATTACCACCACTAAATAATATTTCATATTTCTGTGTACTTTTATATTTTCAAAGATCTTTCCTCACAACAACCCTCTGAGATAAGTAATATAAATATCACCCCCATTTTACATATGATGAAACTAAAGCAAAGAAAGTAAAATGACTTGTCTATTTTGTACAACTATTAATAATACTAAACCTTGTTGCATGTTAACATAGCATATTTCCCAAACATAAAAATGTTTAATAAAAAATAGTCTTGTTTTATATAGTTTTGCAAATCTTTTTAATGTCTGGTTTAATAGAAGACAGTTGGATTTTCCTATAAGCTTTTTGCATTCAATCTGTTTCAATATGATATTTTACAGAATATAAGAAAGTTTGGTCCCACAGAGATATGTAGTTGGAAAAAGGAAGGAGTAGTTTAAAGGCAAAGAGCATCTTAATATTATTATGTAAATAGTTTTAACTTCACAATTCCTTGAAAGGATCATGGAGACTCCCAAACTTTAAAAATAGCTAACCCAGAAGATCCACGCCTGCAGACTTCTCACCCTGGAAAATCATTCTGCTCCTGTGACCCTTTTCTCTGCTTGTTTAGCACACAATAAATACTAAGTAAATGTTTGTTGACTTAAAATGACTATACTGGATTCTGTAAAACAATGTAGCTTCCCAACTGTCTCAATATTTTTTCCTTTAGAGAAAAAAGAATTTTCCCTATCAGCGAAGAATATAGTTTCAAAATCCATCTCTGTTGGCTGTAATGGTGCTTTTAGTTAAATGGACTCTAAATTGAGGGGTTTCAGATTGTTGTTTCGATTATCATCTGGTACCTCCTATCTCAGAAAGATAATTTGAATGATCTGGGTTCATAGGAATAGTACATGGTTACTTATGTATTATGATGTGAAATCCGCCTGTTTCAAAATCTTCCCCTTATCTTATTACTTTCATCATTATCAATTCATTCATTTTGTTAAAGCAGTATTTCTTAATAAAATAGAAATACTATTGAAATGGATGAAATACTGAGCTGTTGTCTAACAATCAACAATTTGGCATAAATTAGTGGCTGAACAAAAATAACTTTATCACTTTCTTTTCAAGGATTACTTCCAGAGATAAGAAACCTTGGGAATGAGAAATAGATCTTGAAAGAGAAGAGTATAAACAGAGGTCAAAGGACTTATTGAAGTAAGGTTATCACTGTAGTGGACCATGAGCTGCTAAGGAATAGCATGAAGGCTCTGAACACCTTAGCAGGGGCCTTTTAAAAAAGCACTTGAAAGAATACCACCCCCCCAAAAAAAGCAACCTATTTCACAATATAGGATGACATCACAAGACATGCACCCTGAGAGGTCCATAGGCCATGGTATAGTTTACAAAATAATATTAAAATTAATAACATTTCATACATGTGGTACATCATGATTAACAAGGCACTTTTCTCAGAACAACCCAATGAGAGGTCAATATTATAATGCCCATTTTATAGGTGAGGAAACCAAGACTCAGCTAGTAAAAAACATGCCCATTTAATAGATAAGGAAACCAAGTCTCAGCTAGTAAAAAACATCAGAGCCAAACTCATATCTATTAACTCCATGTCTAGTATTCTTTCCACTGTGCCATATTGCTTCTCCGTGAGTTTGAAATGAGCACATCCCCAATGTAGCTTTTGCTTCCAGATATATTTTGTTTTCTGACATAGTGTTTTCCATCAATGGAATAAAAATGATGCAAATCTCCATTCATTTCATGGAAGGAGAATGAGTCTAAAAGGGTTTAACTGGTCCAAACAATCATGATTCACCAGCTGTGCTATATATTTAAGAAAAAAACAAATGAATGGAGGATAACAGTTGTTCAGGCTTTTACAGGGCGACACATTGAGTTAGTCCTTCAGTATGGACAGTTACTGCCAAAGGACAATAAGCTAGTCTCAGAATTGAATTGGAACAAGAATGTAGGCTGGCGTACATATAGTAATTTTTGTAATATTTCTTTTAAATGTTCCCAAGCTGCCTAAAACAAGATTCATCTTTTAATTCCACTATTCCTCTAGCAATACTAGGTGGTTATGATTTGTGAAATACTAGGATTTCAGAAGAGCCAGGACTTCGGGTAACCCAAAGTTAATGGAAAGGTACATGAGGGGTAAAAGTAAGATGTAGAATATTAGCAATGGGTATACATGGTTAAGAAGTGACATAAAAGATTTTTATTAAGTAGTTTTTCAGTCATGTACAACTCTTAGCCCATTTGGAGTTTTCTTGGGAAACATTCTGGAAGGGGTTGTCATTTCCTTCCCCAACTCATTTTACAGATGAAGAAATTAAGGCAAACAGAGTTAAGTGATTTGACTAGAAAGTGTTTAAGGCTAGATTTGAACTCAGGAAGATGAGTCTTCCTGACTCTAGGCTCACTGCTCTATGCATGACACAATTTATCTTTTTATAAATCTGTTTTGTTTTCTTTCAGGAGGCAATTGGTGTTAAATGATTTGCCCAGGTTCATACAGCTGGGAAGGTGTCTGAGGCTGGATTTGAATTCAGGTCCTCCTGACTCCAGAACCGATGCTCATTCCATTAAGCCTACAAAAAGAAAACATCAGGGAAATTATGATCAGAAACAGGGTAGGCTACTCATATAGGGAAAGCAAGTACAAATGGATAGTTCAAGTGGTATCATGAATTTTCCATCAATTAATTGACAAGTATTTATTAAGCACCTATAATATGCTAAACATTGCACTTGATTTGGGGGATTCAAAAATAAAAATCAGACCATCTCTGGCCCCAAGGAATGAAGAATTAGAGTACTATGCAGGAATATGCTGTTAGTAAGGAATATGTCTTTACAAGGACAGGCACATAACATCAGCATGTTTATACCATATAACAGACAGAAATGTTGACTACATCAAGTTCCTCATGCCCTCTTATTGGATTAGCTATGACCCCAAGCCAGAAGAGAGTCCTCAAAAGTATGGTAAGAAGAACATGTGTCATCTAGGTTTGTGAGGGTGATACAATATTCCACAGTAAAATATATTGGATATGCTCTTTGGGAGGTCAAGGACTATCCATTAATTTACCGTTTCTCAAGAGGAAGAAAAACAGAACCAAGAAAAAAAAATAGTGACAATAATAATTTAAATTTAAAAAAAACACTGAAAGATTGGCTAAGATGACAGGAACAAATAATGATGAATGTTGGAGGGGCAGTGGGAAAACTGGGACACTGATGCATTGTTGGTGGAGTTGTGAAAGAATCCAACCATTCTGGAGAGCAATCTGGAATTATGCCCCAAAAGTTATCAAACTGTACAACAACACAGGAAACCTCACCCAGCCCGGAAAAGGAAAGGATTGACAGATTCATAGCTCTTTCTCAATTCTTTGATCCAGCAGTGCTATTACTGGGCTTATATCCCAAGGAAATACTAAAGAAGGGAAAGGGACCTATATGTGCCAAAATGTTTGTGGCAGCCCTTTTTTGTAGTGACTAGAAACTGGAAATGAATGGATCAATTGGAGAATGGTAAATTTGAATGTTATGGAATATTATTGTTCCCTAAGAAATGACCAGCAGGATGAATACAGAGAGGCTTGGAGAGACTTATATGAACTGATGCTGAGTGAAATGAGCAGAACCAGGAGATCATTATACACTTCAACAACGATACTGTATGAGGATGTATTCTGATGGAAGTGGATATCTTTAACAAAGAGAAGATCTTATTCATTTCCAATTGATGAACAGACTCAGCTACACCTAGAGAAGGAACAATGGGAAATGAGTGTAAACTGTTTGTACTTTTGTTTTTCTTCCCAGGTTATTTTTATCTTCTGAATCCAATTCTCCATGTGCAACAAGAAATTCAGTTCTATACACATATATTGTATCTAGGATATACTGTAACACATTTATCATGTATGAAATTGCCTGCCATCTAGGGGAGGGGGTGAAGGGAAGGAGGAAAATTTGGAATAGCTGTGAGTGCAAGGGATAATGTTGTTAAAAAAAAAAAGTATCTATGCATATGTAGTGTCAAAAAAAGTTGTATTTATAAAATTAATTTTAAAAATCCTGAGGGGGTGGGAAAGAGTAAATTACAAATTGGAAAAAAAAAAACACTAAAAGAAAGCTGAACTCTGAGGTGTTTTGTTTGTTTGTTTGTTTGTTTGTTTGTCTTTTATAATGACCAGTTTTGGTCTGGAGCATGCAACAGATAATGAAATAAATCTTCTTTGCAGGAAAGAGATGGAGAACTATGTCATAGAATGTTGTATAAATGCTTGAACAGGGTAACTGTCAATGAATTGAATCGATGATAGACATGGTAACTTGTCTTTAGTTAATTTTCTTTGTTATAAGAAAACATTCAACGTATGTATATGTTGATGCCTTTTGTTTTGCCTTCAGTTATTTCTGGATTCTATCTCTCTGTATTTTCCTTTATGACTTTTTCTATATATATACATACATACATACATATTCACACCTTTAAAGAAAAGAGAGCCTATTCAAAAAATGCTTTGAAATATTCCATCCTCATTCTTCTTCTTTGTGGTGTTTTTACTTATGCATTACTTACTAACAAGGGAACAAAAGACTCTGTTTCCTTCTCAAGGTATTTTTGGCATCAGTAGGGTAAGGATTAGGGATTTAAAAAAATCATTTATTAGTTTTCAAAATTTACTTTTATAATATTTTATTTCCATTTTTCTTTCTCCATTCCTTTGCCATTTCAAGATGGCAATGATGTAGATCATACTTGTACAATCATATTAAACATATCAGAACAAAAGAAAGAGAAAAAAAAGGTTAAAATATTATGATTCAATCTGCATTTAAACTCTCTAGTTTGGGGCAGCTAGGTGGCATAGTAGATAGAGTACCAACCCTAAAGTCAGGAGGACCTGAGTTCAAATGTGACCTAGCTGTGTGACCCTGGGCAATTCACTTAACACCAATTGCCTCAGGGGAAAAAAAGACTAGTTTTTTCTCTGCATGTGGATAACATTTTCCGTCATGAGTCGTTTGGAACTGTCTTAGATCATTATATCGCTGAGAAGAGCAAATCTATCAGAATTGATCATCTGGATGATATTGTTGTTACTGTGTAGAGTGTTCTCCTGGTTCTGCTTACTTCACTCAGCATCAGTTCATGTAAGTCTTTCCAGGTTTTTATATGATTGCCATTTTTATACTTGAAGACCAAGTTCACATGCTCACTAAGCCTTTCCTTCTTTAAACTAAACATCCTCAGTTCCTTCCGAGGACCCCCTTGTGAAAGTATCCTAAAGTCCTTCACAATCCTTGTTTTCTTTTTCTGAACATTCTCCCACTTAACCATTATCTTTGTAAGATATAAGATCGCTGCTGAGTAAAATCTTTGAATTTTCACTGGGCTGGAGTATTCTGACCTTGTTTTCTGCCACTGACATAGAGTTATGTCAGTTTTCCCTGATCTCATAAATTCATGGTCCCTCTACTCCACACTCTTCATTTTATAAAGAAATAGTCTTAGAGGTCTTAAATGATTTACCAGAATACAGTGAATTAGATGAGATTTGAATCCAGACCTTCCTGCATCCAAATCCAGTGCCCTATCCAACTATGGATATCAACTTTCAACTTTATAGGGTCTCTTTACCAGTGCAGATGACAGCTGATTCATGACTTTTCTTCCTCTGCAATTCTTGTTTATGTCCTCCTAAAATTTATTGGTAGGGGATCCACCCAACACACTAGAGAATTTATTTCTGCCTTTTAATATTTAATGGGAGTCCTTGCAGTGCCCAAGTTGTCCATCTGTTATTCTTCACTTTCACTCTGTGACCAACTTACTTCCTTTTTCAATCATACATACCCTGAATACATTCCTTCTGCTACTTCTTTCACTCAAGTCATCCTGGGAAACATGTTGCAGCCTGCTTCCATTTACTGATCCATTGCTCTCTGGACCCTCTGCAATTTAAAGTCTTCTGAGAGCCCAGTCTTTCATAATTTGTAACTTCATGAGAAGAATATTGGTGCAAAAGAGAGGAGGAGTAGGTTTGGTTGTAGAAAACTATTGGGATTCTCTCTCCCCCTCCTCCATCTCCCCCTCTCCCCCCATCTCTGTCTCTGTCTCTGTCCTTCTCTGTCTCCCACTCTCTCTGTACTTCCGTGTATTTCTCTGACTCTGTCTCTGTGTCTAGCTATGTCTATCTCCCTCTCTGGGTCTTTGTCTTTCTCTGTCTGTCTATCTGTTTGAATGTCTCTCTCTCTCTCATTTTTATTTTTTCCTTGCTTCTTCTCCCTTTTCCCTCTCAATGTTCTTCACTTCCCTTCTTTCTCCCTTCTAATTTCCCTTTCTTTCTCTACCCCAACAGATGGTTTCTAATTCCTCTTTCAGAAACTAGTGTGGTCTGACTTTGACTTTCTATGTCCTAGGAATATTTTTAACTACATCTGTGATAATCTGATTAATATGAATATGAATTAATTGAATCTGCTTCTCTCAATACAGAACAGCACCTGTCCTTTCAATTGTAGTCTTAGAAAATTGTTGAGAGAGATTCTGGGACTTTCCCAGGTCACACAGTTAGTATGGTCAGACATGGGACTTGAATGCAGGTGTTCTTGACTCTACCAGATTTTATCACATCTCAGGAATATTTGCATTTTAAAAGGGAACCAGCAGAAAAAGAGACTAAAATGAAGAGATTTCAATGAGGAATATCAGAAGGATTTTGTTATCAGTCAAGTATACCATAGTGCAAATAGAAATCCCAAGTTCCCTTTGCAGAGCTATTTACATAAAATCATAGGATCAGAGAATGAATCTGCTTGGCTCCTTCTCCCTGGTCCCTTAGGGGGCAGCTCTTTAGACTCCCCAGTCAAAACCCAGCTGCAAAATCAACCCAATCAAGTGCAGGTGTTGCTGGTTAGAGCTTTAGCCAAAGTAGCCCCTTTTGGGATGAGGAAAAGAGTGAATTAAGATGGGCTGGGGAAAAAATCCTCCTGTAGGCCCAGAATCATAGAACAGATGACTCATTGTCACCTAGAGGAGCTGTCTGGGAGTGAGAGGAGGCCTAAGTGCCTAGTACTCCAGGTCTCTGATTCCCCATCATTAGCTGGACCAAGGAGTGGCTTTTCTAAGCTGTTGGATGATTTCTTCCATCCGTTTCAAGAAATGAAAGGACTCCCACTGTGTCCTTTCACCACTGAGGCTCAGGGATAGGTGATGAGTCCCTGAGGCAGATGTTTGTCCCTTCCAGGAGGAAAAGGTGTGATCAGAATGTAGTCTGCATCAGTGATTGTGACAATGTAAAGTCAGACCAAGGGGCTCCAGACACTTCTATGATTATCCAGGCCACTAAATCACTGCTTTCCCTTCCCTCCCTCCCTTCCTCCCTAATTTCTTATTGCAGAAATGAGCGACTTGGTACATGCAAAATGCTTTACATTTATCAGATTTCCTTTGTGTGAAAATCTATCCCACCTATTTAGATAGTTATCTGACGAACCCAGTCAACTGATTTGCCCATGACCTTATAGCTAACCCAGTGTCAAAAGTACAATTTGAATTCATATGTTCTCAAATCTATGTTTAATACTTGATCCTCTACTTTGGGCTGGATTGTTAAATCTTGTCATTTCTCTCACCCTGACATGTCTGGAATAAACCCATTTTTTCCCATGCACATAGTCACACTCTAGTTCATGGCCTGATCACCTCTCCCAAGTCTCTCCCTACTCTGCCAAAATCATTTTCTCAAAGCCCAGATATAGTCATGTCACTCCTCCCTCTTATTAAGTTCTAGTTGCTTCCGTTTGGCATTCAAAGCACTTTAACACAGGGCCTGGCACATAACAGGCACCCAATAAATGCTTGATGACTGATTCTCATTTGGGCCCCATCCTACCTTTCCAGACTTCTTTCTTACACATTCCTCCCCTCCATGCATATGAATATCCTGCCTGTTGCTGTTCCTCACAGAGAAGAATTCATCTCTCATCTCTATACCCTTGGATTAGCTGTCCCTTTTTGCAGAGATGCTCCCCCTTCCTAATCTCTGCCATTTGGAATCCCTGGTTTCCTTTAAGTTCAAATCAGCTCAAATGTCTCATTCTGCATGAAAGCTTTTCCTAGTTGTTCACCCTCTCATCCTCCTAATTCTATGCTGTTAGAGACTTCTCTGAGATTACCTTGTTACTACTTTGTATTTCTTTGTTGGATACCTAGATATATGATGTATCCATGTCTAGATCTGTATACAGTTTCCCTTTTTAGAACAGTTTTTTTTTCATTTTATACTTTGTATTTCCAGCATCTAGCATGGTACTCCTTTGGCATGTAGTAGGAGCTTAATATGGGCTTTAATTGAATGCTTGTCTCAACAAACAAATGGATGACATTTTATAAACTAGAACTCATTGTGAAGCAAGGTCCTATCCAGAGAAATACAGTTTCTGAATTACCAAAAAAAATTTTTTTTGGAAAACTACCCATAGATGAAAAGGAATTTTATTTATAATGTGGTCTTTGGATTATGGACTTCAAACTAATGTCAGAATCCAATGTGTATGTGTATGTGTGTGAACATATATGTGTTTGTATACATATGTGTTTATATATACACACAAATGAACATATGGAGGGAGGGGCAATCCTAACTCTCAAGGACTGAGAAAGCACCATTTATATTCTCATGCCCACTTCTTCCCCTTTCTGTGTCTCCTTTCCACCCCACTTTCATGTGTCCAGTGTTGTCCATATTCCAATCAATTCAACTAATCAGCTCAGTGGAAGAGCAGCTCTTTGAGGACTGGAGATATTTTTGTTTGTTTTTTTCTATTTTGTTTTGCTTTATCTTCAAATTTCCCCAAAACTAGCACAGTGATGGGCACATAGTAAGCACAATAAATCAGTTTTAGTTGAATCGAGTTGGATTCAACAATTATTTACTAATGCCTACTGTGTGCTCAGCAGTTTCACACACATATCCTATTTTTAGAGAAGGAGATTTTATATATATGAGTTGAAATGGGGGAGTTATTTTAAGCTTTCTATTGAATTAGTCAACAAAGGGCTTTGTCCCCTTTTAAAGCAATCTCCAGAATGGGTAGGGGATCTTTTTTAAGCAAGTGAGAAGAAGAGCTTCCCTTGAGCTCCTAAAATCACACTGGGTAGATGGCTGCTTAATCCACAGGCAGGTCATGTTCACTGACACAAAGGTGAATAATGAATGTGGTGTATATCTGTTCTTTCTAAGAAAAAAAGCTATTTGTTCCCTCCCTCTACAAGCTCTCTTCCTTTTCTTGCCCCCTTATCCCTGCCTCTTCCCTTCCCAATGACCCCTCCCTCTATCAAATGGAAACTGGGCCATTTGATGGGGGGACAAGCAGTTCTCTATTCATTTCATTATCAATGGGTGACATGTTAAATCCTCTTCAGTCAGCCTGCTTGCAAAATCTGGGGAATTTTCAGGAGTGTTTTGAATATGTGAAAAATGACCCATTTTGCTTAGATATTTCACGTCTCTATGCAAGCGAACATGTCTGCCCCATAAATATCACCATCTTTGCTTCCCTGGCTCCTGGCTTCCCTTGAGCTGGCTTATCCAGTGGGTTTGCCAATACCTAAGGGCCCCACCTCAAATGCCAAGATCATGATAACCACCCTTGAGCAGAATGCAGTAGAGGCCAGAAATTATGCCATGTGAAAATTATTTGAAGAACTTAAGTACTCTGGAGAAGAAAAGATTTTTAAAAGATACAAGAAAGAGATGTTGAGTTCAGAGGAATTCTGGGTTCAAATTCAAGCTCTCATATTTCCTGCCTGAATGCCCTCAGAGCCTCTTTCCCGAAAGACTTCTATCACTGGAAAGGTTTCATTAATTTCAATGTTATAAGACATAGAGCTAGAAAATAATCTTAGAGATCTTCTCATTGAGCCCTTCATTTTATAGATGAAACAACATAAAAACAGAGAGAGAAATGATTTGACCAAGCTATCCTGCCTCTGAGTTAGATGTCAGAGTCTGGATTGCCAATCTAATTCAATGAAATTCAATCAAATGAGTATTTCTGACCCCCTTACTGAGACAATTTATAAATTTTATTGCTTCCAACATGTTTATGCTGGGGTTCTAGGGAAATAAAAGAAAATGGAAAAAAATTCTGGTCCTTCAAGGAAGTTATATTCTGTTAGAACCCTAGAACCCTAGACTTCTGCCTCTGAAATCTATGTCTTCTTACCTCTGGGCAGTAGGATATGATTTAGTAACTTTGGGGGATTGTTTCTGTTTGCATTTTCCTGGGTCACTCTTTGGTTTTTTGTTACAGAAAGGATGAGTATATTGTTATTAATTGATTCTTTGAAATATCAACAAAACCTAGGGATGAAAATATGTGCTCCCTCATGAGAGATTCTCTCATTCAGCACTTAGTATATACCCAACTCTATGCAAAGTATTAGGGGACTTTAAAGTATAAGACAAGGACACCACTTGAAAGACACTTCCATCCTAATTGGTAATGGTCATATAATTGGATCTCACATTTTTGTAGTTTTCACACCAATCATGATGTAGTTGAAAACACTAACTCTGGAGTTAGAAGATTAACTTGGCTTCAAATCCCATACCTGATACTTATTTCCTGTATGATCCCTTTGTCTGTTTTTACAGGAATTGGGGTTGAGTGACTTGCCCAGAGTCACAGAGTTACTCAGTGTCTGAGGCTACATTTGAACTCAGATCTTCTTGACTCCAGAGCCAGTCCACTGCGCCAGTTAGCTTCCTCTACATGACCCTGAAAAAATCACTTATGATAAAATAAATATTAGTAAGTGTTAAGTAAGTGTTAAGTGTTAGTAAGTGAGATGAAGTAAATATTGTTAAATTATAGATTGTACATTTAATCCAACCCCTTCATCTAGAAAATAATCAAACTGAGGTTCAGAGAAATAGGTAGGCACACATTCAGTAATCATCAGAGGTAGAATTGAGAATCTAGGTACTCTTTCTACTATGTTGTGCTGCTTCCAATGAAAATGACTTGCCCAAGATCACACAACTTGTTAAATTTCCACACTCCTACCTAGCCCAGTTCTTCCAACAATAAACAGCTTATGTTTACATCATACCTGATTTCAGTTGAACCTCACACCAACCCTATAAGGAAGAGAGTTTAAGTGAGATCACCTTTTCAGACATGATGAAACGAAGGTCAAGAAGTTAATGTACTACAGTGGGATCCCATGCTAGTAAGAGAGCAAGGATTTGATTTTAACTAGGACCCCTCTGGTTGCAGATATTTCCTCTTGCTACTGGGTTAGCCTAATGATCTCATCAGCTCTTAGATTCTGCTAAGAACAGCAGACATGAAACAATTTCTTAACACACATTAGGGGACTGGTAATGAACCCAGATGAGGACAGACAGAAAATGACATGAGAATGCAAAGATTATAGGGGGAATAGATTGCTGTGAACCAGGGAATGTTTGGAGAAAGTAACCTAGAGAAAGCCCAGTCTGGTTTGGATCTCAAAGAACAAAAAATTCCCTATTGGTTCATATATGGATAATACATATTATTTTTGGTTTATGTTTAGGAACTTGATTTTGTGGATTTAGGCAATTCTCTATGTGGTCTGCTTGTGATTTATAGTCTTAAAGAGATACCTGAGGCACTAGAAAGTCACACAGCTAGTATGTGGCAAAGACAACTTGAACATAGGTCTTCCTGCCTGAGATTAGCCCTTTAACTACCACGCCAAGCTATTTATCGTAAAATTGAAACATCGCACCTGTCAGCTTCTTTCATAGCATAGGGCACGTTTTCTCACAGAAGGGTGCTCTAACTCCCACTCACCAACCTTCTCCCTCAACATATTTCCTATATCTTCTCATTTCACTGTGGTGTCTGCCACTGAGCTGTCTAACAGATAGAGAAATAGCTTGAGGCTATGTTAGATTTTTAGCATCAATGTTCTAAAAATCTCCAAGCATGCTTTGCCATTTCATTTATTCTCTTATCAACTCTGTGAAGTAGAAGGGAAAATATCGATTATTTTTCCCCATTTTACAGATGGGGAAAACTGAAGAAGACCCATAAAATGTTAGAGCTTGAAGGGATTATAGAGACTCTCTACTCCTCACTCCTCAATTGATTTCAGGAGACTGAGGGCAAGAAGAGGTTGAGGCTTGTTTTAAGAATAGTTTGTGATCTATATTACATTTAAGATTTACAGGGCATTTTCTTCACATCTCTCTTCTCAAAGAGGTTATTGCCTTTGGTGAAGGAATAGGAAGAGCAAGAATGAGACTTTCTTGAAGCTCTCTTTATGTCCATTTTTCTCTCATTGAGTGTTTCAAAAGTATTTTCATTTTAACTTTCAGTGCACACTGGAGCCAGCTGGAATTGGCTTATTACTGATGCAGTCTCAATTAAACTCTATGTTGTATTGATTCAGAAATATTGTTAATGGCAAATGACAGAGTGTGGCTAGAGGAGAGAATGTTGGGCTTGGAATCAGGAAGACTGGAGGAAGAAGTATGCAGCCTTCCGGGTTGTCTCATTTAGGAAAAACACAGGTAATCTAGAGTGTCTTGTGGAAGGGGACCAGGATAACGCAGTCAGTCAGTCAATAAGCACTTATAGAGCTCCTTCTGTAGACCAGGCACTAAATGCTACTCATCTCTCATACTCAGAGGACCATAACAACACAGAAGTGATGACATGATATGCAAGTGAATTGAATTTCAGTGAGGGATGGCTGTGTGACATCACCTGCCTCTCTTTCTCTTGGAGCCATCTGGGTCTATTAGCAAAATATAGATCAGAATGACTGGATACAGCAGGAGTTCATGGCCTTTTTTAAGTTAAGGTCTTTCCCAGATCTTAGTTTGAATGGGGCAACACCCAATCAGTGATGAAAACTAGGTAAGAAAGGAAGCAAAGGGGCAGCTAGGTGGCACAGTAGATAGAGCACCAGCCCTGAATTCAGGAGGACCCGAGTTCAAATGTGATCTCAGACACTTAACACTTCCTAGCTGTGTGACCCGGGGCAAGTCACTTAACCCCCCCCTCAAAAAAAGAAAAAAAAAAAAAAAAGAAAGAAAGGAAGCAAAGAAGGACCTCTTTTACCTAACCAAAAAAAAAAAATCTGGGAGGGGAAGATCTTTAGAGTTTCTGGCCAGAACAGAAATGACTGCTATTTATATTCACTCTGAGACCATCGGGGCCCAAATATTGACTAAGTGGCCTGTACCTGTTCTTGGCCAGGATAAAGAATGGCAAAAGAGAGATTTGGCTCTTTAAAGCTCAGTATAAGAGAGCCATAAATGGAAATTGTAAAAAACCAAACACAAGCTTGATCTAACAAAAAGTTTACTGAAATCACAGATGTGCAAAAGAGGAATGGGCTATCTTGCAAAGTAGCAGGTTCTCTCTTCTCAGAAATCTTCAAGGCCAGATTCAACTATCACTTATCAGAATTCTTGTAAAGGAGACTATTAATCAGACTAGATAACAGGGAGATTAATATCTTTGAATCATTTAGCACAGTACTCGGCACATAGTGGTTTCCCCTTTCTGCTTTCCCTTTCATCTAGTCAGAGCTGCAAATTTCCTTTTAAAAATGAAGAGGGAGGAATGAATAGAGTCATTACACAATGATGTTTAAAGGGCTGGGATAAATTAGGAATAAGACTGTTCTAGAGTCTCTGAGTTTCTATGCTTCTAGCCACGGCTTTTACCCAGCCCCAGCCCCACTGAGCTTATAAACCCTTGTGGCCCTCTCTTTTTTCATGGGAATCACTGGGTTGTGTGGGTGCAGTCTCCCTGGGAGAGAGCTTCCTCAATAAGTCTCCTTGGTTATTAAAGATGAAGGTTGGTTAATTTGGAGCATGCATGCATTAGCCAAGAAGCTCTTGGGCAAATGAGTTCTCACCATTATGACAAGATAGCAGTAAGTGATTTCCATTTCTGTAATTCCTCTTCAGCTACTTTCCATATTTATAAATGTAAAATCAAATGAGAGCACATCTTCAGTGATTTGACTTCCTGGGAAATGACAGTATTAGGAGAAATGGGCCCGAATTGGTTCAGCAGTCCCCTCCCTGGTGACTATTCCCTCCCACCACAAGGAGACTGGGTCTGTGGCAGTATTTGTCAGCAATGCAGTGAGTAATCCAGTCTGCGGGCCTTTCTCTGAGCTTCCAGTATTAGCATTTCTCCCTTTTCTGCCTCCATCCATCAGCCTGACACCTCTTCTCCAGGGTCAAGGCTGGGCCTGTAAGCTGGCCACATAAACCCTGTAGAAAGAAACTCAGTGCAATCACCTTCTGGTCCCCTGAGCTCTCAGCCTTGATTAGGCCACTGCAAGGAGGAGCCCCAGTCTGCCCCCGTTCTCCCTTGTGAAGCAAAGGTCAGGCTCAATAGCTGGCAATCCCAGGGCAGCCAAAGAACCTCTAAGGGTATCTTATTCATAAGCTCACACATTGCCTCTGGGAGGGTATTTTCTGGTTCCATCCTTGAATTGGAGCCCAGCTTTGATTCCAGCTGTCTATCTCTTATTGGGGGCAGAGAGGAGATAGCATGAAGTTCATGCCAGGGGAAAGATCAGCACTGGTAGAAGGATTACTTTCTGCTTTGTGGCAAAGGAGCAATCACCAGCCTCTACTCCAGACCACCCAGACTCCCAAACTGGCATGAATCTGGAAGAAAGGAAGTGATTTGCCCACAATCCCATGCAAAGACATGGGGTCCTAAACCTAGGATTGGAGAGACCTCACAGGATTGCCAATCCTGCCCTTTCATTTTACAGACAAGGAAACTGAGATCTAGGGAACTTAAATCATCTGTCCAAGTTACACAATGAGTAATTGTCAGAAAGGGGATTTGAACCCAGCCTATCTAATACCAGAGTCAATGTCTTTCCATTATACCCCATTCCTTCCCATGTCTCATATCTCACCCTAACTACAATTTCATTATTGAGAGCTAAGAAGGGGGCCAAGATCTCCCCAGGTCTCTCCAGAAGATCTCTGTGGAGGGAGTGACAGGGGTACTCTTCTCCTCCTGCCCTGGAGACAATGAGAGTTGTGTACATTCACATGGGCTGACCTCTTGGCACATAAACTGTAAAACAAATAACTGTCTTTTGTCAAAAGCCCAAACTCAAAGCTCCAACAGAAACAATGATCCACCATCCCTGGAGCTCAAGGCCTCTCTGGGAATGTCACAGCCATCATCATTCTTCCCTAAGCCACCTCTTAATTTCTAGCTCAGAAATGCTCAGGCTACAGAGTTTGAGTAGACTTTAGCCTTATCTTCTTCGGTCTAGATCAAATGAGAAGGGATTTGTAAATTTTTTAGCATAGGACCTAGCACCACATAGTGGATAACCTTCTCCTCTTTCCATTCCAGTCAAAGTTGGAAATCTCCCTTCAAAAGGAAATTGGAATTGAAAATGGGGAAATGTCATTTCATTTTGATCTTCAAAGGAGCCCTGAGTAAATCATGTTTGGATATGATCAAATTAGACACAAACATCCTCTTGAAAAGAGAAAAAATTAAAAATCTATATAACAGGACAAAATCCAGGATAAGGGAGAGCACAATTACTTTTCAAAGGACTCAGGAAACATACAAATGCTTTAAACTCAGGAAGATGAATCTGACCTCCAACACTTACTACCTGTGTTCTATTACCAGCTTAGCCACTTGAGCAATCTTGGGCAAATCCATCCCAAACTGTGGGCCTCGGTTTCCTCAATTTTTAGAGGAAGGGGCTGGACTATGAGGATCTGACATTCTCTGCATTCATGAACAATACTGATAATAAACAATACTTACTCAAACACCTTGGTAGTCTCAGTCAATGTATTTCCCAGGGAATATATTTCAGTATATTTCCCAATTAGCATTACTTCTTGCATCTCCTCAATTATGTGACTTCTAAGGTAGCTCTGTAGCTTCCAGAAAGTAGCATCTCACTTTGCTCCTCCCAATAACAATTAGCAGACAGTGTTGGTTAATTATCAACATTTGTTCTGAAATTTTCTCTGTTGTTCCTCTCCATCGCTCTATTTATGGTTTTCCATAGCATCCAGTGGTTGGTAACATCTGACCTATTTCATTTTCTTCATTATCTTTTAAAATTTATATAAACTTTTCCTGACTCAATTTCTTCATTTGGAAAATAGGGATAATATCTGCCTTTACCATTTGCTGCAGAGCTGGAACAAACATTAAGTAAAATAGTAAAGGGAAGCTAGATGGTACCTTGGATAGAATGCCAAGTCTAGAATCAAGAACTCTCCCTGAGTTCAAATCCAGCCTCAGATGCTTCCTAGCTGTGTGATCCTAAGCAAGTCACTTAAGTCTGTTTGCCTCAGTTTTTTCATTTATAAAATAAACTAGAAAAAGAGAAAGAAAATCATTCCAGTATCTTCGATAAGAAAACCCCAAATAAGGTTACAAAGATTCAGACACAACTGAAAATGACTAAACAACAAGATTGTAAATATAAAACTACTTTTAAAAGTATAAAATATTAAATGACTATCAGATATTTATTGCTTTTGCTGCTGCTGCTGCTGCTACTAGTACTACCACTACTACTACTACTACTACTACTACTACTACTACTACTACTACTACTACTATCATAATCATTCCCTCCAGGAACATGAGGATGATATGAAGAAGTAAAATTAACAACAACAATAATGACTATTATTCTTGTCTAGCTCTGTGATTTCGTTGGCATGGAAAATTTTCAGTAAGGAAAGTATCTCTACTTGTACTAATGGCTACTGTTCTACAAATTACAAAATTTTCTGGGGATATTGAAGGCTAAATAATTTGCCAGAGGTTTGAATTTGTACTGGTGTTATCCATAATCCAAAAATATAGTCATTATATCACTCTGCCTCTGATTTATAGCAATAGTTGTAAAATATGTACTATATCAAATACTCATCATCTCCAAGTTTCATGGAATAAGAATTTGCAAAACACAAAATAGTAGAAGAAATCCAAATCACATGGGAACAGGATGAGAAGGAAATAATTCCTCCTCATTGTTCTATTTGCTCATGGAGATGATCTGAAGATGCTGTCAGTGAGCCTATAGAGGAAGAGTCCATGCCCTAATACTTTCATTCAACTACAAAAAGTCATTTGATCTACCAGTTATTTTACCCATCCATGCAATAGTCTGCAGAATATTAACTATCAAAGAATAATAGGATGGTGACTTGTTCCAGTATTGTGTCTTACTAGAACTCCATCTAATGATATTTCTTTTTTATTTTTAAAGCTTTTTATTTTCAAAACATATACACAGATCATTTTTCAACACTGACCTTGCATAGCCTTGTGTTTCAGATTTTCTCCTCCTTCCCCTCACCCTCTATCCTAGATGGCAAACAAATCAATATATATTAAACATGTTAAAATATATGTTAAATCCAACATGTATGAACATATTTATAAAATTTTCTTGCTGCACATGAGAAATCAGTTCAAAAAAAAAGAAAGTAAATGAGTAGGAAAACAAAATGCAAGCGAACAACAACAAGAAGAGTGAGAATATTATGTTGTGATCCACCCTCAGTTCCCACTGTCCTCTCTCTGGGTGTAGATGGCTCTCTTCATCACAGGATCATTGGAACTGACATCAGTCATCTCATTGTTGAACAGAGCCACATCCATCAGAATTAGTCATTGTATCATCTTGTTATTGTTCTGTACTATGATCTCCTGGTCCTGCTCATTTCACTCATCATCAGTTCCTGTAAGTCTCTCCAGGCTTCTCTGAAATCATCCTATTGGTCAACAATAGAACAATAATATTCCATTATATTCATAAACCATAACTTATTCAGCCATTCTCCAATTGATGGGCATCCATTCAGTTTCCAGTTTCTGGCCACTACAAAGAGAGCTGCCACAAACATTTTTGCCCATGTGGGTCCCTTTCCCTTCTTCAAGATCTCTTTGAGATATAAGCCCAATAGTAACACTGCTGGATCAAAGGGTATGCACAGTTTGATAACTTTTTGAGCATAGTTCCAAATTGCTCTCCAGAATGGGTGGATGTGTATCAGGAAGATATAATGTAAAGGAGGAAGAGGAGGAGCTGCAGAAGAAGAAAGAAAAAGAAGGAGGAGGAGGTAAATACTAAAGAACATGATAAAAACTATTTTCAATATACTTTCTATGTGGATTCCATCAAATTGGATGAGAAGAATTTTTCAATTACAATAATAATTATATATCACATTATTATTAACAATTGGTGACATCTCTATGGCATTTTAAAGTGAGCAAAGCAATTAATTTACATATGCTTTTAAAAAGCTTAATATTCATGACAACCCTTGGAAGTAGGAACTGCAGATATTTTACAAAAAAAAGAAACTGAAGTTTAAAGAAGTTGTGCATGATCACATAGCTAGTAAATGTAGGGAATGGAAAGTCTTTCTAGCTCCAAATCTTGCATTCTATCCAACCAAAGACCAGCTGCTTTCCTGAACTGGTATGCAAAGGGAATGATTACCCCTGAGGGCCCCAAATCTTTCCATTTGGACAATGTTGCCTGGATTTGAAAATGTAGCAAAGCTAGGAAAAGTATGTGCTTTGAAATATCTATTAAATGTCTAACCAATGTATCTCTTTGCCCATTTTCCTTTCCTGACAATAGGATCCAAAGATCTCAGCTGGAAAGAACCTCATAGACAAACTCATCCTATATCTTAAAAAAAAATACGATTTTTTCTGATTGGGTGCCCAACAAATGGTGGATTAGCCTCTGGTTAAAGCTCTTCTGCAGTGAGAATGAATCTGTCAACTAGTTCTAATTTTAAGGAAGTTGATTTTCTTTCTGTTTCAAGCCTCAGTTCGTTCCTCTCCAATTTCTACTCACTGCTCCTATTCCTACATTCTAGGGTCAAACTGAACTAGTCTAGACTAAGCCCTCTTTCAGATGGTAGCTAAAGATGTAGATTTTAGGATTAATTCGCCTTAAGATGGGAGCAGGTAAGAATCAGTGATAGTCAATCCATTGGTTTTCTCTGAGAAGGACAAGTAGCAAATCTTTGTTATTTCCTCCCAATGTGTTTAGGGCAGCTGATGAGTCTGTAAAAATCCATGGCCAGGGCTAACCCTGGGAGGGAGAAGAGGGTGAGTGTTCTATTTTTTCCTGATTCTTCACTTTCTTACCCTCTAGCCACTCATTCAAAGTGAGATGTCTGGGGCTTTTCTTCATTTCTATACCAGACTCTGTTGAGAGAAAGCTTGACCATTGTATTTCTGAATGAGTGAAAAAGCATCTGCTATTTCACAGAAGATATGTCATCTCCTTATTCAATGCATTTGCATTGATGTCCCCCAAAGCCTGGGAAGCTTTCCTTCCTCATCTCTGATTCCTGGCTTCTCTGATTTCCTTCAAAACTCAGTTCAAATTCCATCTTCTCCCAGTCCAAGCTCACCCCTCCCTTCCTCCCAAGATTCCTTCCATTTACAACACATATATCTTATAATAATCACTTGCATGTTGCCTTCTCCATTAAAATGTGAGTTCATTGAGGACAGAGACCATGTTTTTGCCTTTCTATCCCCAGAACTTAGCACAGTACCTGGTACAAGTAGCACTTAGTAAATGCACATGGACTTCCTGATAAGCACCTGGCATGTAATTGTGGGGAAAATGGTCTCTACTTTCAAGGAGCTCATACACTAAAGGGAAAGATCACAGAGACAGAAGAGTTCTGATGCAGGGTGGATGGCAAGGACCTGAATTTATTGTGACTAGAGAAATATGGAAAGTCTTTAAAGAAACCTTCTTTATGTCACAAATTTCTTTGATTGTCAGAAAAAGACAATAGTCCCTTCTCAAAGACATGTTTCTGAACATTTTAAAATACTGCTAAGTTTCAGTTAGAAATTAGTGAAAATAAAAATATGATCATTCCCCCTCATCCAATTTTATGCACTCTCTGAAATATATCCAGGGATCAGAGGGGATATTGTGGATCCAAGTTAAGAACCATTGATTGGAGTGATTCTGCTCTCTAGCTCACACCTCATGGCTCCATCCGGGGTACACCAATGTCGTGTCCTGTCTGCTCCCAATGTATCTGCACAGCTGGCAGGGATGTGGCCTGGGAAGGAAAGCCTGTAGACCTAATGCACATCTTTGGAAGAACCAGGAAGGAGCCTTGCTTCACATCAGGGTGCAGTGAGACTGAGCAGACAAGGTTAGAACCGGGGCAGCACTACTCTGGAAATGCCACACAGTTTGATGGATTGATTGTTTAATATTTATTGAGAACCTGATGTGCAGAGCACAGGGCTAGAGACAAAGAAATAGGTAAGAAGAAAGGCAGGCAGATGGTGAAAGAGAGAAACCAGAGTGTCCAGAAACTATAATGATTAGAAAAGAACTTAGGGAGTCATTTAGGCATTTCCCTGGCTCTGAACAGGTCTTTGCCCTAAATCTTCAAATAGGAAAGACTTTTCTGAATCCTACAGTACTATTGGGAAAGGACTTTCATAGTTCATCAGCTATTATATTTTTAAAAATCTCATTTTTCAAAGAATCACTTTAGAGAAGCCATAACTTTTTACCCAAGAAGACAGGAGTTATAATTTGGTTTCATATTTCCCTTCAGCATCAATGGAGGCCAAAGATGTTCATATTGGGGTCACATGGGCTTGGAATAGAGCCAATATGGGGAAATGACCTTCCATTTTTTTGCTAATCTTTTCATTCTATTCCTCTTATTTAGAATAGCTTGAAACAGCATGCCGCACCTCCCAGCTCCCATCACTATGCTTTTCAGAAGGAGCTTCAACGGAGCAAAGAGAGCGGTAAGAGATAGGGAGTGAAGACTTGCCTTCATTGTACAAATCAAGAAATTTATTCAGGAAGAGGTGAAATAAATTGTCCAGGATCACATAGGCAGTAAGTGTCTTGAAGTCTGATTCAAATCTACTTTTCCAATTCCAATCTTCCTCTTTTATTTTATTTTATTTTTTTCCATCCACCAACCCTCGGTGGTAGTGGTAACTGAAATCTATATATGTTCCTTCCATGTCTACAAGACACTTTTGTATTAGCTCATTTGAATCTCACAATATACTTGTGAGGTATCTCTGGCCCCGCTTTACAAAATGTGGAAACAGAGGCTCAGACAAGTTATATGAGTTTCCCAGGGTGATATAATCAGTAAGTTCTAAAAAGATTTGAATCTACTTAGTAGTTGCTGCCAGCCACAAGAGTCTATTGTTAAATTTTGAATGTGAACATTTACACATCAGAATTTTGCATACACTACAAATCAGGGTTTGATTTATTGTTTTGTCAATTGTCAGATTTAAAAAAAACATGTGAAAATAATAAGGAACATTAAATTTAAAAGTGTATCCTTCAAGAGCTGGTTATTAAATATTTCCCAGCACATCCCTGAACTCGGATCTTTCTGGTACCAAGTCCTACATACTTTCTGCTCTGCCACACACCCTCCCCAATTAACTTGTGTAAATCCAGAATGAAGAGATTTTGATTTGTTCTCTTTTCCACTCCATGTACTATTTTCCCCTCATGAATGTCTTCTCCTGACCCCTGAAATCATGCCCTCACTGCCTTAAAAGTCAGAAAATCATAGGATTCAGATCTAAAAAGTGGCTTTAAAATCACTATTAGTAGAAGAAATTCTTGTCTTGAGATCTTGAATTTTTAAAAAAATATTTTGATAACTATTTCAATAGAATTCCTTTCCTTTATAATCAATGTATCAAAAACATGATTCTACAAAGCAGTTCTTAGATTTTACCAGATTGCTAAAGCAGTCCAAGACACACAAGAAAGTTAAGAATCCCTGATCTTGTCCAATCTTCTCAATTTAACAGATGAGGAAACTGAGTTCCAATTTCCTCCAAGTCCTCTAAGTCCACATTCAGTATTCTTTCCACTATCTTTCTCTTAATTCCATGGGCTTTTTTATTTTGATAAACTGAACAATCAGTGTATTCCTTTCTCATTCTGAGAAAGTCTAAATGCAATTTTGTCAATAGCTCATATCAATATAATGCCTTAAATTTTGCAGCATTTTCACCACAACCCTGCAAGGTAAGTAAGTGAAGTATAATTTTATTGACAAATTGAGACAAAGAGGATCAGAGTTATTTACTTAGAGTCACTCAGCTACTAAGTGCCACATATGAATTTGCTGTTCTCCTAGTTCCTATGTTCTATTCATATCTATTGTGTATCTTATGATATGGAGATCTGTCTTCTTATAGTACACAGTTATTATTCAAGCATCATATTTGATATGTTACTTAAAAAACTATGATGCCAAAGAATCCAAAGGAAATGTTACTTAAACATTCTGCAATCTTGGGAGAGGGTTGTCCTTTTATATGTGACTCTGATTGGGCTGGGAAGTAGGAAAGGAACATTGCACAAGGCCTAAGAGGGAAACTTTGGCTTGCATGAGTGGTTACACATGGCCCAAATGAGGGAAGAGCTCTTCAGTTCAAGGGAAGTGATTGCTAATAATCAATAATTTGGGAAACCCCAGATTTCTCCTTTTCTTTCCAAGTCCTGATTTTGAAAGTTCAGGCTGTAGAAGGACATTGCTGATAATGAGATTGAATAGGACCCCACCATGATGAAATGACTATTGGGTTCTGCTCAGGGATAGGTAAGATATGTATTCTTTGAATAGATAATCTAAGACTTGGGATAGTCTGGTATAGAGAGAGTTTCTTTGTCCAAAGATGACATGGTTTCAGTCTCAGCCCTCCCCCCCTTTTTTAAAATACAAATTACCTCCTATTGTACTAACAATTAAAAGTGATTGCTGTTTGAAGGACCACCTCTTGTCCCAATAAAAACCTGAAGAAGTAGCCTTTAGATCTTTTTAATGAACTAGAGGATAAGGAGAAATTTTGTCAATTTCTTGCTGGTTGAGATGGATAAAATTGGTTATAATTTGCCCCAAACTTTGTCTCTCAAAATTATTTTAATCACCACAAACTGTCATCCCAAACACATCATCTCTGATATGTTTATGATCAAGGCAAGTCACTTTATCTCTGAGTCTTAGTTTCTGCATCTGAAAAATAGGAAAATTTGACTTGAAGACTTTTAAAGTTTTATCTCATTCCAAATCTGTGAAATTTTCCTGGGTACAGCCAGTCAACTCAACTCTACAGTTTCTTACTGTTTGTCATTAAGGAATAAAAGAAGATTGGATCCAAATGAAATCTAGATGGAAAAGTTCTTATTGCAAACAAGATGGCATTTGAATGAAAGGATTGGTTGACTGCCAGCAAAAGTGGCATAAATAGCAATAACAAAGGTAAAGAGGTGACAGTGTTGACATTTTCAAAAGAACATAATCCAGGTTTACTAGGGCATAAGATATTACTAGGGGCATAGTGCAAGATAAGGATGAGAATAAACCTGTGATTTCATTGCATAGGGAAATACCCAGAAAATCTCTATCAATTCAAGTTGGCAACTAATTGTACCATTTTGTAATCTTTGAGAATTGCCTAGAGCATTGAGAAGTTAAATGAGGAAAGTCAGAAACAGGCCTTGAATCCACATCTTCCAGTCTTTCCTGAATATGCTTTCTATCCATTAAGCCAAGCAGGTCCTCCAGAATGGGAGATAAGGATGCAAACACGTACAGAGGCCAGAATATTATGTTGAGATACTAACAACCTACATTTTAGTCTCAGTTCCACCAATCAATGGCTACATGACTTTGGGCTGGCAACTTAATCTTTCCGGACCTCACTATTAGTTTCTTAATCTTTAAAATGAATTAGTTGTACTAGATAATTTCTAGGATCCTTCTAGCTCTGAAAGTCTATGAGATCTCATGAATCTTTATTTCTATCTAGGAGGCTGTTTGGGCTAGATTGTGAGCCCTAAAGGTCTGAGAAAGGAATCTTGACTTTATTTTGCCAGCAATGGATGCCATTGAAGATGCTGTCACAGGGGAAGAACATGATTAAATCATTCTAGAAGTATAGCTAATTAAGTAATAATTGGATCTTTAAGAGAAGAATTTCAGGAGAAAAGCAGGGGGCTATAAAACATTGTTCCTGTTTAATCCTTGCTCCTGTCTGGGTTTATCCAGTCAGGAATATGCTCTGCAGCAACAGGTACCAATGGAGTGTTTTCTGATGAGGAAAGATGCCATTCTGGACTGCCACTTGTTAACACCAAACTAATCTGACGCAGCTACTGATTCACGTTAACTCCTAAGGTTCCTTGAAATTCAAGGTACAGGGGCCAGCAGTTATCCTGATTTTAATATGTAAAGTGTCCCTAATTGCAAACACAAGTAGAGGTACCCCTTGTACTAATTAAGCATCAGTGGGCGCTCTCCTTATAGTCTGTAGCTTGCTAACATTATGGTGGATGCTTTATTAAATATTAATTCTTCTCTTCTAGTCATTCATTAAAATGCCTAGTGTTGTCTAGACTTAGGAGCAGAAGACAGGCTCAGAAGGGAGGAGAAATGGGAAGGCTGGTAATCTTAAGGGTATCTTTGCTCCTCCGTAACACTTCTCTGTCTTGGAATAAAGGGCACCAACATAGACTGGGGAGCTTGAGATTTGCCCAGTAGTTGAATCTACTCATTCCTCTGGCTCATCCTCAAAACTGGGGACCCCTGTGGACTTCCCCCTTAGTATATAAGCCAGTTTTATTCCACAGATCCATCCAGCTTGTGTCAAGCTATGTATACATATAGCACATATAGCAGAAAATGAAGAATATTTGTGAATATATCACTATGTAGCTAAATGTACTCATGTAATTTCTCTAAAAAAAAAAAAAAGTTATATTCTGGAGAGCAGTTTGGAACTATGCCCAAAGGCTATCAAAGTGTCCATTGCTTTTGATCAGTAGTGTCTGGGCTCGTATCCCAAAGAGATTATAAATGAGGGAAAGGGACCCACATGTGCAAAATTATTTGTGGCAGCCCTCTTTGTAGTGGCTAGAAACTGGAAACTGAGTGGATGCCCATCAATTGGAGAATGGCTGAATAAGTTATGGTATATGAATGTTATGGAATATTATTGTTCTATAAGAAATGATCAGCAGGATGATTTCAGAGGGGCCTGGAAATACTTATATGAACTGATTCTGAGTGAAGTGAGCAGAACCAGGAGATCATTATATACTTCAACAACAAGATTATGTGATGATCAATCCTGATGAACATGGTTCTTTTTTTTTTCTTTTTTTTTTTCCTTAAAGCTTTTTATTTACAAAACATATGCATAGGTAATTTTTCAACATTGACCCTTGCAAAACTGTCTGTTCCAAATTTTCCCCTCCTTTCCCCCATCCTTTCCCCTAACTGGCAGGTAGTCCAATACATGATAAATATGTTAAAATATATGTTAAATCCAATATATGTGTACATATTTATACAGTTATCTTGCTGTAACTGTATAAATAAATAAAAACTGCTGTAACAAAAAAGTCAGATTAAGAAGAAAGGAAAAAAAAACTGAGAAAGAAAACAAAATGCAAATAAACAACAACAGAAAGTGAAAATGTCATGTTGTGGTCCACACTCTGTTCTCATAGCTCTCAGTCTGGGGGTAGATCGCTTTCTTCATCACTGAACAAGTGGCACTGGTTTGAATCCTCTCCTTGTTGAAGAGAGCCAGAATGTGGCTCTTTTCAACAATGAGATGACTTAAGCCAGTTCCTATGCTCTTGTGAGGAAGGGAGCCATCTGCACCCAGAAATAGGAGTGTGGGAACTGAGTGTGGATCACAACATGGTATCTTCACTCTTTTTGTTGACGTTTGCTTCAATTTTGTTTTCTTTCTCTTTTTTTTTCTTTTTGCTATGCTTTTTCTTGTGCGGCATGATAATTGTGGAAATACGTATAGAAGAATTTGCACATGTTTAACATGTATTGGATTACTTGCTGTCTAAGGAAAGGAGTGGAGGGAAGGAAGAGGAAAAAATGGATTGCAAGGTTTTTCAGGGGTGAAGTTGAAAATTACCTATGCATATGTTTTGAAAATAAAAAGCTTTAATAACCCTCACCCCCCAAAAAAGAAAGAGTATGAATTTTGTTCCAGTACCAAATGCCTTAGACATAGTAAGTATGTGCTTCAAAAATATTTTGAGTTGAATTGAATTGGAACTAATAGAGCCAGAAGTAGGATGGGACCATTAATACCCTGGGGTGTCAGTGTTTAGATGGACACTGATAGCATTCAGACTCCTTCAGCAGCAAACAATTGAACTTTGCATAGTATTCCAGGGATAATACTATCTCTGCCCTTGGATTGCAAAGTATAAGGCTCTCTGGATCCCCTAAAATAACTTTCTCCCCCCTTAAAAAGTGTCCTTGGTTCCTCCCTACTATCAACTAAATTTGTCTGAAAAAGTTGAAAAGACATTTTCTCCTACTTTCTGGGAGATATTTTCTGCCTCATGTATCACACACCAAAATTGTTAGTTGTAGGTTTGGGGACCAAAGTAACCAGTAAGAGCCTCTCTAGAAACAATGCTTCAAGCAGTAACAGACACTTAAATAGTGTTTCAAGGTTTCCAAGAACTTGGGATGCATTAGTTCATTGGATTCTTGAAACAGGCCTTATAATATCTAAGATAGATATTGTAAATGAGGATATTGAGGTTCAAAAAGGTTAAATCACTTCTCTGGCCCTTCTTAATTCTCAAGTCCAGCACACTTTCCATGCCATCATATTGTCTTCATAATTTGCTATGAAAGCTAATAGGATGTGATAGATTATACACTGGAATGGGCACCAGGAATCTTGGGTTCTAGTCCCAACTCTGCCCCTCATGTACTTAATGACTGTCACTCTCTCTGAATTATAGTTTCCTTATCTACTATAATGTTTACTATTATCTATTTGAGGTTCAAATGAGATCATGTATATCAAGTATATTGTGGTCACAAAGCAATCTTATGAAAAGTAAACTGTAACATATAGTTTATGCTTCCAATATCCCCAAGTATGGACATTAGAGATTTCTGGGTAAGATTTTCTTTAAATTGGTCTTAAGAGAGATTGAATCTTCTAATTGGTCAAATTATTGCCTTTTCCTTTCAAATCATCCCTACTTTGCAGGTGGGGGGTAAGAAGCACTAGGGAAGAAAAGAAAGAAAAACCCTTCCAAACAGTGTAAGAAAATGGTGAGGTGGATTTTGGCTAATTTAAAGGGAATGTATCCTTTGGAGTGATATTCAAACCAACACTCTTGAAAAGAAAGAGAAATGATAAGGTTTTTTTTAGTGAAATGGAAAATATTTCCCTCTCTTAAGATCAGGCTATTGCCCCTTTATCTGTTTAGTCAAGGAAATAGCATATTCTGTAAGGTTCAATTTAGGAAATTCTTGCCATAAATTGTCGTTGATTTTACTGAGGTGTAGACTTGTTGTGAAGATAAAGTGAATATAGTATATCTGACATTTATGTAAAGCTTTAAATTTTGCACCTTGCCTTTGCAATCTCATTTTATCCCTACAACTCTGAGGGAGGGTTAGCACAAGCATCATTAGTTCCATTTTACAGATGAAGAAACTTAAACTCAGGTTAAATTGCTTGCTTTTGATCAAGATTTTTCAATTATTGTATACAAAACATTGTCCTAGACACAGGAGTAACAAAGAATCATTATAATTATAATATCAGCTCATATGTATAGCACTTAGGTAGCACAATAATTATATCCTCATGTTAGAAATGAAGAAGCTTAGACTCAAGTTAAGTGACATTTAAGTCACTGGCACATAGTAGGAATTTAATGAAAGTTAATTGCTTAATTAAGTGACTTACCCTTGATAAGATGGCTATTTAATATTACTGCTATGCCTTCTGATTCCAAATCTCATGATCATCCCTCTGTGCCATATCATTTCCCATTCGCTATAAGAAAGACTTACCTAAAAATTGTGACTAACAAGAGAATGAGCTGTGTAATGAAGTAGTGAGCTCTCTATCACTAGAAAAGCTCAAGAAGATGATTACCAACAAATGATGTCCTAGGATGCTTGTCCTTGAATGACTAATTTTTAATTCTAAAATTATAAAAAGATAGATTTGTGAGTCATCACTATTACTGAACCTCAGAGAGAAGATAAGATCACCAAAAGAGAAAGTTTGAAAAGAGAAGGGGGTCCAAGATAAAGCTATAAGGGACAGCAATAGTTGTTCCTGTAGTTAGTGTAGGGTAGGAAAAAGGTGAGTGGGAAAATGAGGGAGACTAAGAAGCAGTCAGAAGGTAGGAGAATCCAGGGGTCTTTTGCCATTAACTTGGGGGTCCTAAGTTCTTTCTAAACTTTCTTTGATTCCTAAAGTAAGAAGAATGATTAATTTGAATTCAATAAGGCATAGGTTCAAATTCTGATTTTGCTTCTTATTATCTATATAACTTTGAACAAACCACTTAAGGTCTCTGAACTTCACAGAGATTCAGAGGAGACAGATAGCCTTTCTTTTTCAAAAATTCTTCCTGATGATGAGATACTTCATCTTAGCTTATGCTGATCACCTCCTTTATTCATTACATTGCCCATATTTCTATTTGATCTTAGACAAATTAACTGGGGACAATATTAGTAAATCAGTCTGCTTTCTAGGGTCAAGGGCTTTGTCTCTATTAGCCCTACTCATATAATTGAGTTATTTAAAGTCTCAGCTTCTTACAAGTTATTAACTACTTCATTTAAACCTAAAAGGATCTTACTCTTACATGTCATTATTACTGACCCTCAGTTGTTGTTGTTACTTTTTAGATCTATAAAAATGGGTTCTGGACTAAATGATTTTTAAGATCTCAGCTCTAAATTCTATAAGCCTATTTTAAACATCCCTCTGTATTCATTGAATTCTCACTCAAACTGGCAAGTTGGGTCTTAATAGGAGTGATAGCTATATGTCTATTTTTTTCAGGGTAATATTGTGAGTAACTACTCCCAAAACTTTCACCCATGAGTCCCCATTAGTGTGCTTCCTATTAGCAATCAGTCAATAGACTCATTTGGCTCTTAGGAAAGATATTTACTCAAATGGTATAGCAAGCATAATAATTAAAAGGCACTCTCTACAAAAAAAATCAGTGTCTAAGGATGGAAGAGAGGATAAAAACTTAAAATACACCAGCAGTAGCACACTGGTATAGGGAATACATGAGGTCAAGGTAACTCTGCTCTAGAATTGCAGGACTTCAATGTCATCACAAAGTTCAATGTAAGTTGGTACCAGTGATGGATAAGTTAATTCTGCTTCTAGACTGGAAAGATTTCCCACAGATAACTAGATGGGTAGTTTACTTGGGGTTGTTCCTCTCAGGGCATAATGTTTCTGCTGGATGAAATCAATTCACTGATAGATCTGGGAAGGTCACTTATCCTCAGGCTGTCTTTTCCCAGAGCATGAGATTGATGCTTTACATGTTGGTCCAGGCAGATTGCTCAACTGCCCACCTAGCTTTTCATATGGTGCAACATCTTTGCTGAACAGCTTGAGCCACTAGATTCTTTTGGCCCATTTTTTGATAGGCAAGTATAGCCTCCCCTAACTCCTAATTTCAGGCTTGGCTAAGTATTCTATTTTCATTTAGAGTTTATTGTGGATTTTTTTTTTCAAAAAATGAGAGAATTTTTTAGTCTAGGATCAGCAGATATTTCTCTAATTCTGTTCCCTCACCATCTCAGCTCCAAGATTTGTCACCTCCCAGGCAGCGGATAGACAATATATAACATCTCCTAT
Source organism: Sminthopsis crassicaudata (assembly GCF_048593235.1). Lineage (NCBI taxonomy): Eukaryota > Metazoa > Chordata > Mammalia > Dasyuromorphia > Dasyuridae > Sminthopsis > Sminthopsis crassicaudata. The sequence continues at coordinate 651,047,016 of NC_133618.1, forward strand.
TCAAAAATTCTTCCTGATAGTGAGACACTTCACATTAGATTATGGTGAATTCCTCCCACTCTATCCCAATTACATTTCTCATATTCCTATTGCATCTTCTGCAAATGATTAACAAGGATAAACTTAGTAAGTCTACTTCCTAGGATCATGTCTCTTCTATCCCAGCTCAAATGCAATTATTCAAAGGCTCAGATGTTTACAAGTTATTAAATGCTTCATTTAAACCTTATATTTCATTGTTTCTGCCTTGCTTCACATAATACCTTCACCTTTTATTGAAGTAAAAGGAGGCACCCTATTGTACAATGAAAAATAAAATAAAATCAGAGATATGAGAAACATAGAGATTAATCATGTAAAAACCATGTGATTAAAAAATGGAAAGAATGCCGGAATTTGAGCCATAGTCTCTGGGTAGGAATCCAAACAGCCTGATAGGTCTTGGGTAAGTCAAGTGCCCTCAGTAGCAGTCCATTTATCCTCCATTTTCTTCTCTATACAATGAAGGGATTGAAAAAGGCCCTCTAAAATCCCTTCCATAATCCAATGCTGATGGGCTTTCAATAGTCTGTTAGGCTCTGGTTTGGTTTCTATTATCCCCATGGAGGTGGGGAATTTTATCCTTATTAATAGAGGTCTTTCTTTCCTTTTTCCTCTTCTAAAATGGAATCAGGGAAACAGGTGAGATACGCTGCTGCCTATTATGCTCACTCTGTAGGGAGGAATGAAGGGGGAGAGAGAACAGAAGACTGATGTTGTTATTACAGGGCACTGAAATGGGGCTGGAAACAGCCTTTAATTTGCTGGCTCAGAACGTCATGTTCTTTAAGGTTATTGGTTTAATCCTGGATGTTTGGAGGCTCAAACAAGGCAAATTCATTTGTCTAATATTCATTAGCCAAGGCAGCACACTGGCTGACAAGTAGCTGGGTTATTGGGTTGTTGTCGGGTGGTTTTTTTTTTCCTCCTTGAGCTGTCCACAGGATGGATTGGATGCTGTTTGCTTCAGAGGGCAAATTCCTTGGCTTTGCTTTTTATGTTTTTATTCCAGAAAATGCCCATGTCCAGCTGTTAAAAACTGCTAGAGGGGGTAGGAATAGTCTACCTTGATGTGTATAGAATGAAAGGCAGCCACCCAAGTACCTGTGAAGAGGAAGATGCATAGAATACCTCAGATCTAATCAAGGCAATAACTCCCTCCAGACTCCTTCAGCCTGACCTGAGTTCAGCACTGAGGACAGAAGGTTCACGAGGCTCTTTTGGCAACAGCTGTTTCAGGTGTAATGAAGAAGCAGTGAAGGAGAAGCAAGGAGGAGCCATCTATTTGGCAAAGAAATCCAAGCTTGCACCGGATCTCGGCTTTTTATCCACAGACCCTTAGCCAAGTCAGCCCTTGAGCCAAGCCATTCTCCCAACACTGGCTATGTTCCTGAAGCCTCCTGGCTTTGGATTTATTCAGAGGAACAGATGGAATTAAACAAAGATCAATTTTGGACTTTTAGATATGGAAATGACCTTCAAGATCATTTCATTTAACCCCCTTGTTTTAGAAATGAAGATAGTGAGATAGAGAGAAAAGGGATTCTCCCAAGATCATACCATCAGTGGAATAATAGGAAAGAAGCCAAATCCTCCTAAATCCATCTAGCCCTCTCTATTCACTAAAAGCACCAGTAAGTAAGAGAAACAACCAGTTATCAACAACTTATTAAGTTCTTATAATGTGCTAGGCATTGTAGTTAGTGTCGAAATTACAAAGAAAAAGCAAAGTATCTGCCCTTTGGGATATTTTAGTCTAATGAAAGAAAACAACATATACAAATCAGTACATATGAGATAAATATAGTGGAGAGGAAAGATAGCCTTAGGTGGGAGGAATTAATATTTGTAGAAAGATTTCCCTGGAGCCGGCAACTTGAGTTAAATCTTTAAAAATACTAAAATCATCCAATCTTACTTTTAGAGAGAGCAGGATTTATGCAGTCACTAAAGTCTTTGGCCACTACAAAAGGGAATCTATGATTTCCTTAGTCTATGGAAATTCCTAGTGTGGAAATTAACTTGAGAAGAGCAATCTCTTTTTGAAAAATAATAATAGCTTTTTATTTTTCAAAATGCATGCAGAGATAGCTTTCAATATTCACCCTTGCAAAAACCTTGTGTTTCAAGTTTTTCCCTAAGACAGCAAGTAATCCAATGTAAGTTAAACATGTGCAATTCTTCTAAAGAACAATCTCAAAATGGAGAAGACCTAGGCAGTTGTCTGAGATATGACAAGGATATATCTTTCTTTGGTTGGATCTTTAAGTCTTTCACAACCTAGCTCATGTGTATATATATTTCCAGCCTCATTAAACATAACTTCCCCTAATCTTCCCTTCCGTACTCTGAAATCTCAAAGTAGGGGAGGAAGAGAAAGGACCTTGTTCACACACACACACACACACACACACACACACACACACACACACACACACACACTTTTGCACTTTTTTGGACTGGGAAATTGAACCCTCACTTCCTCTTAATCATAACCCCAAACCTAGAAATAAGAGTGGTGAGATAAGATAGGAACTAAAGCAGCCCAGCCAAGAACTGGGAAAAGAAGATAGATGCTGATCACAGCATAAACATAAAAACATAAAAACAAGATCAACCCCCTCCCAACGAGCTTGTATTCTGTCCCTTGTTATTTAAGAATCCCTTTCATTTCTACCTGCCTTTTCCCCCATAGCCAAGCTTAATTGTTGAGGGTTGTGCCATTTTAAAGGGCTGATTGTTTCCACCTCCTACTTCTTTGGGGGAGTACTCATCCTGAAAAGAAAAGAGTCCATGACAACAAGCCTCTTACTTCATGTTTCGATTAAGGAGGCTATCATTTGTCCTGGTCATGCCTTCACTATAGTAAAGGTAGAGTCAATTGAACTCTGTATCCTCCTTTGTCTCCCCCATACCAGAAAGGCCTCTTAATAAAAATGCATCTGACTTTTTCCTTCTCCTCTTTTAGTCTCCTGGATTAGTCTCAGCAAACCATCTCAGACCTGTCACTACTCTCTAGTGTCTGTATCTAAATAGAATCAAGCCTTCTCCCTCCAACAGCTTTCCCTTCTAGCATTGTTTTCTAGGTAAATAGTCCTTATTAACATGACACGAATTGTATCCGCTTCCTTGGTTTCTCTTTTGCAGCCTTTCTTTATGTGGGTAGAGTGTGTTTTGAAAGAATAAAAACCAGACCCCTCTAGTATTATTTACAGCAAATATCTTCTAATCAAATCACCCTTCCCTGGCCTGCTCCTTCTTCTCCTTCCATCTTAGACACTACAACTTTGAAGTTGATTTTATTAAAATGAACACATTGTTCATGCAGTTCTGCTCTCTCCCTCTCTGCTGCTCTGCATAAATAATGTATTTGAAAGTTGATTTGGTTGGCTATAGTTCTGTCATCTGTAGCTGACCCTCACAATTTATTAGTAAAAGGCAGGACCAAGAATATCATGGAGAAAGGCTAACCTTTGGTTTAAATCCAGAGTCCTACACAGAAGACTCTCCTTCGAAAAACCTAGCTATGATATATTACTTTATGAGAGAGAGAGAGAAAGAGAAAGAGAAAGAGAGACAGAGAGACAAAGAGAAAGAGACAGAGAGAGAGAGAGAGAGAGAGAGAGAGAGAGAGAGAGAGAGAGAGAGAGAGAGAGAGAGAGAGAGAAATAGATGAGGGAGAAGAGAAAAAAACTGAAAGAAAAAGATGGAAACAGATATACAGCAAATGTAGATAAAATGATAGATAGGTTAGGTAGGTAGATAGGTAGATATATAGATAGATAGATCCTTTCCTTCTTTCTCCATTCAATCAAGATTGGTCCTAATTTATCACATGGACTTAATCATCAGGATTTGGGGGTTGGTTGATAAATTGGTTCAGTTAAAGTTTTGGTTTTATTTTATCTCAGTTTGTACATATCACACTCCCCCCAAAGAATAGTTAGAGAATTCTTCTCTTTCTTAAAAGAAGGAAAGGGACCCACATGTGCAAAAATGTTTGCAGCGGCCCTTTTTGTAGTGGGAAGAAACTGGAAATTGAGTGGATGCTCATCAATTGGAGAATAGCTGAATAAGTTATAGTATATGGACATTATGGAATAATAATATTCTATAAGAAACAATCAGGAGGATGATTTCAGAAAGGCCTAGGGAGACTTACATGAACTGGTGCTGAGTGAAGTGAGAAGAACCACATCATTATACACGGCAACAGGAAGACTATACAATTTTCAATTCTGATGGACATGCCTCTTTTCATTAATGAGATGATTCAGACCAGAGAGAGACTGTGGGAATTTAGTGTGGATTACAACATAACATCTTCACTCTATTTAATGTTCACTTGTATTTTGGGGGTTTTTTACTCATTTTCTTTCTTTTTTTATCTGATTGTTCTTTTGCAGCAGGAGAATTGTAAAAATATGTTTACACATATTTGATTTAACATATATTTTAACATATATAACATATATTGGATCACTTGCCATCTATGGGAGGGGGTGGAGGAAAAGAGGGGAAAATCTGAAACACAAAGCTATGCAAGGATATATGCTGAAAAATTATATGTGCATATGTTTTGAAAATAAAAAGCTTTAAAAATTAAAAAAAAAAAAAAAGAATTCTTCTCTTAGTTTGACTCTATTCTTCTCATCAAAGTTGCCTTCTGGCTTCATGGTCCCACCCTAAGCATAATTGCATCATGGAGCATTCCAAAAGGCATGCTGGTACTGAGAGTTTACATGGTATAGTGGACAGAAGGCTAGAACTGGTGTTAGAAACACCTGAGTAAAAAGCACTTATTACTAGCATGGTCACAGACAATCCACTTAGACCTCTATGAGACTCAATTTTCTTATCTGAACAATGGGGATAATAATGGCACTTACTTCACAGACTTGTTGTGGAAGCCAAATGAGTTAATGTCTGCAAAGAATTTTGAAAACCTTAAAACACTGTAATGTGAGTTATTATTACTATTCATCTTCCAGTGCCCCTACAAAGTTCTTTGAGACTTTAAGTTATATAGATGCTGCATATTTACAATGAATGGAGCTAGTTTTCAAACTAAGCATTAACTATGCTGATAAAATCATAAATTTGCATATTTCTCCTCTTAAGGCATGAAAAATTGTACCTTAGAGCATTTTTAACAATCTTGTGGAGTATGAATAGCCTCTACGTTTTGATGTTTCCAAGGATAAAATCCTTGGAGGTAAAGATTGACTTGAAACACAATTTCAGAGTTAGAAAGACCTCAAAGACCATCTAGTGAGTCCAACCTTACGTGATCAACAATTTCCTCTACAACTGACCCAATCATTTCAGTCACTTGAGTTCTGCCTGAAGATGACGGTAGTTCCAGGGTGTTGTGATATCTAAAATGCAATTTCTTATATATTCATTCCTTCCTTGCTCACTTATATTTAACATGTATAGAGAAAGGGAAGAGAATAAGCATTTATTTTTACAAATATCATTTGATCCTCACAGCAACCCTTTGAATCCATTTTCCAGCTGAGGAAATTGAGGCAAACAAGTTAAGAGACTTGCCCAGTCATACAGCTGGTAAACTGTCTGGGGTAACATTTTGAACTTAGAATTTTGGACCCAGTGCTCTATCCTTTTTCAAAAGCAGTAGAGATGGAGCATGCTATCAGCAACTGGCAGCATGTCACTGGAAATCAGCAGGTGTGCCAGACATACCAAAGGTTGGCAGCTCCTGATGGATGGCATCTATGGAATCCAAGGGGCTTCAAAAAAGGGGGTGGGCTGATTCAACTGCCAAGAGAAGGGCTCTCCAGATGGGGCTACTGCCTTTTATTCCTCTCATTGTTCAGAGATGGGGAGGAGGTGCAGAATTCTCCCATGTTTCCTTTTCTCTCCCTAAAGGACCTGTCTGCCTTGAGGATTAGGGACAGCAGATCATCAGCATCAGGAGAAAGGTACAGCCAGCCCTACAATAGGGAGTCTATCTTGTTTCTTTATTCTCCTTTGCAAAGAGCAAAATAAATCCTAATGAGCTATAAAAAAAGACAGGAGGCCAGCCCCCTGCTGACAAGGAGGTACCAGAGAGGTGTCTAGCATCCAGGTTGAATGTAAATTTCAAAAGATTGCTCTGTGGGCCTCCTGGAAGTGGTGTTCAAGCTGCCAGAGGCCCTGTTCTGCTAGAGACAATCCGAGTGAGTGATTGTGCCTGGCAAGACCGCCCAATCCTTGCTGGGATTCCTGGGAGACAACCCATCCTTGAAAGGGAGGAAACCTTGATGCAGATGTTTAGGGACCCCCACAGCATCCCTGATGCAGTGAAGGGTAGCCTGTCTGCCAGTTCCAAAGGTTCTAGAACCCTTGCTGACCATGCGGAATTCAGAGACAAAGGTCTTCCTTCAACAAAGGTCTTCCTTCAATTCAGCAAACGCCTGTGGAGCATTTTGTGAGTGGGTTGGGGGGAGAGGGGAGAGCAGAAATGTCCTCCTCAAGCAGGATTCTTCTTCAGGTCTACAGAGCACTTACTGGGATTCTGGCATCATCAGCTTGGGAGGGAAAGCTCTTACCAGGATATCCCAATATAGAGAGTGCTAGGATGTCTAACACAGTTTAGTTAAGGACCTAGGATTGGGAATATGTGCAAAATTAGATCAAGGAATAGCCCAGAGGATAGCTGGTCCTGGTCAGGAGCAGCTTGGGCCAGAATCAGAGACAGTTTAGCCACTGAAGATTCCTGCCCAAACCTTATAAACAGTCAATGTCCAATCCCTGCCTCCCAGATGGTAATTGGGGGGGGGGTGGAGGGTGAGACACAGGTGGGAGGCAGCTGTACTAGGATTTGGGAGAAGAGTGCCGGTAAGCCCATGAGGGGGAGGATTTCATATAATGCAGAGGACCAGACTTGAGGACCAGCAAAGGAAGGAAACATGTTCTGTTTCCAAGCTGCCATTCTGTTAAACGAAAGCCCCTTTGTCCCTCTCTCGCTAGAGATCTAGTAATATCCCACAGCTGGGTCTTCTTTCTTTCCCTAGCCCCTGCCTCTCCAGGACCTCCAAGAGCAAGCCTTCAGCTTTTTTTACTCTCTGAAACCCCCTGCTGTCTTTGGCTACCAATTCCAAGCCTAGCTCCTTCAACTTCCTAGATAAAGTAGGTGATGTAGTTTTTTTTCTTTTCTTCTCTGTCCTACTGATTCTAGACTTGCTATATAATCTTTCTTTTAAAGAAAAAAAAAAGGTTTGTTGATGTTTTGTTTTTTATAGCAGCAACATTTCCTGATATGCCCCTCTCCTTACTAAATTCTCCCTGTAACCAAGATAAAGGTAAATGAAAATCAAAGTAACAATATTCTGATAGCATACTCATCCTCTGCACCCATAACCTTGGACCCAGATGATCCCAGAGGAGAAAGTGAGACAACTAACCTTGAATAGATCTCCCTCGTTTAAATTGATTTACTTACATGTCATGGCATTACCTCCCTGATATCATAGTCCTCTTCAAGAAATAAGGACCAAAAAAACCCAAAACAAAACAATAACAACAACAACAACAACAACAACAACAACAACAACAACAACAACAGCAATCATCACCTAAATGTAAAGATAAGGAAAGTGCATTTTATCAAGTGTTTAGCACAGTGCCTGGCACTTACTGGTGTTTAACAAATACTTATTGATTGACTAACTGATTATCATATGTCCCTTGGTACTTAATAAATGCTTCTTGATTGCCCAACTGATTATCATCTCTGTTGATGCTTGATAAATGCTTCTTGATTGACCAACTGATTATCATCTCTCTGTTGGTGTTTAATAAATGCTTATTGTTGACTAACTGATTATCATCTGTCCAACCAAGATGAGTTAGTACAACTAATCAGTTAGGTAAACTGTGAATATGACCTTTATTTGTATTGCTGTGGTTGAGTCATTTCAGTCCAGTCTGATCCTTTGTGAACCCATTTGACAAAGACACTGAACTGGTTTGCCATTTCCTTCTCCAGTTCATTTTACAGATGAGGAAACTGAGGTAAACAGGGTTAAAGTGATTTGCTCAGGATCATACTAATAAGCTATTTTGAGGCTAAATTTGAATTCAGGCTTTCTGACTTCAGGCTCTGCATTCTACCCACTATGCAATCTAGATCCTTTTTATGTATTTATTTTTATGTTTATTTATACTACTATAGTAATTTATACAACCTTTTCTCAGGATTGCAATGCTAATTTTAGTTGACAACACAGGAGAGTGTAAAAACAACTTGCTTTTTAAGAAGGATCTTAAAAATGTATCCTGTCCTCCATTGGAAGTCATAGAATTATAGAAGTAAATGGTGTCCCCAATATCTTAGTGCAGTTTTAAGTTATTAAAGCTTGGAGACATCCTGTAGTTAAGCTCCATTTTCTTTATCTTCCCTATAGTTCATTGACTGAAATCCTTCTTAATCTTGCCTGGGATCAGCCAGCCCCTAGTCTTGTCTAAGCTGAATGATGGACCAAGCTCCTGGGAGAAGTAGCTTCAGTTTCTCAAGCCAGTAGCTAGGTTTCTCATCCTTCTTAGAACCTGTTCTCCAATCTTATTTCTGTGTCAGCTCCCACTTGAAATTTTATTCTTGTCTCTCCCCACACCTCAGCCTTCCCAATTCCCTGAACTACTCTTGAGAGATTACCATTGCTGTGTTCTCACTCTCACAATGTAGGCATGCTAGGGGGGAGGAGAGAAGAAATCAACTCACCCAGATGTGGAGTTCCTGATTCTTTTGTTATCTGCTTCCTACATACACAGACACACACACTCCAAAAATTTTCTTCCATGGGTTTTATATTTGTAGGTTGTACAAGATGACTTTTGAGACAGCTAGTAGCATATCAGATAGAGTGCTAGACAGATTCAGGAAGAACAAGTTCAAATACGGTCTCAGATATTTCCTGGCTGTGTGACCTTGAACACATCACTTACCCTTGTTTGCCTCAGTTTCCTTATCTGTAAAATGAGTTAAAGAAGAAATGGCAAACCATTTTTAGGATGCTCCCTCCCCACAGGGCCACAGTGTGATGTTTGAGTTTATATCAAGGGTCTGCCAATAAAGATCAATGCAGGCAAGTAAGAATGAGTCAATGTGAAGAAGAAATGGCAATCACTACTATTCTGAACTACAAAATGGGTATAATTATAGCACCCAACAAACAAGTTGTTGTGAGGATCAAATGATTTACTATTTCTGGGGAAAAGTGACTCGCATAGTTCCTGGCACATAGAAGATATGATGCTTACCGCCTTGCCTGCCTTCCCCTACAAGGCAGCTATTTAAATCTGACTGCTTGATTTCATTGGTAATCATAGTCGGGGGTATTCTGGTGGGGGTTCCTAAGTTATTCCCCAACCCCTCAAAACCACCTCGAGAACAGAGGAGCAATAAAGCAGCTGAGCTCTGGTGACAGACTGCCAACATGATCGAGCTGGCAGAGGAAGTCCAAACAGAGTGACATGAGAGAATCATAAACATGGATCCAAAAGAGATTTCAGAGGTTATCCATCCCTCTTATTTTACAGATGGGGATCGGGGACAGAATTTGCACCTAAGGCCTCTGATTCCATCACACCACATTTATTCAGTTGACCTTGAGTAAAGGCTTCAGAGCCACTGAAAGCTTTGGCTCAGGGGATAAAAGCAATGCATTAGGAAAATTACTTGGTCACTGGTGTGAGGGATGGATTGGGGATGTGATACATTAGAAGCAAGAAGACCACTTAGGAGGCTATTATAGCAGCTAGATCAGAAGCATGGGCCTGAAGAGGGGTGTTTTGCTCTGTCTGGGTGTTGCCACTATGTCTCTGGGCCCTACTGACCTCAAAACTATTCCATAGCCATCTTCATATAGTTCCTCTTCTAATGTTAATCCACAAAAATGTTAACTACTATGAGGTGGTTGAACAACTCCTGGCTTCTGGTGCCCAGGATCACAAAGAATAAAGGCAGGAATCCCAAATAAATTGCTCAATCACGCTGAATCAATCTGTAATGCATTGTATAGGGCCATTTGGAGGTGTAGTGGATAAAACATCCTGTTTGGATTCTGGAGTAAGGAGGATCTGAGTTTAAATCTGGTCCTAGATAGTTACTAGTTGTGTGACCTTAGATATTTCATTTTACCCTGATTGCCTCAGTTTCTTCATCTGTAAAAATAAGCTGGAGTAGGGAATGGCAAACTAATTCAGTATCTCTGCCAAGGAGGTCAAGAAGAATCAGACACAACTGAGGAGCAAAACTTTTATGTTTGTATAAAATGGTATATTCATGGGAGCTGTCCTCTAGCCTAGTATCAGCCGATGAATACTTGAATGTAGGACTCAAAGCCATCATCCCTTTGCTAAATTCTCTGCTTCAAGAGCTGTTTGGATGAAGGAGCAAGACTTGCCTGGTATCCTCTGTTTAAAACCGAAACCAGTGGATCGAATCTGGGAAGACAAAGACAAATTACCTGGGGAGCCTTAAAAGCCTAACAGTCCTATCACAGCAGTCATCCTGAAAGTAGAGCACCAGCAACAGCATCTCCCCAAAGATACCTGAGCGCTCAGGCTTTTTCAAGTTGATCCAGACAATGAATAAACAGAGAATAAGCAAATACATTTCAAATCTTTTCCTCTTTCCTTCTCTTTCTCCATTGTTTTATACCACAGTTCTACCTCAAGTTCATACTTTTTTTGTACAATATTTCAATGGTCCATTGATCTTTGCAAGCTACTTTTTTCCTCTCACAACTATCCTAAGAATGAATCAGTATAAGGATATTGCCTATATTTTATAATTCATCAGAATCAACATTGGAACCCAGGCTAAATTCCATGTTCTTTCCCCAGTGGTACTTGCTTGTAAAGCAAATTTTGCTTTTGGGGAAGGGGATCTTTGTCCTTTCCCATTCAGTAAATGGTCAGTCTTGAGCTTGGTCTAAAACAAGTGCTTTTCCTAGTCCTCCTAACTGCTCATGCCTTCCTCTTTCAGAGTCCTGATATATGTCGTGAATAAGTCTGTATTTATCTGGATATGTGTATGTTATATCCTCTGTTAGAACATATATTTCTCTTCTTTTTTCCTTTCTCTGTATTCTGGTTCTTAGCACATTGCTTGGTGCAAAGTAAGTGACTGATAAATGCCTATTGACTTATTGATTTATTTACCCCTGTTTGATCCAGACTTGGTCCGCCAAATTAATTTGAAATACATTTTATATCAGATATTATTATCTAATATAAATTGTTTTGTATTAGATACCAATGCAATAACTACAGAAGCGATTAAATCACAGGGCAACATCCATATACCTCAACTTCCTATGTATAGTGTCACAAAACATATCCTCCAGAAAAAGTAGTTTTTGCTGATCCCCAATATCATGCAAATGCTTTAGAATTGTCTCTCCATGTCTGGGTCTCTTCAGGACTCATCCATCCTCCTTAGCATATATAACCTATGTCTGGTGAGCTAGAAATCCAAACATTATTTTGTCTCAGTATTTGTCCCAAAAATTGCTACATCTTTGGGGCTCATCCTTTATCAAATAAGCCCTGTCTTATTATTCTCTCGGTGAGCATCAGTCACCCTCCCACCTGGGAGAGTTGCCATATACTAGACCAAATGAAAGGTAGAACAATCCAGTCATTGATGCCAAGGTGTGAATAGAGTAATTGACAAGACTAATATACCAGGAAAAAGTCATTTCACGCTAAGATGTTGAGGGCAATTTAAAAGGCAGAAATCCAAAACACTGTTCCAGATCAGAAACCAAGGGGAGACAGCTAATGAACCATCCAGTATAGGCAGGAAGTCCTCAGGTATAGCAGGATTTGTTTACTTAAAACTCTTGTTACCCTTGCTCTGTTTTTATTAACCCCTACTATTAATGCCAGTCCCATAAAAGAAGCCTATGAATGAATACTATATCTGTGCATCTATGTTGAGCCAATTTTTAGGATCATTGGCTCTCACTACCAGCACCTTGCATTTGTGTCAGTTTCCTACCTGCTACTGGAAAAACATCATCCATATCTTCCATCTGCCTAGGTAGTTGGTAGTATGCACTCATAATAATATCATTTCTTCTCTTCTTTTATTTTTTCTCAAATATTTTGTACCATAATCCTAAGCTCAGTTTTATAAACTTATACCATTTTTTTCCACATGCCATTCTCTCTCTGTTTTCATTGGATCTTTATTTTAAACAAAATAAATCCTTTGGTAGTTTTAAATAGTCTTAAGCCTGTGCCCTTCCATATCAGAGATACATATGAAACTTTATCTGCCTTCATGTGTTAAAATTTCAAGTTTCCTTTTCCACCCATACTTTTTATTGGTATATAAACATCTCAGGGTGCTGAGTAACTGCTATTCATCTGTTTCGGACTTATGAAATTCGGAAAGATAAGATCTAAAACTTGCATATTAAACAAATCATCTATAAAAATGAAGTGTTAATGATGTACATTCCTAATCTTATTTTATTAGAAGAACATGAAAATTCATGAGGTATGAAATTGCCATCTGTGACAATTTGCGAATGTATCTTTTGTACTAAGACACAGAAAGCATGAGAAGCCAGAGGTTACAGTGACACCATCTAAAAGAAATAGCTTAAACAAGGAGAATGAAACCTGGGGCAGGGATCACCAGGATCAAGAGCTAGCCAGGCTTAGGAAGCCAATTCTAGAAGACCATCCCCACCCCTGCCAAACTAGAGCCACAGAGTGATAAATTTGAGTTTACATCCAGGCTCTGGCCTTAAAAGTCAGCCCAGGCAAGTAAGAATGAGCCAATGTGGAATTGTTAATTCTTGGAAATCAGGAATTATCACCAGGAAATATGATCTAGGGGGAGACAGAGATGAATAGAAACAGGATCCATGAGGAACATTGTAATTCCTCACGATTCTGCTTCACATGGTCTCATATATATTCACTGTCCAGGCTCTCATAAAATTCTTTAAATCCCTCCCATATGTTAACCCAAACACCATCACTATTCTTAAAGGACATCTCTGACTCCCCTACTACAGTTTGGAGTTTGCGAAGATATAAAAAGTGGGAGGCATATATTGGATTTAAGAAAGGCTCAGACTTTTAGAAAGGAATGATGTACCTTTAAGCATGATGTTGTTTCTGTCCATACCTGCCCTATTCCATTACATAAGATACTGGTCCTTGCTATTACTGGACATTTCTTTGACCACAAATCCTTCCAGGCAATTAACAGTGCTAGAATTAGTTATGGCATAAATGGGTATGGGTAGGTACACATGGCTATTAGAATCCTGGGATGATAGGCATGGAGATTGGATTAGGGATCTGAAAGGATAGATACCAGGTTCATCACGTGGATTACAGAAAAAGGCCTGATATCACTATCTTTTAGTTGGCAAAACATTTCAGTTAGAACAGAGTTTCCACAGTGACAACCATGTGATATCCAAAGTGAAATTTAATTCAACCAACATTTTAATATCTACTAGTTATCAGGTACCAGAAATATAAAGACAAAATTGATGTCTTCCCTGGTCTCAAGGAGAGTACATTCTAATATAAGAGCACACTCTAATAGAAGTACTAATTAGAATTAGCACATTCTAATAGAAGACTATAAAATAAATTCTATATCTAGAATAGAATACTTTCTATTCTAGGAAATAGAAGTATTTTCATTCATGTTAATGAAATAACAACATATTCACATCTAAATTATGATTTCAACAGGAAGAGAATACTCATAATAGACACAAGTAGGAAAAGCCTTATATAGGAAGTGATACATGAACTGTATTTTAAAGAAAATTAGGGGTTGATTCTACAAAGTAGAAGTGAAGAAGGAGAACATCTGAGATATGGGGGACCACCACTGTAAAAGTGGGAGATGAAAGTTAATGAACAGTGAATTAATGGGCCAGTTTGTTTAAAAGTGAAAGGGTCTAGTTTGTTGACAATCTTGAAGCATTCTATGCAGTGTATAAGTTTAATTGGGCAACTCCCAAATCCTTGAGATCAATGAGAAGGATAGTGGTGAGAACAGGAAAATCTGAGGGTAAAATACATAGTTTAAAACAAAAAATTTGAGGTGGAGAGAATTGTGAGCAGAATTACTGAAATAAAATATAGTAGTGGGGAGTAAAGTGGCCCAGTTATTGTAATGATAGGGAATAGAGCAACAGAAGTATGGATGAAATATGAGATTAGTCCACATTGGTCCACTGGGTCCATTGATCTATCCTCAATTTTTTTTTCTCTTTTCTCATGCTCTAGTGATTTCATCTTCCCATATGGCTTCAATTAACACCTCCATCAGGCAACTCCCAAAACTACATATTAAGTTCAAATTTGCCTCTTTAAATCCAGTTCCATAACAACAAAAGTCCATTTAGCAGCTCCAACTACATGAACTACCAACACCCCAAGTTCAAAATATTCCAAACTCATAGTTTAAGAACAGCATATTCTTTCCTAAGCCTACTTCTCCTCTCAAATTCTCTTTTACTGATGACACTGTCACTTTTGCAGACACCCTGATTGATGTCTGAACTATGTGAATGGTAAGGGAGGGCAGTTCCATTGGCTCTGTTTCCCTAATATCTCTCTTTTCTGTCCCACACTGTCTTCAACCTACTTCTGAGCTTTATTATCTTTGTCCTACAATATTCTAGGCCTTCTATAGGAAGGTCTGCCTAACTGATCTCGTTTCTATTTGACCTATTTTGTATATAATCTGCTAAAATGATATTCTCAGATCTAAGTACATCATTGCTCAAAAGTCTTAAGTGACTCCCTATTCCTTCCAAGATAAAATGCAAATTCTTTTTTATTTGTTTTTAAAATTATTTTTATTATAGCTTTTTATTAACAAAGCATATGCATGGGTAACTTTTCAACATTGACCCTTGGAAAAACTTCTGTTCCAACTTTTCCCCTCCTTCCCTCCACCCCCTCCCCTAGATGGCAGGTAGTCCCATACATGTTAAACATGTTAAAGTATATGTTAAATATAATATATGTAAAATGCAAATTCTTTGCACAAACCTTTGCATCCTTATTTCACGCACTTTTCATTCCAGAGAACATGTTCAGTTAGTAGTCTTCAACTTCATACTCCACTATATTGCCTTTGTAATTTTAGTTAGGGCTTCCATTATTCCTCCCTAATATATATTTTCACTTCCTCCTCATCTCCACCTTTGGGAATCCTTCTTAGCTCAGATGAGAATTTCTACCTATAGCTGTCCTTGATTCGCTCCATCTCCATTTTTAAGTAAGGGGATCTTCCCCTTCTCTTTTCCCCTAGAACACTCTGATTTTGTTCTTCACGCTAATCCTATTTTAGCTTTTGTGTATATGTCATTTCTTCTCATTAGATTTACAATACTTTAAGGATAAGATGTTTTTTTTTTTCATTCTTCTATTTCTTTCCTCAGAGTCTACATTCTTTAGGGGGAGAGGGTCAAGACTGGGTAATAACAAAGTCATTTTGAGGAAAGCAAAAGCATTAGTAATTTCAGAGGATCAAGAAAACCTTTACAGAAGACACTGATGACTAGAATGTACCTTGAGGGAAGATAAGAATTTTGAGAAGCAGCCGTGAAGGAAACACAATCTAGGAAAGGAAAATGTTTTCTACAAAGACATGGTAGTGGAAAATGGAGGGCAGAGCTCATTTTTACTATTATTTCTACTATGCTAATATTATTTATATATACTATATACAAAATGCATGAAATAAGGATGCAAAGGTTTGTTTATTTATACTACTATTATTTCTATTGTATCTAATTACAGTATCTATTATTAGTAATTACTGTACTTATTATTATAAGTGCTATAACTATTACCATGATCATTACTTCTATTATTACTACAACTACTATTATTAATACTACTATTATATATAGTAATATATTACCATAGTATTAATATTAATACTATGCTATATTATTAATACTATGTATATTAATATAGTATATTAATATACTAATAATATATATTATAATACCATAATTCTACTACTGTAACTATCATACTGTTACTAGTAGTATTGCTCATTTTATTGTAAGTACTTACTATACTTCTACTAATAATACTTTAAAAATAGCAGCTAGTATTTAAAAGTGATTTGCATATGTTATCTAGTTTGATACAACAAGTCTTGGAGGGAGATACTATTATTATCCCCATTTTACAGATGAAGAAACTAAGGCTGAGAGAGGTTAAATGACACAGCTAATAAGTGTCAAAGGCAGGATTTGAACTCATATTTTCCTGATTTAAAGTTTATTATTCTATTAGCTATATTATCAAGCTTTCTCAAAGACAGTGAATTGCCACATAGGGCATTTAAAAATTGAACCTGTGTTTACCTATTATATCTTACCAAGATTGTAAGCTCCATGAAGGCAGGAACTGCGGCTTATTTAAACTTTGAATCTTTCCCCACACTGAACACAGTGTTCAGTAGATAGCTTTTAAATATTTGTAAAATGATACTTTGAATGCTATTACTTTACCCCATGGAATAACTTTTAAGCTAGAGATTTTCCAATTGGGCTTTAAAAGTAAAGATGGCACATTGTTTTTTTTGTTTGTTTGTTTGTTTTTGTTTTTTTGTTTTGTTTGTTTGTTTGTTTGTTTTTTTGATGGCTCACTTTCTCAGTCTTAGGCATTCCAGGTTACTGCACCAAGCTCTCCTTTTCTCTTCAAGCCATTTGCAAGGGTATATGATGAGGTGATATAAATGATTCACAGAATATTCTTGTAGTTACTATTGTTAAAGGATGGAGCATGGCTTTCTTATTTATTTTGCTTCTTTTCTGAGTTGGAAGGGAAATAAATGGTTACCTAGTCCAAGTTGTGAATCAATAGGGATCCCCTCCAACATCCCTAACAAATGGTCATCTAGCTTTTCTTTGATGTCTGATCAAAGTGTCCTGTCCATACCACTTTTGGACAATTCTACCGGTTAGAAAGTTTTTCCTTATATAAAGCCAAAATTTTCCCTAAATTGCTAAGACTAAATCTAATCCTTTTCCCACCTAACATCCTGTGGGATACTCAAAGATCTCTCTCTCTCTCTCTCTCTCTCCTCTCTCTCTCTCTCTCTCTCTCTCTCTCTCTCTCTCTCTCTCTCTCACACACACACACACACACACACACACACACACACACACACACACACACACACATGCTGCTACTTTCAACTTTTTTTTTTCAACTAAACCACGCTCATTTTATTTCAATGAAATTTACATGTTTTTCTCTTTCCTGGTTATCTTGATCAGAATCTCCAGTTTGATGCTTTTCCTAAAATGTAAAGCTCAAAGTTTAAAATAATACTCCAGATTTTTTCCAACCACTATTGAGTACAGTAATATTATCCTCTCTCCTATTTTGAATTCTGTCTCCACAGTGAGATTGTATATTTTTTTCTAATATCATTTTGTTTATTTATATTGACCTTTCACTCTGCTATCCAACCCCACAGAGTTCTTCATATTGCTTATTATCTATCCATGCTTCCTCGAAGTAGAGAGTTGATTTTTTGAATTCAAATATGAGTTTATACTTATGCTTAATATATTTCATTTTATTAGATTTACTTTACAGTTTTAGATTTTTAAAGCCTTTCAGGGATCTTGACTATCACATTAACTATTCTTTCTAGTTCTGTGTTCTCTTCATAGTTGATAAATTCATTGCATATTCCTCTTTCTGGCCTGGTAGCCTGTGTTTATATTTCAAGAGTCTATCCTAGAACTCCTTCCATTCTTTCTAAAGATCCTCTCCTTTAGAGGTCTCATCAGCTCTTATAAGTCTAATTATTATCTTTATTATGATTCTCAAACCTATATGTCCAGTGTGCATGGTCAGTTGCACATCTGCAGAGCGCTGGGCTTGGAATAAGGAAGACTCATTTTCATGAGTTCAAATCCAGCTTCAGACACCCTCACTAGCTCTGTGATCCTGAATAAGTCATTGAACCCCATTTGACTTAGTTCCTCACCTATAAAATAATCTGGAGAAGGAAATGACAAAACACTCCAGTACCTTTGTCAAAAAAAAAATTCAAATAAGGTCATAATAATTCAGATAAAACTGAAACAATTGAGCAACAGATTGCCAATTAGCTATTTCAAACTAGACGTTCTATAGGCATTTTGACTCAACATATCAAAAACTGAATTTCTTATCTTTCCCCTAAAATCTACCTCCCTTCAAGACAACCCTATTTCACTAGGGGGCCACCTCTATCTTCTAGTCTTTGAGGATCTCAGCTTTGGAATTCTTCTTGACTACTCATTCTAGACTTAATATCTGCCAAAGCTTACTATTTTTACAGCAATTTTCAACTGTATATCCAAATGTATTGCTATTTTCAGCAATGTTTCTCATATAAATTCAATTCTCTCTACTCATATGACCACCACTCTACTGAGGTCCTTATCATCTCATCTACTGCAATAGCTTCCTCAGTCTTAAAGTCTCAAGTCTCTTCCCCCTCAAATCCATACACTCTCCACATAGCTGCCAAAGTGACACTTTAGGGATAGATCTACTTGTGCTATTCTCCCACTCATAAACTTCAATAGCTCCCTTTTGCTACTACATAAAGCAAAAGTTCCTCTACTTAGATTTAAAAACCCTTCAAAGTTTATCCCCAATCTTCTTTCCAAATTTATATGTTACAATTCTACCTGCATTTGACGGTCCATTCCCATTGGCCTTCTTTCTGTTATGCACCATGATTCTTCCATTCCTACCTTACTTTCATCTTATTTTCTTAAAAATGTGGCTTTATGAATAATTTCTATGTGATGACATTCCCTAATATTATCCCCACCAAATACTACTGTCCACCCTGGCAAAGTAAATAAATTAACAAATAAGTAAATAAATAATCTTGTATTTATTTTACACATATTTCATACCACTACTTGATTATGATTGTTTCTTTTTGTATCCCTAGAACTTAGCACAGTGCCTGGCACATAGTAGGCACTTAATGTTTATTGATTAATTGATTGACTTATTTATATATGTGTGATTTCAGTTTATCAGCTTATTGAGGGCAAGACATTTCATTTTTGCCTTTGAATCATCAACAACTAGAATAATACCTGGTACTCAGCAGCTGTTTAATCAAATATTTGATTGATCCCTCCCCTTAGGAATTCTTTCTAGGTTCCTTCTAGTAACATTATTTCTATTAACATAGATTAGAAAAAATAGGTGATGAATACCAGCTTTGATAAGACTTAAGAGGCTTTCCATTACATAATGGAAAGATAGCACATCTCTCACTAGTTGTCAGGTCACTATATGGCCAGTTCAGTATTCCCAAACAAGTTGGCCACCATTTGTTTCTTTCTTCTCTGTCCAGTGCCATATACAATTTATTGTTCCTCATCATTCCTGGAAATACAAGAATCTTTTACATCTTCCTTTGGTCCAATTTTACTCTCCATGGAAAAAATCCTTCATTCCATTGATCAGCTGCAAAGGTTCAATGGTTCTTTCATTCTTTCTTTGTATCAACTTCTTTTAATTTCCCTCTATCAACTGCCTGACTCATTATAGTTCTCACCTACATTTCTAGATTTTTTTCTTTTTTTTTTCCTTTGAAATATTTCTTCCATTCTCCTGAGAAACACTTCATAGTCTCTTTTATTCTGCAGATTAGAAGGCCAGTTCTCCAAGTCTTTCACTCTTTCCTCCAGTCGAAGCACTTGGCATGGACAAAAATAGGAACACAGCACACAGAAAACACTTGCAATATTCCCCTTGTCCTCCATACCAGCTGGAACCCCAAACTTCAGTTCAGTCTCACTCTCATTGCTGGCACTTGTGTCTCACTGCCACCATGAAGTGCTTGTTTTTTTCTGCCTGTTTCCCAACATGGGGCTTCTAGGTGAGGATTTATGTTCAGCAGGCTCTGCTACCTTTTCCTAAGGCTTCCTTTCTCTTTGTTTTCCAAAAAAGGGATGCTAGTTTGTTCAGCTGCCCTTGCTCTGTAATTAGCAGATTCCTGCCAAAGCCCTGATGCCAGATGAAACTGCCCTCAGCTGTTGTTTACAAGGGAACATGCAAAGAAACCCAACTCTCCACACTTTTTACCTCATTTTTTCTTACTCTTATCTCATTACAAAGAACTGTTTTTTTCTTGCCTCTTGCCTATTTTATGTAATGACCAAGGATAAGCAGTAGTAACCAGTAGATAGAGAGGGAGATACTGACGGAAATTTACCTGGATATGCTAGAACTGAGTTGAATTTAAGAGTCATTCCCTGGGAGGTTAGTTCCTATGTGACTCAGAGAATTAAACAAATCCTATTACTTATTAATTTACTGTGCAAAGTTAGTGTGTTTCATTTGGACCTACCCAGTCAGTGCCAATCCAATCTAATCCAATCAAAAAATAACCCATGTGTGATGCACTTGCATTGTGAAAATGCGCTGTTCTAGGTGCTGAGACATGTACATGAAGCATCCCCTGAAGGTGCTGGGGGAGGGATGCAGGGAAGGAGAAGGGAGAAAATGTAACATAAACAGGACAAGTCCATGAAGTTGTACCTTGTGTGAGTATATGTTCCCAAGAGAACACAGACATTTGGACATGGGTTCTATTATTGTCATCTATGGGCAGCATGAAAGAATGATAAAATTAGACTGAGCTGGCCACATTACTTAAGGGAATAGCTATTGATGAAAATTATCCCCAGACTAAGATAACATATCTTTTGTCTGAGAGTATGTCTCTGAGGATACTCTATTACCATCCTCAAGAAACAATGTCCAGGCAGGGAATAAAGCATTATTCCCACAACTGTCATTTTTATTTGGCTTACCGTGTTAGAATTTGTCAAGATATGTGATTTTAAGAAATGAAGTCTTCTGGGAAGTCTTTCTTTAGCAAAGGTGAGAAGAAATAGATTCAGTAATGCCATATTCCATCTTCATGTTAACTGCTTTTAAAAATAAAGGAAGAAAAAAATCTAGATAAAGGGGAAATGGAAAGAAAGGATTTGACTTTTTTACCAACCTGTATCAAAGGCAGAATATTAGACTCCTGACAATGAGGAGCAGGTGTTTTAAAGGAAATTGTCCCTTATTAGACATACGACACTGGCATCTTCAGTAGCAGTAACACCAACTGGTATCAAAAATTTTGAAATTAAGTCAATTTAGTGAAAATTAAACAGCTTTTCAAAGAAGTCTAACTCTTGTCTCAGTTGTATTTCTTAGCAAATGTTATGTGTTAATACATTGAGAAAAAAGGGAGGCATTTTTAGCATCTGCTTTTCTATAATCCAGTAAGTATAGAGAGTTACAAATTTTATAAAAATATATTTTAACAGCTGCATTGCAATATAATTGATTTCCTTAGTCATCATATATACTTTAATTTTATGCATTTAAAGACTTTATTCTAAGGAGACTGGAGGCAATAGTAAATACTGCCAAAGGCAGCAATGATATCTCCCAAAAAGGTTAAACACCTTTGAATTAGATAATGAAAAGAAGACTAGATCAAGAATGGGTTCAACAAGGAAGTTTCTTACTTTTGTCATTCTTTTGTTCATTATCTATTGGCCTCCAAGCAAATTTGTAGAGTCATCAGATCAAACAATTTACCATCTGATCATATCTTCAGTAATATCTGAGGAGTCCAAGACAAAGGGTTTACCCTTTTATCCTGACCACTGAGAAAATCATACCTACTTTTGTCACTTTTATTATGTATTTTCATTTAAAGGCAGCATACAACAAAGATTATAATGGAGCTTTGAGTCCAGAATCTGTGAATTCTAATTCTAACTCTACCAGATAGATTACTTTTAATAAGTCATAACTTTTCCAAGGATGTCCGTTTCCTCATTTGTTGGATAATGAGAATGGATGAAATTCTCTGGAAGTTTCCTTCCACCCCCAACATTGGATAGCTTTTGATAGAACATAGACCTTTGATTATAAAAATGGTACCAGTTTATGAGCCAAAGGGGTTGCTCACAGAGTTTTTCATTAATAGAAATGAGGCTAGAACCCAGGTTCTATCTAGACGCAGTATTTTCTTCACAAAATTGATGAAGTAATGATTACTTATGAGACTTTAACTGCTGTCTCTTCTTCCTTCTGATCTAGGTCTAGTTATTAGTAAATGACTGCTAGCATAGCATCTGGTATATAGCAGACACATTAAAAATGCTTTTTAATTGTTTGATGTTTAGGTTTTCCACACTGGTAGTGACAATTCAGACTGTTTCAGGTGTACTTGGACCAGATCTCACAGGATCCTGATAATATGAGATAAGTTGGTTGTTTTCTCTTTGGGGAGGAGGGGTGAGTTGTTTAATTTCTGGCAAATAAATCAGTTATAGAGTAGATGTTGGCATCTAAATCTTTCCAAAAATCCATTTTCATACCTCTTGGTTCCATTTATAGGCAGACTGATAACATAGAGCATTGGACCTGGAATCAGGAAAACCTGAGCTAAAATCTAGCTTCAGATATGCATTATGTGATCATAGACAAGTCACTTAAATTCTGTCTGTCTCGGTTTCCTCATTTTTAAAGTGATAATAACAGCATCTAGCCTCATCCCCAGAGTTATTGTAAAGATCAAATGAGGTTAGCACAGTATCTGGTATATAATATTACCATATAAATATTAATTATAATACTTATTATTAGTAGTATTAGTATTAGTATTCTCTACCCTTGATAGATATCTTTTCAACAAGTTTTATAAATTAACTCTTGTTATCCACTTATTTTATTTTATTTTTTGTTATGAATTTAATAATCTTCCACAAAAACAAACATTCCAATATACAAAATATAAAAAAAAGATTAGATATAAATCTATAAATTTCTGTTATATACAAAGTTGTTTTTTCTAAGGAGATCAATGCCTTTGGATAGTAGAGTACAATAAGGGGACTAAAGAATAAGAATTCTGGAAAGGTAGGAAGGGGATATTTTGTGAATGAATTTTAAAAACTAAGAAGATTTTATATTTTATCCCATAGGTAACAGGAAACCACTGGAGCTTATTGAATGGGAGAGGTGTGACATGTTCATACTTGACTTTTAAGGTCACTTTGATAGCCTAAAAGTATAATGGGGGGACACACTTTGGCAGGCTGACCAATCAGCAGGCCATTGAAGTAGTTCATGTATAATAAGATAAGGACCTACATTAGAGTTTCATAGTGTCAGAGGAGAAAATTAATAAATAAAGATATTGTGAATTATAAATATTAGAGACTATGATATTAGTAGATATGGTTTTACTATTAGATTCTACAAATATTAGAATGAATAGAACTTGGCAACAATGGGTAAAAAGAGAAAGTAAGCTTGTAAAGTGACTGAGTAGAGGGATGGTAGTATTCTTATGACACATAATAGTCTATTACATTCTTATTTTACATCAATTGGTTCTGCCATTCCTCAGATGATGGGCACCCAACTTTGTTTCAAGTTCTTAACTACAACAAAATTTTTTCTATAAATATTATCTTCATATGTATACTTTCCTTTTGATTTTGAACTCCCTGTGGTTTATGCCCAGTAGTGATATGACTTTTTTTTAGTGTAGTTACAATTTTTTTTCCTCACTTTTTAAACATTGACTTGGGAAGAAGAACATAGAATGTGTTCAAAGAGAAGTAAGTAATCCAATTTGCCTATATCCTATGGAACATAGAAGAATCAATGAGTTTAGGCTGTTAAGGGCAAGGATACACCAGATTGTGGTCCGAGGAAAACAAACTCTCTTTGGTAGACAATAGGGAGCCATTGGGTTGTACAAATCACTTTCTTCATGATAGTCCTGTGAGGTAGCTAGTGCACATATCACTATTTCCCACCCTAGAGATGACTGAGGTCAAAGAGAGGTTGTCTCTTGGCTATCCTCATTCTATCAATAAATCATAAAATAAGGACTTAGCAGCAGAAACTGGCGTCTGGTACTCTTCTATCAGATCACAATGACTTTCCCTACCTACTCCCCAAGAAAGAGCCTGTTAAATTATTTTAAAATTTTTTTCAGTGACTGAAAAATTATTTTCTCTTCTCAAATTCTCTCTCCCACAAACAACAGAGGAAAAAAAAACACCTTGTAATAAATAAATATATATATAATTTATAGTCAAGCAAAAAAATCCCTACATTGGCCATGTCCAGAAAGGTTTATCTTATTTTGCACCTTCATTCCATCCCTCCTCTGTCAGAAGATAGGTAGCATGCTTCATCACTGGTGTTTAGGAATTATGTTCACATAGTGCCTCTTGTCATAGTCAAAAAAATAACCCAGAATGAATGGGAAAGTTTGTGTTTCTTTGGATGGACTCACCAAGGAGAAATAAATTCGTTGTATAGACAAAAAAAGTTACCTAGTTTTCCTCTGAGTTCCCAAAGTATTTATTTACTATCCACTCTTCTGGTCCTTATACATTGGTCCCCATTTCTTTCTCCAGTGTTATTTTCTATTTCTCTCATGCAAGAGTTCTGCAGTTTAGCCAAACTAATTTGTGTAAGCCATGTAGAGCCAGAAAATAATTATAAAGAGAAACTGGTACTAGTAGGGGAGTTTGTGGAAACACACAAATGCCTGTAGTTGCCAATTATTTATGCCTATTTAAGATCAGGTTTTCCTATGTCCCTAGTATATATGAAAAGTATAGTTATAAAAACTAGTACTAGAGAGGCAGGAGCTGGGCTCAAATCTTGCCTTTGTAAAATGCAGATGTGATCTCTGGTTCTCAGTTTCCTCAGTCATAAAATGAAAGTACAGACTAGATAGCCTTGAAGTTCCTTCTGAGTCTAGATGTATAATTACATGAAGCAAAAGCTTATGTTAGTTCTCAGAGTAGCTGAAATGGTATAGAAAACAATGAAGTGAGCAAAAAGTGAAATAGAGCCATTAAAGAAATTCCATTATGGTTATATGAAGGTGTGTCAAGAGCTTTGGAGTTCTGGTGGTTTCTAAATGGGGTGAGTTAGAAATGGTAAAACAACATAGTGGATGTGAAGGAGTCAATGTGAGCAAGAGTAATTATAGGAGAAGAGCTTACTGTGCTTTATATCTGAGAGTTTCCCTTATACAATGATACTCGGATTGGGTAAAAAGGATTCTCTATAACCCTAGTAGAGTCAAGTAACTTCTTTGAAACTTAAATTCCTCAGTTGTCAAAATGAGGTATTTTCCTTGCTCTAAACTAAAAAATCAAAAGACCTGGATCTGTTATTGATTTGCTCAAGATCATGTGACTAATAATTTTACCTTTCTGGGACTAAAAAACATTGTAAGGGAACTTGAATTATCTAACCCAATCAACTGACCTTAAAGATGATGAAAAAAACTCTCTTACTCTAGAACTGAAAGAGCTTTCTGATATCCTGGATCCTTCAGAAAGTAACATAGAAATATATAATCTGTGTTACAGAATTGATATTTTGAATTTATATAGAACAGATTCCATATCAGATAGCTACATGGTACATGATTAGAGCACTAGGCTTCGAATCATGAAACTCATTTTCATGAGTTCAAATTCAGCCTTAGAGATTTACTATCTGTGTATCCCTAGTCAAGTCACTTAACCCTGTTTTCTTCAGTTTCGCATCTTTAAAAATGAGTTGGAAAATAAAATGGTAAATCACTCTGGTATCTTTGTCAAAAAAAAATTGAACAATAACAAAGGTTCCATTTTGAAGGCTTCTCCCACAAATTTTTCTCTTTAGATCATGTTCCCACCCAGAGTTTCCTCTGGAGATTTGTTCTATGTCTGGTCTACATACACATACACAAACACACATACATACATAAGCTTGAAAATTCCCCCAGCTCTTCTACAAAAACCCTGGCTAACAATACACAGACTATATGTATGTATAAATATTCTATATGTATACATATGACATATATCTTATGTGTATATAATATGGTTGTGTATATATATATATACATGTATACATATATACATATATATGATTTTATTTCACCCAACACAAAAAACAAAGTAATTAACCCAAAATATGGCCTTGATCTCTACAAGACTTATATGGACTATGTATATCCAAAGTATTAACTATCTAGTGACCCCAAAGTGTTTTTCCCTTTTAAGAAGGATCACACTGGTATAAATTTTGAAGCCTATAGGTCCCCAGAAAAGAGAGCTAAATGAGTAGCCATTGTGAGCATCTTGGCTCTTACTTTAGTGGCTGAACGTTTCTTTCAGAGCAATGCTGTAAGTCTGGAGATGACTGTATAGTCCTTGAACAAAGTATCATATGAAGGTGGGGAAAGAAAAGAGAGAAAAGTGGAGAAGAAAAGGGGAGGGGAGTTATATTGTCCAACAACCCTATATGCTAAAGTTACCCTATAAATGCTAGAATAGTATTCTAAACCTCTGGGGAAGGTAGATTCCCAGCGAAGAAGGAAGATGACTGTTAATAACCTTTGTTCTGAATCCTTTACGTTTAATAATTTGTATTGATCTAAATGAAACCTGTCCTGTACTCCATGTATTGTCAGACCCATTGCTTTCATGGGAGCCAAGAGCTCTTTACCTTTACCTACCTGAGCCAAATTCAGATTTTCCAAGGGGAAAGCTCAAATGTGGGAATGAGCCAAAGAGTATATTTCTATGAGAATTCAGGTCATTGGGAAAAAGCCTTAACACCCTTGGAGAGAGATATTAGCTTGACTTACATCTGAAAAGACTGAAAACGTGGGTCAAATCTGAAAAAGTTTCTCTTCTCCGATTTTCTAGTTTTGAAAATTGACTTAGAAGCAATGTCAGCTGCCTGGCCCTACCACCTATTCCTTGGGTGGGCCCTCTGGGAGCTACAGAGCTTCTTTAGGAGAACATCTCAAGCTGAAGTCAGGATTGCTCAACATTTTTAAAAGCTGACACAGCTGTAAGCCCTGAACTCACACACTAATGTCACAGGCACGGAAGTCATGCAGTGGGAAGACGTCAAATCTAGCAGAAAATTTATTGAGAAGAATAATGATCACTAAGAAGAAAGAACATTGGGAAAGCAAATGGAACAGATTTTATGGTGATTTCATAAGCATAATGTCCTCAATCAGATTTCTACACTACCACCCCTAAGTTGCTTTTAAAGCCAAGCTGAACTCATTGCAGACATCTTCAGGAGGCAAGAATGTCATTTCTTGTTTCACAGTCTCTCCTCCTTCCCTGAATCTTCCCTTCTGCCCTCTCACCCAAGTCTCTCTTCTTGTCAAAAAGTCTGGATCAAGCTGACAACTAGAGGGAGAATAATATAAAGTCTATTTATTGATCTGGGTACTAGATATTTAGTTTTCAAAAACAAATAGAGATATGAGAGAATAACCAATCCCCCTCTGAACAAACTACATATAATAAATATCCTGTTCTCTCCAAATGGATGCACACACACACACACACACACACACACACACACACACACACACAGACACAAACTCCTACTACTACTACCACTTTCTACTACTACTGCTACTTACTATCACTACCACTACCACTGTAACTACTACCACTACTGCTACCACTACCACTATTACTACTACTATTGTTATTATTATTACTATACTATTACTATAATGCTACTATTACTACTACTACTATTACTACTACTCTACTACTTCAACTACTACTAGTACTACTACCACTACTATTACTACTACTACTACCACTACTATTACTACTACTCCACTACTATAACTACTACTATTATTACTACTACTACCACTATCACTACTAGTACTTACTACTACCACTATTACTACTATACCTACTACTTACTACTACCACCACTACTACTGTCACTACTATCACTACCATTACCACTACCACTATCACTATTACTACTACCACTATCACTATTACTACTACAACTACTACTATTACTACAACTACTACTATCACTACTACTACTACTTATTACTATTACTACTACTACTACCACTATCACTATTACTACTACTACTGTTATTACTACTACTCTATTACTACCACTACCACTACTACTACTACCATCACCACCACCACCTCATCCATGAAAAAAAAGTATAGTTATTTTATAAAGTTATAACTGAAAAAAAAAACCTGGACTAATAATAATTGTAATTGACATTAAAATAGTACTTCATGATTCACAAAGTATCCTTTACATGATGTTAACTCATTGTTTTCTTATGCTAAACTGGGAAGAGGTCACACAAGAATTCCTACCATGTATACAGATGAAAAAAAAAAAGTTTAAGTATTGTAGCATCCACTTCCTAAGATGTAAGTACCTTGAGGACAATAGCAGTCCTCCAGGTGCTAAGTGCAAGTATTATCTTATTTTAACAGTCATAACAGTTTGAGAAGGGGAAAAGAATAAGCATTAATAAAGGGCCTACTTTATTCCAGAAATGGTACTAAACACTTTTTGCAAATATTATCTTATTTGATACCTACAACCACCTTTCAAGATAGGTGCTATTAATCCCCCCAAGGTCTAAGGTCACACCGCTACTAAGTGTTGAAGATGAGATTTGAATATTTATTTTGACTCCAGAATTCTATCCACCATCTCACCTATCTCTCTGTAATGATGGTGCCAGGTGATAAATAGATTTAGGGATATAAACCCCTCTGGAATCAGTTATTTGAAACCATATTTCTATCTTAGCTTGACAGGTTAAGTTACCAAAGTTCATTTTGAAAACCCACAACCCAGTAGGTTCATAGTTCTAGGTCAGAAGTACTCTACATAGAACCTTTTTGTATGAAAAAAATGCATTGAGGACACAGTGTTCTCCTTTCCCACCAGGAAGTTAAGAGCTCCCTATTACCTCATTTCCTTGAACTGCTAAACAGCTGGAAATTCAGATTCTCCATCCCTCAACTCCCAGCCAGCCGGATGGGCAGAATTCTAGAAGGACAAACACTAAAGAGAAAAAGATATCAAGACTTTTTTTGTGGTGGGGGAAAGAGAGAAAATAAGTCTAAATGGGGCAGTTCAGGGCTCACTTTGAAATGTAAATATTCATGTTATTATCTTCTGTACTATCCTAAAGGCTTCATATGTGCATGGGGGACCTATGTCTTATATAACTTTGTACAAGCTTCACAGGACCAACTCATACATAGTACTCTTTTTTCCCCCAATTCTTTTAAAATTAAACTGAATACAACATAAAAAAACAGAATAGAAAAAGAAACACTGTAAAGGAAAATGAAACAAAGCAAAACATTGTCATTGTGCCAAACAGAACATCAGGGAGGATTCAAAAAAATATAATAAAATATATTCAAAATAAATTTCCATTTCAAGAAAACATGTATAATAATAGATTATATTCATGAGTGTCCATCTTTCCTTTGCTTCCTTGTAGGTTATTCTTTTGTTCTCTGCTGTGTACTTTTTACTTTATTCTTTTTTCCCCTTTTATCCCCCTCCCTAGCTCACAGTACTATTTTAAAAAAAGGATAAATGTATAATGAGTACCATAATCTAAGCTTCTTAAAAGTTACAGTAGGAAACAAAAAGGATACATACAAATATCAAGATTCAAAAGGAGGATTTTGATCTAATGGACTCATCAGATTGGGGCACATCATAGAGGAATACAGTTATTGTACATACTGCTTTTTTGAAGAGGGTCAATGACATCACAAGGTGATATTTGGACTCATATAAGTAGAATTTAACTGAGGCAGAGTTATACAGTTATCAGTCTCCCTCTCTCTTCCTGAGTCATCAAAGTCCAGTGGCAAAACCAAAGTACAAATGATTGGTAAAGGCCTAGGATGCAACACATGAACTTGGTTATCTGTGATGTCTGGCCAAGCTCTGAGCACTCTGAGCCTACTTTAGATACCTTCATCCATTCTCATCTGCTCATACAGCAGATAGTAGAAGAAAGGAATAGGGAGGGGAAAAAATGGATTTGGTGTCAGAATTCCAAAATTCAAATCCTGAAACTACGTCTTCCTACTTTTTTAAGCTTTGGTAGGCTGCAAATTCCTTATCTATAAAATGAAGGGATTGAACCAGATCATCTCTAAAGATCACTTTCTGTTCTAAATCCTAGGAGACTTCAAGTTCAGACAGGCAGTAACAACAATAAAGAGGAGCTTCAGCTGTAAACAATAGAATGTTTCAGTGAGCAGATGGAGTATGACATCAGGGAAGTCTAGTAACAGACCGAGGTCCTAGTCCAGGTGGAGAAGTTGACTCTACCACAGAGGTCCAGTACACCGCCAAAGGCAAATATTGTGATCAACAGGCAAAGGACATATGGTCAAGGAGAGAAGCAGTAACCATGGATGGAAGCCCAGTCAGAAGCATGCTGTCATTTATATAACACTTGAAGAGTAAAGTAAAAAAGTAAAGTGCTTCACACAGATTATTTCATTTGATCTAGACAGCAACCTGAGAGGTATATATTGTTGTTATTATTATTACTCCCATTTTACAAATAAAGGAAACTGAGGCTGAGAAAGATTAATTGACTTACCCAGGGTTATATCATCATCATCACTAAAATATTCTGGTCACACTTGTCCCTTGCCTCAAAGGGAAGACAAGAAAATACATAGACTGGAAAAATCAGAGTGACTAATGAATCTATAAAAAGTCCTTTCATGTACCAATGTATTGTTCTTCTATCTCTGGCCCATTTGATGTTTTTGTTCATGGGAAATAGTATGATATGTTAAAAAAAAAATCTCTGACCCTAGAATCCAGGAACCTGGATTCAAATTTCATTGTAGATACTTTGTGATCTTGGATATTTTTTTTCCTGAGGCAATTGGGATTAGGTGACTTGCTCAAGTCACACAGCTAGGAAGTGTTGAGTGTCCAGATTTGAACTCAGGTGCTCCTGATTCCAGGGCCAGTACTTTATTCATTGTACCATCTAGTTGCCCCTTGGATGCTCCACAAGTCTTGAACTAAATGATCCCTGAAGTACCTTTCAGCTTTTGCTAAGTGATCTTTCTATTCCATTTCCCATCTCTGAACTTTTGCCCAAGCTGTTCTCCCATACCTTGCCCCTTAGAATTCTGAATTCCCTTCAAAGCTTATTTCAAGTGCTACCAATAAGACATTGGTGTCTTTATATTCACTATATATGCATCTTGCATTTACTTTTACATGTGTCTATAATTCAGAACAGTGCAATTCAAGTCAACTCAATTACATTCAAATCCTATATTGTTACATGGGCTGGATGACCTGTCTCAAATTAGGACAAAGGGTAGATGGATGGTTAAGTTCTCAAACTAGTATATGTACCCACTGTCTCTTCTGCTTCTGTATCAATAAATTATAACCAGGTGGATTCATTGGGAGCATGTGCTGTGTTTTTCTTCTCTAAATCCAGAGTTCCACCACTGCATTCATCATCATCATCATCACCATTATCACTGTTAAGAGGCTCCAGCTGTGGGGGTTGGAGGGGCAAGTCATTACACCAAGGGATTTCAAGTAATGTGAACGCCCACCCAGAAGAGGCAATTCATTTAATTTTCCAGGCAAAATTTGCCTGGCAAAAGTAAATGAAGTTTTCTCCCAGATTTCAGCCTAAAGAAAACTAGCAAAGCAAGCTGCCTTCATTCACATTGTATTATAGCAAAAACTAAAAGATATGGGTCATGTGAATTGAAACACAAAACAAAATAATCTAATCACTGTCACCAAGTACTGAGTCTGTCTTCAGCAGAAAGGGAAGAAACCAGGTAAACAATGGGATTTAATTTAATTCAATCTGACAGACAGGTATTAAACATTTACCATGTTCCAGAACTGGGGCAGACCCTCAGGATATAATATAAAAAAATAGGATGGTCCCTGCAAGTCCACAGGGAGCTTCTATTCTTTTTGAAAAAGGTCATAAAGGAAAACTGAGAGCTGCTGAGATAAAGCAGGAAAGCAAAATACAATTTCCTGGTGGCGTCATCATAAAGAACTGGTGCCCAGTCCAAGAGATATGATTATAAATCTTGACTTGGGACAGACCCAGCCTTCTTGATGTTTTCAAATGAGAATCTAATGCTCAAGGACACTAAGTGGCTTCCCAAGGTCACACAGCACTATAGGATTGGAATCCAAGTCCTCTGAATCCTAAGTCACAGCTTCTTCACCAATATCACACTGCTGCCTTGTTAACAGGCTCTAGTCTAGTCTATTCAACTTCCCATACTGCATCTCCAAGGAAGTCCATTCAATTCCACTTAGTGCATTTCTATCCAGTTCAATTCATATTCATGTTAACTGAATTCCAAATCAACAAATACTTATTAACCGCCTATATTTATTACAGATGTATGAGGTGTATTGTACTTGATATTGAGGATATAGGATGAAAATTTAAAACAGGCATTGCCCTCAAAAGTCTTTTTTGTTCCTGGAAGATATAACATGGATAAAGGTTAAGTAAACAAGAAAATTTGAAAAGAAAGCCTGCCTATCTCTAATTTATCCATCCATTCATCCATCTGTCTGAATGTCTGTCTGCCTGTTTATATCTGCATTTGTATATTTGTATCTGTATATCTACCAGGTGTATCTACCTACCTATATTCATCCTTCCTTCCTTCCTTCCTTCTTTCCTTCCTTCTGTAATCTATCTATCTATTTACATACACACATCCATACAGATATATATATAAGTATATCACATCTCTGAATTTTTGGCCAGGCTATTCCTTCCTCCCATATTTTTCCCTTATAATACCCAGTTCCCTTCAAGGTGTGCATGTATGTGTGTATACATAAATACATAATAAGATATACATAAATAGGATCTGTGCATGTGTGTGTATATATATATATATATATATATATGTGTGTATCAATGTGTATATGTATATGTATATGTACACAATGATAGAGCCGTTTGTTTTTACAATTCTAGTGTATTCCTAATGATGACTATAAAAAATATTATTAGAAATATCTTCCCTCCCTCCCTTCCTTCCTTTCTCCTTTCCTCCCTCCCTCCTTCTTTCCTTCCTCCTTCCCTCCCTTATTATTATTAGAAAGGGGTCTTAGTTGAGCCCCATACAATATGGAGGGAGTTGAACAGTTCACTTCATGTTAGAAAGGCAGGACATAATTAAATCAATAATTACTAAGCCCATAGTACATGCCAGACCCTGACTGGAGACACATTAACTTGAGACAAGGGACCAGAGTTAGGAGTTAGGATGCAGTGGCTAGAGTCCCAGCTCTCCCTTTTCTCATTTGCATGATGGCGATTCAATGGCTTCCCTTTTCTGGACCTCAGATGTAAAATGAAAGAATTGCATTAGAACTCCACTAAAGTCACTTTCTTCTCCAGCCCAATGATTGTATCATCTGGGGGACAAGAACACTACGGGACAAGAACACTACTCTCATGGCCTATCCCATGTGCAGAGACCAGTATTAGAGGAAATTAAAGAACTAATATCTAAATGGACCAGGATCAAGTACCAAGAGGTAGGATGTAGCAGACTATATCTCCTATGAGTGATTGGGAGAACACTGGGGCCCAAGGTGTCCATAAAGGCTTCCAAAATGACTTGGACTAGGACTGAAAGGTTTGAATAGGAGGCAGGAGGAGAGGAGGACAAAGGGGATGTGGGTGGAAGTCGAGCTACCTGGGTAGAGCCCAACACCAGGATCTGCAGCTGCTCTATCAGACCTCAGTGGGCATCCATGGCTCCCTGGAAGAACTTCTCCATCCCTAAACTGGGATGGCTGCACAGATTTCACGTGTGACTGCAGCAGGGCAAAACTGTCTCCGAACATGAAATGATAATGATCAGATGCCTGTCTCAGGGACAGAAGCACTTTTTTCACTGCAATAGCAGGCGCTCCAAGTGCCCAAAGCAAAGCTATAAATAACCAATTACAGCTTCCCTCATTCAAATTACGGATTCCTTTTGCCCCAAGTCTCTTACCCATTTGGCAAGATAGCAGATTGACTTTAATTAACAGTTTTACTTCATCGGCTGCATGCTTACAGGTTCTCTGAATAAAAGACAGGCTCCTGGATTTCTGTTTAGGTTTTTTTATTTTAATCCCTCTCCTCTCTCCCCTCCCTCATAGCCTCATTCCCATGCTAGTGATGTTGGAAGAGAGAGAAAGGTTCTACAGCCTGACCGAGATAGGACCTAAATATTGCTATCAGGAAAAGCAATTGGAAAGGAACAGGAGGCTTCGATCACAACTGTTTTCTGAAAATGATAGTGTGCTGGGTACCAATCTTAATTTCACGACTAAGTGGGCCATGGAAAAATAAAGGCCTGCTAACTGTTGGAAAGAAACAAACCTCTCACTTCATTCTTCCTTCCAGAAAACAAGAAAAAGGCAGAAAAATCCAGCCCGTCGAGCCGACAAGCCCCTGTGGCGGAGTTTCACACACTCCTGATATTTTCAGCTTTGCTGCAGCCCCAATCTGTCAGGTCAAGATTTAGGAACATTTGCTGAAGCTCCTCCCTCCACTTAAAAAAGTATTCTTTCCTTCTCTTTCTCTGTGTTCTAACAACCCCCCAGAGAGCAAGAGAAATTTGCTGGGAAATTGTAACTCAAAAACACCAGAGGCCTCCTTGAGGGACAAGGGTATTTGAGTCCTAAAAAAGAAAGACAATTGGGGTTGGAGGGGCAGAGAAGAAAAGAATAGATACCTTCTCCCAGTGCCCCAATTAGTTTCACCTAATATGTAGGATAGTTAAGTACAGTGGCTAGAGCACTGGGATTGGAATCAGGAAGACTCATTCATGAGTTCAAATCCAGCCTCAGACAACTTGTTAGCTATAACAAGACAATTAACCTAGTTTGCCTCAGTTTCTTCATCTATAAAATGAGCTGGAGAAGGAAATAATAAACAAATCCAGTAGAAAACCCCAAATGGGATCACAGAGAATCACACACAACTGAAAAATAACATGTTAGAGAAAATATCCTATAGTACATTGGTTCTAGAGGAACAATGTTGTGAACAAAGAACTTTATATACTTTAAGGTTCTATATTAATGTGAATTAGTATTACTTCATCATCTTATTCAAGAGAATTCTGAGAGAAATAGTCCATACAAAAGTTGCTATTATGGTATTATTCTTTAATATTTCATTTCTTGAAGACAGTTACAAGGATGGATAAAAATCACTTTTTTTCAAAGTGAATAGAAGAATGCAGGTGTGGACTCCTCTTCTGTAGACTGGAAATTCTTAAGGCAACTCAGCAGCAGGCAGGATGATAGGAATAATATGTACTTAATACCACATGGTTCTGATTTGTCACTGCTGGGTCCCTATAATTTGAAAGCCATTCATTCATTGCATGTAGTTTGGAAATTTTGTGCATTTGGTATGGAGACATCTATTAAAAATGGTGTCAGATGTCAGAGAGAAGCCAATCATTTGCCTGAGTTCTCTTGTTTCCCTAAGAAGCAATGTTAAATCAAGTCTCTAAATGGATTCTGGAATAACAAAACTCAAAAAAAGATAAGGTACAAAAAATTTTCCAACTCAAGACACTAAAAGGACATCAGGAAAGATTTCATTTGGGTAAAAGGGGAGCACAACCCATCTTGATAGAGTCTGGTCAACAGCAAGCCAGCTGTAAGGACTCCAGACCCAATGCAGAAAGCAAATTGCAAACCCCAGAATTGCAGCACAAATACAACTAGGCCAAGCTGCCCCAGAGCAGTGTGCAATTCACAACTACTTAAAACCAAGGCATGAAAAGCCAGTAACCAAACCTCTAGCTCCTAAGCTTGGGATAGTGCCCCCTGGCTCCCAGGAGCAGAGCTTAACTTTAAAAGTCATGAAATTGGCTTAAAATGAGTAAGGAACAGAAAAGGGCCCTGATTATAGAAAGCTACTACAGTGACAGAAAAGCTCAAAATAAAATCAGAAGACAATATTATCAACATGCCTACATGTGAAGACTCAAAGGGAAATATGACTTTGTCTCAAACTCACGAATTCCTCTTGGAAGACCTTAAAATATTTCAAAAATAAACTAAGAAAAGTAAAAGAAAAAAGAAAAAAATGGAGTTATTCAGGAGAATTATAAAAAAAAAAAAAGATAAACAGTTTGGAAAAGAAAGTACAAAAACTGACTGAAGAAAACAACTTTGTAAAATATAAAATTAACCAAATGGGAGGAAAAATCCACTGAAGAAAACAATTACTTTAAAAGTAGAATTGGCTAAATGAAAAACTCAATGAAAAAAATAATTCCTTAAAAATTAGAATTGGACACATGAAACTAATGATCCTAAAAGACATGAACAATCAATATCAAAAGAATAAAAAAAAAAAGAAATATAAATTACCTCACTAGAGGGAAAAACTTACCCAGAAATTAGATCCAAAAAAGATAATTTAAGAATTATTGGACTACTTGAAGGCCATGATCAAAAAAAAATATTCTGGACAGTGTCTTTTAGAAATTTGTCAAGGAAAACTGTGCCGGTGTACTAGAACCAGAAGGTTAAAATAGTCATTGAAAGAATCCACTGATCATCCCCTGAAAGAGATCCCAACGTGAAAACTTCAAGGGCAATTGTAGTCAAATTCCAGAATTAGCACAATTAGCAGAAACAGAAAATATTGCAAACAGCCAAAAAGAAAAATGCAAATATCAAGGAGTCACAGTGAGGATTACCAGGATTTAGCAGTTTCTACATTAAAGGATCAGGGGACTTGGGATATGATATTCCAGAAGGCAAAGGAGCTTGGATTACAACCAATAATCAACTACCCAGCAAAATTGAACATAATCTTTTAGGAGAAAAGATGGATATTGAATGAAATAGGAGATTTTCAAATTTTCCTGATGAAAGGACCAGAGATAAAGAGAAAATTCAATCTTCAAATACTAATATCAAAAGAGGCATAAAAATAAACAGAAAGGGTGAAAAACATGTTATTCAATAAGATTAAACTGTTTATATCCCTATACAAGAAGATGGATCTTATAATTCTTGGGAACTATTTTTATTAGGCCAAATAGAATAGTTTACATTTTCAGAGGGTATGGGTATAAGAAGACTTTTATTTGATGATATAAAAGAAAAATTAAGGAGTGTAAAAAAGATTTTTCTGGTAGAAGAGGAAAGGAAGAGGCATAATAGGGTAAATCACATCATGTGAAGAGGCAAAAAGTCCTATTACCATACAATAAAAGAAAAGAGGGTATGAAAATTGTTTGAACCTTACTCTCATTGTATTTGGCTCAAAGAGGGAATACTATATGCACTCAATGTGATACAGAAATTTCTTACCCTATAGGGAAATAGGAGAGGAAAAGAAAAGGAAAGGAGGAGGGGATGACAAAAGGAAGGATAGATTGAGGAGGTGATAGTCAGGAGGAACATGGTGAAAGGAGAGAAAAAAGGTATAAACAACGAAAACAGGATGGAAAAATCTACAGTTAGTAATAACTGTAAATATGAATGTAATGAACTCTCCCATAAGACAGAAATAAACCACAAAGTGGAGTTAGAAAAAAAGAATCCTACAATTTGTTATTGGAGCAGAGAGATACACACAGAGTAAAAGTAAAAGGCAGGCACAGAACATATTATACTTAGGTGAAATTTTTAAAAATCAAAGGTAGCAATCATGAACTCAGACAAAGCAAAAACAAAAATAAAACAAATAAAAAGACTTAAGAAAACTACATCTATTTAAAAGATACCACAAACAATGAATACTAAACATATGTGCAGTAAGTGGTATACCCTCCAGATTCTGTGAGTGACTTACAGGAAGAAATAAACAACAAAACTATATCAGTGGGGATCTCAGCCTCCTCCTCTTGGTACTAGATAAATCTAACAACAAAATAAACAAGAAAGAGGTTAAGGAAGTGAAAACTGAATGAGGATAGAAAGAAGCATGCCTTTCTCCGCAGTAGATGATACCTACACAAAAACTGGCTATGTATTAAAAAAAAATTAGAATCAAATGCAGAAAAGCAGACAGTAAAAGCCTCCTATTGAGTCATGATCCAATAAAAATACATGTATTTTTAGATTAAAATTAATTGAAAACTAAATCATCTAATAATAAAAAATGAATAGTCAAACATAGAAACAATAATTTTACAAGAGAGAAAAACAATAATGAGACAAAATAAATGGTTTTCAGCTGAAACAGTACTTAAAGAAAATTGTATATCTCTAAGTGTTTACATGAATGAAATAATGAAAGAGATCAATTGATTAGACATGCAACTAAAAAAGCTAGAAAATGAACCAATTAAATATCCCCAATTAAATTCCAAATAAGAAATTTTGCAAATTAAAATATAAATCAATAAAATTGAAAGTAAGAAAACTATTGAACTAATAAAACCAAGATCTGGTTTTATAGAGAAAAACAAGAAAATATGCAAACCACTGGTTAATTTGGTTAGAAAAAAGGAAGAAGAAAACCAAACTACCAGTATCCAAAATGAAAAGTGCAAATTCACCACCAATTAAGGAAAAATCAAAGCAATACTTAGGAGCTATTTTGCCTAAGTATGTGCCAATAAATTTGACAAACTAATATGAATATTTACAAAAATATAAACTTTTCAGATTAAAAGAAGAGAAAATAAAGTACTTAAATAACTTCATTTTAGAAAGAGAAATTTTAAAAGTCATCCATGAACTCCCTAAGAAAAAATCACCAGGGCCAGATGGAATTACAAGTGAATTTAACCAAAATTTTAAACAATAATTAATTTAATACTATATAAACTATTTGGAAAAATAGATATAATTCTACAAAATTCCTTTTATAACACAAATATTGTGCTGATACCTAAACCAGGATGAAAGAAAGAAAGAAAGTTATACACCAATTTCTTTAAAGGACATTGATACAAAAATGTTAAATGAAATAGTTAACAAAGGAATAACAGTAATTCATTACCAGGATGGTACACTATGACCAAATAGGATTTATACCAAGAATGTGGAAATTGTTCAATATTAAGAAAACTATTGGCATAATTAACCATATCAATAACAAAGCTAACTGAAATTATGTGATTATCTCAGTAGATGCAGAAAAACCTTTGAGAAAATATAGTACCCCTTTCTTTTAAAAATACTGGAGTGCATACGAATAAATGGAGTTTTCCTTATAATAATAAGCAGTATCTATCTAAAACCATCACCAAGCATTATATGTAATAGGAATAAGCTAATAGCATTCTCAGTAAAATCTGGGGTGAAACAAGGATGTCCATTATCACTATTAGTATTCATTAAGGTATTAGAAATGTTAACTTTACTAATAATATAAGCAAAAGAAATGGATTAGAATAGATAACACACAAAACTATCACTCTTTGCAGATGTGGTGATGTACTTAGAGTATTCTAGAGAATCAATTAAAAACTACTTAAAACAATTAACAACTTTAACAAAGTTATATGATGTGAGATAAACCCATATAAATCATCAGCATTTCTATATATGATGAACAGAACCCAGAAGCAAGAGATAGAAAAGGAACTTCTATTTAAAATAACTATAGACAATATGAAATATTTGTGAGTCAACCTACAAGACAAACCCAGGAATTGTATGAACACATTTATACAACACTTTTAAAGCCTAATCTAAACAATTTGAAAATATCAATTACTCATGACTAGGTAGAGCTAATGTAATAAAAGGACAATTCTACCTAAATTAATGTACTTATTCAGTGCCATAACAATCAAACTATCCCAGAACATTTTATAGAGCTAAAAAAAATAACAGATTTGATC
This sequence comes from Sminthopsis crassicaudata, assembly GCF_048593235.1. Lineage (NCBI taxonomy): Eukaryota > Metazoa > Chordata > Mammalia > Dasyuromorphia > Dasyuridae > Sminthopsis > Sminthopsis crassicaudata. Next base: position 651,086,840 of record NC_133618.1, read on the forward strand.
TATAGAAGAACAAAAGTTCAAAGAAAGTAATCATGCCAGATCTAAAACTATATTATCAAGTGACAATCATCAAAACTATTTTGTGCTGGGTAATAAAAAGAATGGAAGATCACTGAAAGAGGTTAGGTACACAAGACACAATAATAAATAACTATAGCTATCTATTGTTTGATAAATCCAACAACATCAGCTTTTGGGATAAGAATTCACTATTTGACAAGACTGCTGAGAAAACTGAAAAATAGTATGGTAGAAAGTAAGTATATATCTCACACCCTATACCAAGATAAGGTCAAAAATGATATGTGATTTAGACATAAAAGAAATTAGGAGTAATTTACCTGTCAGATCTATGGAGAAGAAAAGAATTTATGATCCTCCAAAAGAAAAAGAGAACATTATGAAATACAAAATGGATTTTGATTACATTAAATTTAAAAAGGGTTTTGCACAGACAAAATCAATCCAACCAAGGTGAAAAGTAATGCAGAAAGCTGGGAAAATTTTTCATTGTCAGTGTTTTTGATAAAAGGCATCATTTCTATATGAACAGGAACTTTTCAGATGAAGAAATTAAAGCTATAAATATTCCTTTTAAAATGCTCTAAATCACTTTTGACTAGAGAAACACAAATTAGAACATCTCTGAAGTACATATCAGAATGGCTAATATGACAAAAAAGGAAAATGATAAATGTTGGAGAAGATGTAGAAAAATTGGAATACTAATGCATTCTTGGTGGAGTTGTGAACTGATCTACTCATTCTGGAGAACAATTTGAAATTATGCCCAAAGATTATAAAACTGTGCATACCTTTTGACCTAGCAATACCATTGCTAGGCCTATAACCCAAAGAGATCACAAAAAAGGGAAAAGGAGCCATATGCACAAAAAATTTTAATAGTTAAGTCTTTTATGGTAACAAAGAATTAGAAATTGAAGAGCTATCTATCAACTAGGGAATGGCTGAATAAATTGTGCTATATGGATATAATGTAATATTATTATGATATAAGAAATGATGAGCAGGTTGATTTCAGAAAAGCCTGGAAACACTTACATGAACTTATGCTGAGTGAAGTGAACAGAACCAGGAAAACACTGTACAGAATAACAGCAATACTGTGTGATGATCAACTATGATAGACTTAGCCCTTCTCAGCAATGCAATGATCCAAGACAATTCCAAGGGAGTCATGATAGAAAATGTTGATGACATCCAGAAAAAAGGACTATTAGGTCTAAATGTACCCTGTAGCACAATATTTCTGCTATTTGAATTCTCAAGAATATTTTAAAGTCTGTATTTATTTGTAGGATTTATTATTTTCAGTGTATGAATATGTGAGTACAGTCACCAAGTCATATCTTTCTTTTTAGTTATTTTTACTGTTCAGGTGTTTCAATTTCATTCAACCATATTTCACCTTATTTAGAATTTCTTAACAATGATACTGGAGTTGATTTTCCATTTCCTTCTTCAGCTCATTTTACAAATGAAGGAACTGAGTGAGGCAAACAAGATTAAGTGATTTGTCTAGGATCACAAATCTAATAAGTGTCTGAAGTCAGATTTGAACTCAGGAAGATGAACTTTCTGACTGCAGGCAGGTTCTCTATCCCTTGACCCAAATACCTGCCCTAAATTTTCAGTAGGTGCTAGTTTCAATCTTCAGAATCTGTTGCAGTTACTACTAATCTCTTATATAATCTATATTGATCAATAAGTCCTTGGTTGATTGTTGTATTTCATTCTTAAAAAGGACCAAAATGATATCGCCATGTTAGAGTCAAGTAGCAGTATGTCCAACTGTGGCTTATTAGACAAATATGAGTTCGGAATGCTCTGCCACAGGTCAGACACAAATAGTCAATAAGGATACTTGGGATGGATTCTCTTACTTTGTGCATCTCATGTTTCTTCTGAGCTAATTCAATTCTGCTTTATTTAGAGCACAGCAGTTTCTCTGATGAGGACATACCATGCTGGACCATCATGTGCTAGTATCTTCCAAGTCATACAATTGATTCTAAAGTTTTGAAGAAAGACTTTGAGAATGTCATTGTATTGCTTTTCCTGATCACCTTGTGAGCATTTACCTCTTATGAGTTCTCCATAAAAAGTCTTTTTGGCAAGCGTATATTTGGCATTCAAACAATATGACCAGCCCAGCAATGCCGTGCTCTCTTCACTAGGGTTTGAATGCTTGGCAGTTTAGTTTGAGAAAGGAACTCATTTTCCAAATTATATGGCAAGAGGAGGTCATACCTCTGGAGTTTAAGGATATCTCCATTGTCCATCTCTATAAAGATAAAGGTAAAACATTGTCCTGTGACAATCAAAAGGGCAGATTCTCTCTCATAGTCATTTCTGGCAAGATTCTTGTCAGGTCTACTTATAATATGTAGTCCTGACCAAGGCTTTTGATACTGCTAGTTGCAAGGGTTTAGGGAAAATTATGTCAAATTTTGATTGTTCAGAAAAGTTCATCAGCATGGTACATAAATTTCATGCTTCATCAATGTCATACTTGCCTGCATTCTGGGCAATGGACAGTGTTCTTGTATTCTTGATCTTTCCCAGTTAGACATGACTAACTGACTTAAAATATATATATATATATATATATGTAATATATATATATTTGTGTGTATACATATGCAAACAGACATGTATCTTTGTACATATATATATATATATATACACTTGCATGTGTGTATACATACACACACTACACAAAGGGAAGAGAGATGGCAGTTAAAGAAAATGGTAGTTTATAATAAAAGCTTATTGGTAAGATCTTCTGTGGGAGAATGATGGAACAAAAGAAGGAACAAAATTACCTGGTCAAAGCATGAGAAACATCAAAAACATCCACAAAACTTGCAGAAAACCAACTAAGCAAGATCACACCACAAGCCATTTAAGCAACAAACCAGAGGGAAGAAACTAGAAGGATATTAAACATGAAAAACAAAAAAATCTGACATTTCTGTGAAGATCTGTTTTCTGCCAATCATGGAGAAGCCTTCATCTTCATTTTTCAAAATTACTTAGGTTTTTTTCTGATTATCAATATATATTAACTTTTAAAATACACTTTTCTTTATGAATCATGTTGGAAAAGAAAAATCAGAACAAAAGGGAAAAATCACAAGAGGAAAAAAAGCAGAAAAAGGATAGACATAAAGTGTTGATGTACATTCAATCTCCATAGTTCTCTTTCTAGATGCAGATGATGTTTTCTATTCAAAGTTTGTTGGGATTGCCTTGGAACACTGAACTGCTGAGAAGAACCAAGTTTTTCATAGTTGATCACCACACAATCTTGTTATTACTGTGTACAATGTATTCCTGGTTCTGCTTGTTTTGGTCAGCATCAGTTCATGTAAACCTTTCTAGGCCTTTCTTAAATCAGCTTGTTCATCATTTTTTATAGAACAATTCCATTATTTTCATACACCATAGCTTATTCAGCCAGTCACCAATTGATGGACATTTGCTCATTTTTCAATTCAAGAACTATTAATAATTAATGATAATAATAATAAAAGAACTGTTATAAACATGTTTGCATATGTGCGTCCTTTTCCTTAATTTATTATTTCTTTGGGATATAATCCCAAGTGGATCATATCCTTTGACAGTGGGTTAAAGGGTATGCACAGTTTTGTAGCCCTTTGGGCACCATTCCAATTGCACTCCAGAATGGTTGGATCATTTCACAACCTCACCAACAACTTCTTAGTGTTCCAGTTTTTCCACATCCTTGCCAACATTATCATTATCTTTTCCTCTCATCTCAGCCAAAAGATGACTGAGAGGTGTGAGAAATTTGCATTTCTTTAATCAATAGTGATTTAGTACTTTTTTCATATAACTATAAATAACTTTAATTCCATCATCTGAAAATTGTCTGTTCATATCCTTTGACCATTTATCAATTGGGAAATAACTTACATTCTCATAAATTTGACATAGTTCTTTATATATTTTAGAAATGAGGCCTTTATCAGAAACACTGGTTATAAAATTTTTTTCACAGTTTTGTACTTCCCTTTTAATCTTGCTTGTTGTGCTGGTTTAGTTTCTGCAAACCCTTTTTAATTTAACATAATTAAAGTTGTCCATTTTATATTTCATAATGTTTTCTAGGTCTTCTTTGGTCATAAATTCCTCATGCTCCAAAGGTCTGATAGTTAAACTATCCCTTGCTCTTCTAATTTGCTTATGGTATTATCTTCTTTATGCCCAAATTATGTATCATTTTAACCTTATTTCAATATGAGATGTGAGATGTAGATATATGTTGAGTTTCTGACATATTTTCTTGTTTTCCTAGAAATTTTTGTGAAATAGTGAGTTCTTATCCTAGAAGGTCACGTTTGGGGGGCTTTATCAAATACTAGATTACTATAGTCATGAATTATTGTGTTATATGTGTTTAATCTATTCCATTGATCCACCACTCTATTTCTTAGCCAGTACCAAATGATTTTGATGACTGTGCTTTATAATTCAGTTTAAGTGATATGGCTAGGCCATCAGCTTTTGTATTTTTTTCATTAATTCCCTTGATATTCTTGCCCTTTTGTTCTTCCAGATGAATTTTGTTTTTGTTTTTTCAAGCTTTATAAAATAATATTTTGGCATTTTGATTGACATGGCACTGAACAAGTAGACCAATTTAGATAGAATTGTCATTTTTATTATATTAGCTCAGCCTACCCATGAGCAATTGATATTTTTTTCCAATTGTTTAGATCTGACTTTATTTTTGCAAAAAGTGTTTTGTAGTTGTGTTCATATAGTTCCTGACTTTGTCTTGGCAAGTAGACACTCAAATATTTTATTTTTCTACAGTTATTTTAAATAAGAGTTTCTCTTTTTTATCTCTTGCTGCTGGGCTTTTTCAGTAATATATAGAAATCTGATGATTTATGTGAATTTATTTTATATCCTGCAACTTTGCTAAAGCTGTTGATTGTTTCAGGTAGGTTTTTGGATGATTTTCTAGGATTCTCTAAGTATATTAACATATCATCTGCAAAGAATGATAGTTTTCTCTCTTCATTGCCTATTGTAATTCCTTTCATTTATTTTTCTCTTTTTATGCTAAAAGCAACATTTCCAGTACAATATTGAATATTGGTGATCATGAAGCCCTCATCTTTAGACTTTAACATTGTAGCCCTGGTGTACTTATTGAGGAAGTAAAATCATAGCACTAAGGAAAATAAAACTATTTATAGGAAGAGCAGGTCCACCAGATCACATATGCATACATACCTATATACATACATACATATACACATATGTGTATGTATATATATACATATATGTGTGTATGTTTGTGTGAGTGTATATATATATACACACACACATATATACACACACACACACACACACACATACACACACATATATATATATTAAGCAGTTACATGTTTGAGTAATCACAGTTTGGTGAGCATTGGGGGAACGAGCCAGAATGGCATGAAGATATAAGAAGTAGAATTAAGAGTTATTGATGTTGGACAGTGTATAAAGTATGAGAGAGAAAAAAGTGCTACTTGATTTTCTCCAAGTCCCACTTGGAGCTTGGTGGTGCCCTCCACAGATAGAGTAAAATTTACGGGAAATAGAGGTAGGCTTAAAAGGAAAATACATAACAGAATATCCAAAAGAAGATGTCTGTCAGTTGCCAATGAATGATTAGACTTTAAGAGATATTCAGGCTGTATATATAGATAGATAGATAGATAGATAGATAGATAGATAGATAGATAGATAGATAGATCATGGAGTCATGTACATAGAGATGTTAATTGAAACAAGAGGAGCTAATGATATTACCAGGAGAAAAAGAGTAGAAAAAAAGACAATAGGATCTGATAAAAGGCAAAAGGATCTGATACAGAGATTTAAGGGACACCTTTACCTAAGGGAAGGTGAATGATGAACTAATAAAGAAAGAGCAGCCAGATGGGCAGAGCAAAACTCCTTAGAGAAGCATTTCAGGAAAATTAAGAGAAAAAAGAGCATCCAAGAAGAAGAGATGATACACAGTTTAAAACCCACAGAAATATCAAGGAAGCTAAAAAAGCCTGAATTGAGCAGTTGTGAGCATTGGTAGTCTTTGAATAAACCATACAAGTGAAGCAGAAGGTGAACTACAAGGTACTGAAGGGTGAATGAGTTGTGAGGGAGAGTGAAGGCACTGAAGACAGATAAAGTAATTATAAGAGTTTTGCAACAAGGGCAAAGAAAATAAAAATTAATCAATGAACCAGGACTATTCATCTCCTTCTGTGTGCCAGTACTAGGTAGTTTGGGGAACCAATGATAAGATAACAGTTGGATAGAGAATGTCAGGCAACCTTAACCTACAACTAAATAACTAGACATGGCAATATTTAGTATTAATAGGTGTAACCTGGAAGAAAAGTCAAGAAAAGAAACTGCCCAGGTGTGTAAAAAAAAAAAGTAAAAAAGAATGTCACAAAAATAAATAAATTTAAAAGTGTCAAAAGAAGAAAGTAATCAAAAGTTTCAAAGGTTGTAGAAAGGTCAAGAAGGATGAGGATTGGGAAAAAACCATTTGACCTTGGGAGATTAGTGATAACTTTGGAAACAGCAGTTATAGAAGTTGACTGTCTTGGTATCCCCAGTGTTGATGATAGTGAATGATGTAGAAGACATGTAATAAACATTTTATGAAGTGTGGTATGAAGTATGGAAAGGATTTGTAATTAAAGGCCATCTATTCAAGTAGCAGACCTGTTGTGGGCTTCCTATATGATGTTGGGCAAGTCACTTATGTTTTCCAGGTTTTAGTTTCCTTATTTGTAAAATAAGATGGTTGGATTATATTGTCTTGGAAGCTCCCTTCTGTTCTAAATCTGAGATCTGTAAATGGATTAAATGCATGGCATTCACAATGAATAACTGCTTCTCTCTATTAGCTCAGAACACTTACCTTTCCTCAGCTTAGTCTACTCCTCTCTTTCCCTCACTAAAAAAGTAACTACCATTTGCCAAAAACCAAATTAGCATTCCAGTCAAGCACAGCTGGTCTCTGAATTGCTTACCTCAGACTTCTCTTGAATATAAAATGGACAAACAAGAGAAACTACAGACCATCCCCTTTCAGGATTTTCTCTATACTTAGAAGGAGGGATAGAAAGTGAATATGACTTAGCTTCTTGTGGTGTTGTGGAGAGATAAAGTTGGATGAACCAGGTGTGATTTTCCCTTGGTTTATTGGACTGTCATAAGTGGAGGGACAGGACTGATTTTAGTGCCTTTATAAGCAGGAATGATCTCATAGCATGATAAATCCCTTCTTAATGGGTGCACTAAATATTGGCATTTAGTAATATCTACTGAATTGAAAGAACAGTTTATGAAGACTTAAGTCCAAATATAGTTTTAAACATTTCCTAGTTTTGTGATTCTGGATAAGTCACTTAACCTGTCTGCCTCAGTTTCCAAAAGTGCAAAATGGGTATAAAATAGTACCTATGCCCTATGGTTGTTGTGCAGATCAAATGACATAATATTTGTAAAGTGTTTAGTATACAGTGTCTGGCACATAATAGGTGCTGTATAAATCTTTGTGAGAATGATCATAAGAATGGTGTTTAAAAAATGCTTTATTACCATCTGTAGTAAAGTAGAAAGAGCCTTGGACTTGGCTTTAAAAGATCCAGGTTCAAGTGTTGTGCCTTTCAGAAATTCTTTTTTTTTCATGTGTGAAACAACTCCTGAATTGTCCACTTCCTAGAAATGTCATGAGGATTAAGTTCCATGCAACTCCACATCAAATCCAGAAATCTCTCCACTTCATTTCATTCAATGAAGTTAATGCTTCAAGGCTCCATGATCTCATTTACACAGGGGTTCTTTTCTGTCTTTTGAGGCAGACCACAATTTCCCTTAGCCTTAGCAAAGAGTTTCATGAATTTCTAGGATCAATAGAAATGTACCAACCATGAGCAATCCTCTGGTGATTAAGCTTCTCCAAATGCAAAGGTAGGTTCTTGAATGACAAACCTATCATCAGTAGGCAGGGATTCAAAACATTTTTCATCTGGTTTTTGTTATGCTTTTTTTTTCTTTTCACAAAATTTAAGAGTTGGACAGGATCTCAGATGCCATCTAATCCAATCCAAACCTAAATAACAGTCAAACCTTCCATGACATGTGCAACAGTTGGCCATCTAACCTTTGTTTGAAGACTTTCAGTGAGGGAAATTATCTCCCAGGGGAGCCTGTCTAATTTGGGGGCAGCTCTCATTATTAGTAAGGGTTTTGTAGTTGTTTATTTTCCCCTTGTCTCCAAAGCTATTTGCCTTCTTTAGAGTTTGTATCTATTCCTTCAATATCTATTCTTTGGGACTACCCTCCTTGTGACAACTCATCTAGTGTTTATAATACTAAGAAAGTTATAATGGTCCCCAAATCCAAGAGTTTTCAATTTGGTATCCATGGTCCTCCAAGGAAATACAGAGATTCTATGTAGTCTGTGGTTTGGAGTAAAATTACATATTTATTTCAATATAATTGACTTGTAATCCTGAGCATTTTATTTTATGCATTCAAAAATATTCTGAGAAGTCAATAGGTTTTACCATACTGCCAAAGGTGACATAAAATAAAGGTCAAGTACCATTGCTCTGAGTCTGTCTTTCTCCAGATCAACTATCTCCATTTCCTTCAAACAATCCTCCCCTGTAATAAGTTAGATTTAGAAATTCATTTCTCCTGCTAATCATAGCTTATTCTTGCCTCAAGGAAGTCTATTATTGTTGATAGATGCAAATGGGCATCAAGGAGTCTAGTTTAATACCTTTATATCATCAGTCTATCCTTCGAGGATATCTTGTTTGCTTATAAAGAAGTGTGATCCACTATTTTCAGCCTTGCAGATTAACTCAAACAATGAACATGTCTTAGTCACAGGAGGAAAGAAGTGGGTCATTGCTAGTCCCTTATGCCAAATTTTCAATCAATCATATTAACATATGGAACAGAAAGATTTCAATAATTTTCCTAAAGTTACATGACTAATAAATGTCCAAGCTGTAATTTGAATTTGGATCTTCTGGATTCCAAGTGTAATGACCTAGCCAAAGTACCTCTTATCAAGGAAGAGTCTTCATGAAATAGATAAAATTTCAGATGAATTTTGGATGATAGGCTATATTTGCTATTCAACTATTAAAGCAGATCTAGGTGGAAAGATTTATCATTCAAAGGATCGTCAATATAGAGTCAGAAGGAATCTTTGAGATCATTTATGATTTACAACTAATAAAACTGAGGCTCAGAGAAGAGTGACATCCACATAGCTAATAAGTGGCAGAAACTAATATTAGCCTGTCCCCTGATAGCAGTTTTATGAAGTTTCCCCCCTTTTATCATTCACAACTTGATAGTCTTCAGCCCCAGATAACTCCTACCATCTTCCATCCCGTTCCCACTCTCAAGCCTCTGAGAGTTATATTTCATACATCAGAAACCAAGGCACAGGTTCAAGCTCTAAGAATGCCTCATTGCCCATTGTCTTAGAGATGAGATTATGAAGCTAGTGCTCAATATGAGTTCATTCTATCCATGGGCTCTCAGTCTCTGAATATTCACTGATGCAGAAAACAAACCTAAATTCTCTCACCATCCAGAATTTGCCGAGACTAGCTCAGAAAGTTGATACCTTTGTCCTCACAAGGACTTTCAAGTATTACAGAATTCAGGAGCAAAAGGGACCTGACTTTTGCCCAATTCCATGGCAGGAAAACCCTATCTCTAACTTTTCTAAATTTCATGATTCAGAGTGACAGTCTTCTAAAGCTAAATAAAGGTATTTACCTTTTTTCCCCAGTACCTCTCTGTTGCTCTCTCTGAATACTTATCCTTATCCAGCCTAGCTTTACTTCCTCCACAATCCTGAATAACCTCTCCCTACTTTTCCCTTCTATTGCACTCTTGGGAACCCCAATCTCTTAAGAAAACTTCCCTTTGTCATAGATTTCTTCACTCCATATTCTTTCCATTTTCTGGCACTTGTGGATAACTGGTTCTCTCTGGTACATATTGCATCTCTGTACACTCTTTCTCATGCTGCTTATCTTTTCTCACATGCCCCAAGATGCATTAAGCCATCTATTTTTACTCTCTGAAGTGACTTCCATAACCCTACAATCATCATTCTGCATGAATTATTATCATTTGATGCTAATGCAATATGTATATATTTCCTCATCCAACCACCGCTATCTCAAGTTCTAGTTGAGAACCTGTCCACAGCCCTCCTCCCCATCACTCCTCCACCTTTCTATTTGAGTCTTTCAACATACTTATCAACATTTCCTGGAATTCCAAGTGCCCCCAGATTATAATCTTTATCTTTATCGTATATCTTCATCTCCTACATCTCAATCCATCTTAAATCACTCAAAGAGATGATTATAAATTAATTCTCTTAACTATAACTTTGTTACCACCTTGATCTTGAAATGTTCTTTTTCTGATCACAATCTCTTACTTTTTCATTTTCATTTTTCTGCTTTACTCTTCTCAAACCTCTTCATTATCATTGAAATTAGTGATTTCGATGTTTTTCTGTTCACTTGATCCATCACCTTTGTTCTGGCTTTTGGGGATCATAGACCTATTGTTGAAAGGTAGCTTATACCCTATCTAACCCAACCTCCTCATAATTTTGATTAGGAAACTGAAATCTAGACAAGTCGTGACCTACCCAAGGTGACACAAGAAGTAAGTCTCAGGATTTGAACCAAAATCTTCTGTCTCTAATCTATTTTTGCACCACACAATCTTGCCTGCATTTTTCTCTCTTCACTATGCTCACAATATAATTATAAAAAATAAGTTCAATATTGTTCCTCTGTAATGCCTCAGTTTCCCTGCCTCAGTTTCCCTGAATTATAATACCTCAGTTTCCCTAAATTATTATACTCACACTGAATAAAATTATTATTGCCACCTCCCCCTCCTTACCCCATTAAGCTCTGGTCACTCTCACATTCCAGTGAGTCATAAATCTCTGGATGGCTTATTTCAAATGCCTGGATAATGCTCACTATCTCTCATACCATACTCTCTGTCTCCTGCTTCCACCTTCTTGACCCCCAACCTGTCAGAACTAAAGTTATGATCCTTCCTGAAATTATGACTTCCTAGTGTTCTCCCTTGCCTTTGTTTCCTTTATAGCTGAAGCCCTATAAAAGGTCTGTGTTTTAATTGCTAGTGATCAGACATCTTTGGGGCAAAAGTCCTATCTGACCGACTGGCCCAAATTCTCCACTATTAAAGTAATAAAAACCTAATCTCTGTCTTGCCTCAGTTTCTCCAGCATTACACCTCAATCACCATAGGGAATGTTTTCTTAAATGCATTGATTACATGGAGGATAATTTGCTGGCAAAAATGACTGATTGCAATTGAGTATATATATATATATATATATATATATATATATATATATATATATATATATATTCTAATTTAGTATAAATTCCTCCCCAACTTTAGGACAGCAACATAACCATTTGTTCCCTTTCTACAACAAAGAAGGATTTAGTCCTTATATATATAAATCTTCACTTCTGAATTCCTTACCTAAGTGGCTGTCCTTCCACCATTCACAATTTTCCAATTTTCAATGCTGAATAATCCCCAATATCTGCAATCTAATACCTATTGCAAAGCTGCTGAGAGCATTGGAGGAATTTTTGCTGTCCTGTGGACAGGGTCCACTACACATTCATGTTAATTGGGCTCTTATTACTGTACAACAATCCTTTTATTCTTCCATGATTGACTCTATTAAACACCTCCTGGAAGAAGCTACTGTATAATGCTCCTATCTTCTAAAGTCTATCAGATCAATGCACACATTCACTGTCATCCCGAGTCCTAATATCAGCTGATTACTGAAAAAAATCCAAGATCATCTATAATAAGCAACCTGTGCGTTCTCTCTCCTCTCTCTCTCTCTCTCTCTCTCTCTCTCTCTCTCTCTCTCTCTCTCTCTCTCTCTCTCTCTCTCTCTCTCTCTCTCTCTCTCTCTCTCTCTCTCTGTCTCTGTGTGTCTCTGTCTCTGTCTCTCTCCCGTTTCCTATCTTATAACTCTCCTTTCCTTCACTACCTCTTGACTTTCATTTTCATTACTAGAAAGTCAAATACTCTCACTGCCTCTATCTTCTCACTATTTCCTCACTTCTTAACCCTTTGGAATCTGTTTTTTTTTTCTCCTCTCTCCTCCTGAAGTAAACTGCTCTTTCAAAGATTCCTAGTGAGTGCTTAACTGATAAATACAATCACATTTTCTCAGCTTTCATCTCTCCTGAACTTTCTATTATCCTTTTTTATGCTGGTGACAATCTAATACAATCTTTTTTCCTAGGATTCCATGACAATTTTCTCTCTTTCAGCTCTTCTCCTACCTCTCTAGATCTTCCTCTGTCTCCTTTGCTATTTCATCCCCCATCTCCTGCATCTTAAACACTAATGTTCCCCAGGTCTTTTTCTTAAGCCCTCATCTCTCTGTTTTACCTTCTTTGGTGATCTCATAAGTTCCCATATATACAATTATTTTATCTATCTAGACCATTCCTAAAATTACATCCCGCTTTAATCTCTCTCCTGAATGACAGTTCCATATCTAATTCAAATAATTATGTGGGTGCCTTTTCAGCATCTCAAATTTCAAAGATCCAAAATGGAACTGATCACATCACCCAGTAAACTTTTCATCCTCCAAAATGTCCTTTTTATTACTATTTTGCTGAGGCAATTGGGGTAAAGTGACTTCCTGGGGTCACACAGCTAGGAAGTGTTAAATGTCTGAGACCAGATTTGAACTCAGGTCCTCCTGACATCAGGACTGGTATTCTATCCACTGTACCACCTAGCTGCCCCTGTCTTATTTATTAATGAGGGTTTTACTTTTCCCTCGATCTAAGTTCATAATTTCAGATTCATCCTGGGGTTTGATTCTCTCTTATTCATAATAAATTAGCTACCAAGTTTTCTTATTTCTATCCCTACATTTCCCCTTTTTTCTTCACTACAATTCCAATCATTTTTTTAAAATGCCTATCAACTTCATCCTTTGATTAATATAATAACCTTCTATTTTATTTCCCTATCTTCTAATTCTCCCCTTTCCAATCTATCTTCCTCAAAGCTATCAAAATAACATTCTTAAGGCACTGGTTTGACCACATCATTCTTTTGTTCAAAAGCCTTTAATGATTTTTATTGCCAATAGGATAAAATATAAACTCTTTAACTTGACATTTTAGACCCTTCCTTCTCATGCTTAAAGGCATTGAGTCAGAGGACTTGAGTTTGAATCATACCTTGAACAAATCATTCTTTGTTCACTTCGACATCTATCCTATTTTGTCAAATTAGTGGATTGAACTAGACAATTTCTAAAATCCCTTCCAACTTTAGCCTGTTATCCATAATAATCATGTTCCAACCCACCTTTCAGCCTTATTTCATGCTTCTCCCATTAATAAACTAATTCAATCATATAGTCTACTATCACCACGCTAAGTATTTTATCCCCCATCTCAACATCAGCACAAAGCTTTCCCCTTGCTTGAAAGTCATTTCTTCTTAATTTTTACAACTCAGATTCCTCATTTTCTTTCAAGGTAAAGTTCAGGTGTCACCACTTTGATAAAAATTCTCTCCCCTTCCAATTGTTGATGGTCTCTCTCTCCTCCAATTCTCTAGTATTTATCAATCTGTGTATGTATTATACCTCCACTCCACTCCACTGCACATTACCCTAACAGGATGCAAGCTTCTTGAGGGTAGGGTTGGTTTTGTTATTATCTTTATATCATGAAAGCCAATTATATGTCCTTCACCTAGTGGGCACTTAATAAATGTTTGCTTAATTAAATTGAAATTGCAGGCAGGCTCGGTGGAGTGTTAGTCATTTGAATTTGATTTGACATTTATTAGAATCTACTGCAAACAAGGCATTGTGATAGACCTTATACAAGAGCAGAAACAATAAAAACATGCTTTCACTTCTGCAGAGAATAACTCGGAATCATAAGAGAGTTTGCTAGTCCTAAAGACAAGAGTAATATTAGTTGGCTCAGCTCTGACTTCTCCTGTGATAATCAAGGCCATGTAAAGGGCATGAGCATCTTTCGATCGCTCCTTGCACTCCTCCTACCCCTTTCCCAAGCACAGATCTAGGAATGAAGGCATATAGAAGTTCAAGTAAGCTGTCTGAACCCATAGATCCATCTTTATGACCTTAGAGTAGAGCCGCAATAGAACCTCTGCTTCTGGTACTAAAAACTGGTTGTGCTGAATGAGTCACTCCTCCTTGATGGCATTTAATTCAAGAACCATTTATTAATCATTTAATTCCCCACTCCCCACTGGAGAAACAAAGACCAAGTGAAAACAAATTCCTGCCCTCAAGGAGCTTATAGCCTATCTGATGATTAATAAGTAAATAGATAAATAAATGCAAAATAATTTGAAGATAAAAAGTTATTCTAATAATTTAAAAAAAGAAAAAAAGATAATTTGAAAATGAAAAAAGTGCTTAAAATTAATAAGGAAACAATTGGTAGGAGATGAGCTGAGCTTGTAAAGAAGACTAAAAATTCTTGGAGGCTGGAAAAGAAGAAATACATTCCAGAATTGAGGGATACCATGAGCAAAGGCACAGGGTCAGTTGTTTTCTTAAAAAAAAAAAATAATAGGAGGATTTTGGGAAATGGCAGAGTAGGATGGTAAATTTCAAGGTCTCCTGATTTCCCCTCTGAAATAGAACAAATTTGTGCCTCAGAGTAAGCAGAGACTCCTGAAAAAAATCAAGAAGACTTGGAGTAGAACTGGGGTGCTCCTGAAACAACCTGAGAAGATTGTGAAAGTCAGATGTGCTGCTGAGATGGGAAGGAATCAGCACTTTAAAAGTGCAGAAACAGTAGGGCAGAGATGCTTTGATTATGGATACTTGCAGGAGAGTGGAGCTCTTTATTTAGGGTTCCTAGTCAGAATGGAGAACTAAAAAGAAGGCACCATTCTCACATGCCAGAATTGGAGGATCTTACCTCTTATTAATTAATTAATAATACCTCTTATTAAAAAACAAATGAATCAGCAAAGAATAAAGAACCCCACTATCAAAACATATTATGGGAACAGGGAAGAGTGGGGTTCATCTTCAGAGGAGGATACATTTGTTTAAAAAAAAAGTTTCTACTCCAAAGAGTAATATGAAATGAGTTCTTGCCCAGAGAGAATTTATAGAAGAATTCAAAAAAGAACTCAAAAATCAAATGAGAGACATTGAGGAAAAACTAAAAAAAAAATAATAATAAATAAAACCATCCAAGAAAAATAAGAATTTTATGAAAAAAAAAAAGTTAGCTAGCTAGAAAAAGAGGTACAGAGTTTCAAAGATGAAAATAATTATTTGAAAATCAGAATTGGGCAAGGAGAAACCAGTGAAGCTATGAGAGACCAAGAAATAGCAAAACAAATTATAAAGAATCAGAAAATAAAACAAAAAGACATAAGAAATATCTTATAAGACAAATGACAGATGTGGAGAACATATCAAAAAGAGAAAATATAAAAATAATTGAGCTGCCAGAAAATTTTGACCAAAAACAGAACCTTGACACAATAATACAGGAAATAATCCAAGAAAATTTTTGTAGAATGATAGAACATGAGGGGAAAGTAGAAATAGAAAAAATCCACCACCTCAGAGAGCCTGTGTGGAACACACACAGGAATATTATAGCCAAATTTTGAAACTCTTAGATCAAAAAGAAAAATTTGCAAGAAACAAGGGGGAAAAGGCAATTCAAATACACTGGAGCTTCAATTAGAATTGTAGAAGACTTAAAAACTTAAGTTATAATAAAAGACTGCAGGTCTTAGAATCATATCTATTGACAAAAGAATTAAATCTACGACCAAAGATATAAACAGTAAAATTATCTAAAATTCTGAATGAGAAATAATGGATATTCAATGAACTTACAGATTTTCAGGACTTTCTATCAACCAAATCTGAACTTAACAGAAAATTTAACATATAAGAGCCAATATTAAAGATCAATTTTAAGGAACTTAACATGGACAAACTGCTTAAACATGGACAAATTATTTGTTTAAATATATGTATATACATATATACATGGATGTATATAAGATTTATAACAACAATAGGATGGCAGAAAAGATTGGCAGAGTTAAGGTAAAAATAGAATCATGTTATACAAATGAGGTGCAGAGAAAGAATAGACACAGAGCCATTAGAAGGGGAAGGAGGGCTCATAGTTCTGAAAACCTACCTATATCAGGAATGTGTTCACTAGGTAATCCTTCAGAAGTTTATCAAGCTATTCCCCAATTGATGGACATCCCCTCAATTTCCATTTTTTTTTTACTCTGAGTAGAGAGCTGCTATGAATAGTTTTGTACATATAGGTTATTTTCTTTTTTTTTTTTTTTAAGAATAACTTGATCTTTATACTTGGTAGTAGTGTTGTTACATCAATGGATATGCATGAATTTATAGGCCTTTGGGCACAAATCATTTTGATCATTTATCAATTGGAGCACTTATTTTTTTATAAATTTGACTCAGTTTCTTCTGTGTCTGAAAAATGAGGCCTTATCAGAGAAACTTGCTTTGAATTTCTTTTTACCATTACTAATGCTAACTCCATTTAATCTCTTTCTCCTTTCACTCTGTCCCTCCTCAAAAGTGTTTTTCTACTGATCACTCCCTCTCTCAATACCCTCTCTTTTATCATCCTCTCCCCCTTCCCATCCCATTCACATCTTATTTTCCTGTAGGTTAAGATAGATTTCTATATTTATATTGAGTATGTATGTTATTTCTTTTTTGAACCAATTCCGATGAGAGTAAGGTTCATTCACTTCACTCTCCTCCTCTTCTTCCCCTCTACTATAAAAACTTTTTCTTGTCTATTTTTATGGCAGATAATTTGCACCATTTCACTTCTCCCTTTCCCTTTCTTCCTGTATATTCCTCTCACCTCTCAATTTCATCATTTAATAAAAAAGTTATATTCAACTCACACCTATGCCCTCTCTCTCTCTCTCTCTCTCTCTCTCTCTCTCTCTCTCTCTCTCTCTCTCTCTCTCTCTCGATATATGGCAGTTAGAAGGCGTATATATATATATATATATATATATATATATATATATATATATGGCGTATATATATATATATATATATATATATATATATATATATATATATATGGCGTATATATATATATATATACGCCTTCTAACTGCCATAATGAGAAAGTTCTAATGAGTTACAAGTATCATCCTCCCATAAAAGAATGTGAACAGATAAATTCTATTAACTGTCTTACGGTATCTTTTACCTTATTACTTCCTTATGCATCCCCAGAGTCCTGTATTTGAAAATTAGATTTTCTCTGGTCTTTCCATTATGAAATCCTCTATCTCATTGAATGACCAACTTTTCCTCTGAAGGATTATACTCAGTTTTGATGAGTAGGTGATTTTTGTTTGTAATCCCAGATCCATTGCTCTCTGGAATATCATATTTCAATCCCTCCAATCCTTTAAAGTAGAAACTGCTAAATCTTGTGTTATCCTGACTGTGGCTCTACTATACTTGAATTGTTTCTTTCTGGATGCTTACAATATTTTCTACTTGACCTAGGGGTTCCAGAATCTAGCTATAATATTCCTGGGAGTTTTCATTTTGGGATCTCTTTTAGGGGTGATTTGTGGATACTTCCCATTCTATTTTATTCTCTGGTTCTAGAATATCAGGACAGTTTTCCTTGAAAATTTCTTAAAAGATGATGTCCAGGCTCTTTTTTTACTCATGACTTTCAGGTAAACCAATAATTTTTAAATTGTCTCACCTAGATCTATTTTCTGGGTCAATTGTTTTTCCAATGAGATATTTCACTTTTTTTCTATTTTTTCTTTTTTTTCTGTTTTGCTTTATTGTATATTGATTTCTCATAAAGTCATTATTTTCCATTTTCTCAATTCTAATTTTTAAGGAATTATTTTCTCCAGTGAACTTTTGAACCTCCTTTTACAAGTGGCCAGTTTTACTTTTTAAGGCATTCTTTTCCTCCTTAACTTTTTTGTATTTCATTTGCACTCTCTCAATTATTTTCCTGATTTTTCTTCTACTTGATTTTCAAAATCCCTTTTGAGGTCTTCCATGGCCTGAGCCCAATTCTTATTTTTCTTGGAGGCTTTGGATGTAGGAATTTTGATTTTTGTTATCACCTTCTGCATATGTGTTTTCATCTTTCCAGTCACCATAATAACTTTCAATAGTCAGAAACTTTTTCTGTTGGCTGCTCATTTTCCTAGCTTATTACTCTGCTTTTAACTCTTTGTTAAAGTAGGGGTCTGTTTTCAGAGTGGAGGTGCACTCTTCCAAACTTCAGGAGTTTTGTGCAGCTGTTTTCAGAGGTCCTTCTAAGAATCTGACCACAAGTATTATTTTCAGCCCTGGAGCTATTAGGAGTGTTCCTAGCTGTAAGTGTTGTAGCCATAAGAGTCCTGCTTTACTGACACCAAGGCTGGGGCTAGGGCTATGCCGGCATGGCCTGTACTGGGACTGCATGCTGGACTCCCACCCTGCTGACATAAATCTTTTCTATTGAGAGTCTAAGTTGCCTTCAGCTGAAAATGTTCTACTCCATCTTTTTGGGTGTTCTGACACTTTAAAATTTGTTTAGTCATTATTCAAAGGAATTTGGAACAGTTTAGGGGAGAGGTTGGGCAAGTTCTTCACTGTGCCATCTTCAATTTGCATTTCTCTAGTCAACAGTGATTTAAAGCATTTTTTCACATGATTAGAATTGGCTTTAATTTCTTTGTCTGAAAATTGTCTGTTCATAGTATTTATATGTCAGGTTTTTAATGAATGAGTTATTGTTTGATGTTGCCCTTCTTTCTCAAAGAGGACCAATGGCATCAAGAGAGTGATGGGTGGTGTAAATGAAAAGAATGGCACATATGTGATAGATACAGCAATAATATACAGCATGTAACAGATGTTGTGAAGAAAGAATATTACAAAATGTGATCAGTGATTGAAAATGAGGCTTATAGGATGAATAGATGATTTGATCCTGAGTGTGTAAACCTTAGTGATCGGAAGTTTGCTAGAGACCTCAATGGAAACAGGGAAATTTGGAAGAAAGATGGCAATACACAGGTGGAGATGTCCATTAGTCAATTGAAGATGTAGGATTGTAATTCATTCTCTAATGATGGATATTTAGATTCAATGCACTACCCTCCAAATGTGATTTAATCATATACCTAGAGCTCAGGGAAAGTAAATAAAGGAACAATTCAGGTTCCTAAGCCCCTACTATAACAATAAAAGATATGCTATATTGAGAGACAAT
This sequence comes from Sminthopsis crassicaudata, assembly GCF_048593235.1. Classification (NCBI taxonomy): domain Eukaryota; kingdom Metazoa; phylum Chordata; class Mammalia; order Dasyuromorphia; family Dasyuridae; genus Sminthopsis; species Sminthopsis crassicaudata. Next base: position 651,106,315 of record NC_133618.1, read on the forward strand.
TTGATGCTATGGTTAGTATACTGGATTTGGAATCAGGAATATCTGAGTTTGAATCTCATCTCAGAAGCATCTTGGTAAATCCTTTTATATGTCTGAGCTTTAGATTTTCCATCTGCAAAAAGGAAGTAATAGTATCTACATTACAGGGTTGTGGGGATTGAATGAGAATTTTATACAGAGATAGATAGATGGATAGAATAAAAGGATAGATATGTATACATACATATATAATATATTGATATATAAAAATATATACATATACTAAAATATTAACGCATTATATAAATGGAAACTATTATTGTTGTTGTTTGTATTATTATTACATGTTGAAGGAAAAAATGTTATGAGAATAGTTAGTTCCAAAGATGAGGAAAGCATTATAAATAGACCACCAAAAAAAACAGTAAATCAGTGTTCTGAGTATCATTTTGAGATTTGATCATAACAGCTTAAAGAAGAATTTAGCATAATGGATGATGATAGAAGTGATATTGCTTATATTATGGGGGAGGGACGTCCAGCACTAACATCGACAAGTAAGAAGCCCGTCAAAAAGTGTCAAGCTAAGGTTTGTTGCCGTAGTTGAAAATCAAATCAATGGTGCTGAGTTTTGTTTAGCTTGGAGGGAAGATGGGAACTTGGAATCTTCTCTCAGACTGATATAGGCTTCATGCATAACAATGAGTTGTGTTTAAATGGCCTTACTGTATTTTGACTCCAGGAAAAGGCATCAGGCTGTGATGAAGGCAGCAGCATATTACCAAGCCAGGATTGGAAGGAAGTTAGATCCAAGGCAGGGGTTGTGACTGGAATGTCGAGTGTGTGCAGAAGTCAATTCAAACTCATGGAAAGTGGAGGGATTGCTGTAGCCATGGATGGAGGCCAGGCAAACAGTCAGGAGCCAGAAATCAAAACCAGGCAGTGGGTCCAAGCCAGATAACTAGTCAAGAGAGCAGAAGCAGACACCCATCACAGCGACCAGTAGGCTTGAAACTGGGGCAAGGCCTGCCTCACACAAGGAACCTTTGTGTTCTTTCTACTAGAGTAGGAGTCTGTGACTTCAGGATATGTCCATAATAATAATTCAGTCTCTTATCTTCTCCCCTTCTGCATCCCAAGAAAGATCCTTGGGTCTTCCACCTATGTGCAAATGGTTTCCAAATCTCTATCTGCCTCTAGACCATCTATATAGGGCTATCCATCAGTACCTCAAGCTCAACATGTCCAAAATCAGGCTCATTATTTCTTCTTCAAACTAATTTTTCTTTCTGACCATAATTCTTAGCTGCAGTCCCACCATTCACCAAGTCTTTTATGGTCAAAATGTCAGAATTATCTTTGGCTTTTTCTCCTTATACTTTCTTAACACTCACACACTATTTCATAGAACCATAGATGTAGAACCAATATCCCCTTATTTTACCGGTGAGGAAATCTTCCCAAGAAGGTTAAATGATTTTCCCAGTCACATAAGTACAATGTCTTCCAGGTAGCACTGAATCCAAGAGAGACAGCCCTTTTTATCTGTGAGGTTTGTGAAAGTAGGTACTATGCATAATCCAAATTTTATATGTGCTTCCATCGAGGAGCACTTAACCATATGCATTATTGGTGTCTTTAATTGAACAGAAAGCCAAACACATTCTGCTCAAAATAAGGAAAAACTTCCTAACATTTTTGGATCAGGAGAAGGAAGAGAATAGGCCTGTGGCACCAGGAGGGAGTTTCTTGGGTGGAAACTATCAATTATCCAAGGAGATGAACAGCTAAACTAGAACTTGGAATCTTAACAAGGCCATTGGGGTACTGAGTTCAGTGACTAACTCAGGGCCACACAGCTAGCTACAGTTATCCCTTTCACATTGTGACTTTTCCCTTCATACTTTTGATCTATCACAAGTTGGGCTAAGAAATGAAACTTTGGGGGAGTTTTGTGGGAGCCACAGATGACACTTGAGCACCAGCAGGTAACAGAAAAAGTTTAATCACTATCCCTGAAGTCAGGAGGAACTGAATTCAAATTTGGCCTCAAATACTTAACACTTCCCAGCTGTGGGACCCTGAGAAAGTCACTTAACTCCAATCGCCTCAGCCAAAAAATAAAGTTTAGTAACTCAGAAATACATAAAATGTATGTGTGGTACTATAAACACCCCATAAAAAAAGAAGAAAATCAAACTTCTTCTCTGGTATGAAGAGAGGGCAAAAAAAATTTACGGTATTTTTCCAGATCAGAGGGGAGCCATGCTCCTAACCCTAGCAATGTAGAAGGGATAACTGTCAGAGGTAGTAAATGACCATGGTATTCTTGATTCTAAGGCAAACTTTCTATTCACTATTTCAGGCAGTCTTTTCCTAACAGTTATAGCTGACTAAAAGTATAATGGACTATGTGTAGACTATCTCTTTTATGACTGATCTTCAAGGAGACACGGGAGAACCCTTTATCTAAGATGTTATAGGGAGGATGTCTACTCAGGCTTGGATTTAAAGGAAGGACCTCTGGAGTCCTTTCCAAAATTGGACATTCTGTAATTCTTTGTTTCATCCAATAAACATTTGCTAAATGCTGAACTCCCTGCTCAAACCTGTGCTAAAACCTCTAGAAAGTTAACATCTGACTCCTTACAGTCTAGTTGGGGAAACAAAATGAGCATATAGGAAATTAAATTACAGCCTCACAGGAACAAAAGGACCATGAGACTAGTAGAATAGTAGTTCCTTCAGGACATGTCATGGCCTGTGATCTTTGCATCCCCACTACCTAGAACAAAGCCAAAAATAAGTGTTCAATAATTGCTCATTGAATGAATATCGAATGACTTAAATTGGATGCCCCACCAGAAGTGTTTGTCCTTGAAAGCTGAAGTGTATATCAGAGACACATCCTTGGAAAAGCTACAGACCCACTTGTAGGCCAGCCAGGAAGTCTAGGCCAGGACTTTCCCATTCCTTTTCCATTTCCTACCACCAGATATAAACTGTCTGAAATCAGGCCATGATTTTACATAAAAAAGATTTTATAGGCTTAATGGAATCTCTCGATGAGTGAAGCCAAATATAACCTAATTAGAACTCCTAGAAACCAGCTTCTGAATCTAAAACCAATTTATAACAGACTGCCTCTTCTACCTACTGTGTGTGACTCACTGTGATTAGGACCATGGGAGCGACAGAGATAAGAGATGACCACTGACAACTGAATGCCCCAGAAACCTATCTCTAAAGGGTTAATAATAATAGTTAAAATTTATATTGTGCCTACTATGTATCAGGCCCTGCGCTAATGCAAATATTATTTCATTTGATCCTTACTACATTCCTGGAGGTAGGTGCTACTATTATCCCTATTTTACAGATGAGGAAATTGAGGCAAACAGAGGTAAAATGGTTTGTCCAGGATCACACAGCTTATAAGCATGTAAGACTATATTTGAACTCAAGTCTTCCTAAGTCCAAGTCCAATGTTCTATTCTCTGGATCACCTGTATTCTTATTCTCTTCTCTCCACCTTCCCAACCCCAAAACATAAACTCTCTAGAGTAGAGATCATCTCATTTTTTTTGTCTCTCCAGTGCCAAGTATCAATATATTTGATTGTTTGGACATTGCTTAATGAAATATCCCAGACTCACCATGTCATTTTTCTTTGAAAATGTTTAGAAATCTCCATATTAGACCTTTCTCCATTGTCCCCACTCACTAATCTGCACTAAATTAAACGAACTGTCACCTATGACAACAGGTACCCTTCTCCTAAGAATGCTTCCGTGGGATACAATGAAGTCAATCTTATCAGATCTAAGATGGTAGACTTCCCTCTCCCCCTTTTTAAAGACCAGCTGTCAGGGAAACATTTCAGGAAAGATCTTGAGCATTATAAAGCCTTCAACTCCCTTGTGATTATCATAATCCATCCCCATGCACATCTTTTTTTCCCCCAATGATGACATTAAAATCACAGTCAAGGTGATTTCTTCCTTTTTCATGATTTTTTTTTTTTAATTTTTTATTTTATTTTATAATTATAACATTTTTTGATAGTACATATGCATGGGTAATTTTTTACAACATTATCCCTTACACTTACTTCTATTCAGATTTTTTCCCTTCCTCCCCCAACCCCCTCCCCCAGATGGCAAGCAGTCTTATATATGTTAAATATATTACAGTATAATTTAGATACAATATATGTGTGTAGAACCGAAGTTTTTGTTGCACAGGAAGAATTGGATTCAGAAGGTAAAAATAACAGTTTACATTCATTTCCCAGTGTTCCTTTTCTGGATGTAGCTGGTTCTGTCCATCATTAATCAATTGGAATTGGATTAGCTCTTCTCTATGTTGAAGAAATCCACTTCCATCAGCATACATCCTCGTACAGTATCATTGTTGAAGTGTATAATGATCTTCTGGTTCTGCTCGTTTCACTCAGCATCAGTTGATGTAAGTCTCTCCAAGCCTCTCTGTATTTCTCCTGTTGGTCATTTCTTATAGAACAATAATATTCCATAACATTCATATACCATAGTTTACCCAACCATTCTCCAATTGATGGACATCCATTCATCTTCCAGCTTCTAGCCACTATGAAAAGGGCTGCCACAAACATTTTGGCACATACAGGACCCTTTCCCTTCTCTAGTAGTTCCTTGGGGTATAAGCCCAGTAGTAGTATGGCTGGGTCAAAGGGTATGCACATTTTGATAACTTTTTGGGCATAATTCCAGATTGCTCTCCAGAATGGTTGGATTCTTTCACAACTCCACCAACAATGCATCAGTGTCCCAGTTTTCCCACAGCCCCTCCAACATTCATCGTTATTTGTTCCTGTCATCTTAGCCAATCTGACAGGTGTGTAATGATACCTCAGAGTTGTCTTAATTTGCATTTCTCTGATCAATAGTGATTTGGAACACTCTTTCATATGAGTGGAAATAGTTTTAATTTCATCATCTGAAAATTGTCTGTTCATATCCTTTGACCATTTATCAATTGGAGAATGGCTTGATTTCTTATAAATTAAAGTCAATTCTCTGTATATTTTGGAGATGAGGCCTTTATCAGAACCTTTAACTGTAAAAATTTTTTCCCAATTTGTTACTTCCCTTCTAATCTTGTTTGCATTTGTTTTGTTTGTGCAGAAACTTTTTAATTTGGTGTAATCAAAATGTTCTATTTTGTGATCAATAATGGTCTCTAGTTCTCCCTTGGACACAAACTCCTTCCTCCTCCACAAGTCTGAGAGGTAAACCATCCCCTGTTCCTCCAATTTATTTATGATTTCGTTCTTTATGCCTAAATCTTGGACCCATTTTGATCTAATCTTAGTATGTGGTGTTAAATGTGGGTCCATGCCTAGTTTCTGCCATACTAATTTCCAGTTTTCCCAGCAGTTTTTGTCAAATAATGAATTCTTATCCCAAAATTTGGGATCTTTGGGTTTGTCAAAGATTAGATTGCTATTTTTATTCACTATCTTGTCCTGTGAACCTAACCTATGCCACTGATCAACTAGTCTATTTCTTATCCAATACCAAATGGTTTTGGTGACTGTTGCTTTATAATATAGCTTTAAATCAGGTACACTTAGACCACCTTCCTCTGACTTTTTTTTCATTAGTTCCCTTGCAATTCTCGACCTTTTATTCTTCCATATGAATTTTGTTGTTATTTTTTCTAGGTCATTAAAATAGTTTCTTGGGAGTCTGATTGGTATAGCACTAAATAAATAGATTAGTTTGGGGAGTATTGTCATCTTTATTATATTCGCTCGGCCTATCCAAGAACATTGAATGTCTTTCCAATTATTTAAATCTGACTTTATTTTTGTGGCAAGTGTTTTATAATTTTGCTCATATAATTCCTGACTCTCCTTTGGTAGATATATTCCCAAATATTTGATACTATCGACTGTTATTTTGAATGGAATTTCTCTTTGTATCTCTTGCTGTTGGATTGTGTTATTAATGTATAAAAATGCTGAGGATTTATGTGGATTTATTTTGTATCCTGCGACTTTGCTAAAATTCTGAATTATTTCTAATAGCTTTTTAGCAGAGTCTTTGGGGTTCTCTAAGTATACCATCATGTCATCTGCGAAAAGTGACAATTTGATTTCTTCATTTCCTACTCTAATTCCTTGGATCTCTTTCTCGGCTCTTATTGCCAAGGCTAGAGTTTCTAGTACTATATTGAATAGTAATGGTGATAGTGGGCAACCTTGTTTCACTCCTGATCTTACAGGGAAAGGTTCTAGTTTATCACCATTACATATGATGTTTACTGAAGGTTTTAAAGGAACTTGGAAGGCTAAGGAACTTGGTATGCAGCCAAGAATAACTTACCCAGCAAGAATGAGCATCGTTTTCCAGGGAAGAAGATGGACATTTAACGAAATAAATGAATTCCATCTATTTTTGATGAAAAAACCAGACCTACATAAGAGGTTTGATCTTCAAATACAGAACTCAAGAGACTTCTAAAAAAGGTAAAAAGAAATCTTGAGAACTATACTTCTGTCAAAAAAATATGTAAAGAACATATGTACAATTTGTCTTAGAAACTAGAGGTGGAAAGGAGATTATATCATAAAAAAGTATAAAGTGGTGGTACTACATCTCATGAAGAGGCAAAGGTAACCTATTATATCTGAGAGAAAGAAAGGAGGGAGATGAACATAGCGTGTATCAATAGACATATTCGATTTATGGTGAAACTTCTTCCACTTCATTGAAAAGTGAAAGGGAAGGAGTAAGCTAAGGGGAAGGGAATACAGTAATTTCGAGGAAAAGGGGTAAAATAAGGGGAGGATCTTTAAGGTGGGGGAGGGATCCTAAAAAGGGAGGGCTGTGAAAAGCAAGTGGTGTTTACCAGTTTAATACTGGATAGGAGGGTAAAAGGGAAGGAAAGGGGAAAAGCATAAGCAGGGGTTAATAGGATGGCAAGCAAAATAGAATTAGTCCTTCTAACCATAAATGTGAATGGGGCAAACTGCCTCATAAAGAGGAAGCAGTTAGCAGACTGGATTAAAAGTCAGAATCCTACTATATGTTGTTTACAGGAAACACACCTGAAACAGGATGAGACATTCAAACTAAAAGTAAAAGGGTGGAGCAGAATCTATTATGCTTCAGGCAAAACCAAAAAAGCAGGAGTAGCCATCCTCATCTCAGATCAAGCAAAAACAAAAATTGATCTAATTAAAAGAGATAAGGAAGGGCATTATATCCTGCTAAAGGGAAGCATCAATAGTGAAGCAGTATCAATATTAAACATGTATGCACCAAGTGGTGCAGCATCTAAATTCTTAAAAGAGAAATTAAGAGAGCTGCAAGAGGAAATAGATAGCAAAACTATAATAGCGGGAGATCTCAACCTTGCACTATCAGAATTAGATAAATCAAACCACAAAATAAATAAGAAAGAAGTCAAAGAGGTAAATAGAATACTAGAAAAGTTTGATATGATAGATCTTTGGCGAAAGCTAAATGGAGACAGAAAGGAATATACTTTCTTCTCAGCAGTTCATGGAACCTATACAAAAATTGATCATATACTAGGGCATAAAAATCTCAAAATCAAATGCAGTAAGGCAGAAATAGTAAATGCATCCTTTTCAGACCATAATGCAATCAAAATAACATTTAATAAAAAGCCAGGGGAAAATAGACCAAAAAATAATTGGAAACTAAATAATCTTATACTAAAGAATGACTGGGTAAAACAGCAAATCATAGACATAATTAATAACTTCACCCAAGAAAATGACAATAATGAGACATCATACCAAAATGTGTGGGATACAGCCAAAGCAGTAATTAGGGGAAGTTTTATATCTCTACAGGCCTACCTGCATAAAATAGAGAAAGAGAGGGCCAACGAATTGGGTTTACAACTAAAATTGCTAGAAAAGGAACAAATTAAAAACCCCCAGACAAACACAAAACTTGAAATTCAAAAAATAAAAGGTGAGATTAATAAAATTGAAAGTAAAAAAACTATTGAATTAATTAATAAAACTAAGAGTTGGTTTTATGAAAAAACCAACAAAATAGACAAACCCTTAGTAAACCTGATTAAAAAAAGGAAAGAGAAAAAGCAAATTGATAGTCTTGAAAATGAAAAGGGTGAACTCACCACTAATGAAGAGGAAATTAGAACAATAGTTAGGAGCTACTTTGCTCAACTTTATGCCGATAAATTCGATAACTTAAATGAAATGGAAGAATACCTTCAAAAATATAGCTTGCCCAGATTAGCAGAGGAAGAAGTAAGTAGTTTAAATAGTCCCATCTCAGAAAAAGAAATAGACCAAGCTATTAACCAACTTCCTAAGAAAAAATCCCCAGGACCAGATGGATTTACAGGTGAATTCTACCAAACATTTAAAGAACAACTAACTCCAATGCTATGTAAACTATTTGAAAAAATAGGGATTGAAGGAGTCCTACCAAATTCCTTCTATGACACAGACATGGTACTGATACCTAAACCAGGTAGATCGAAAACTGAGAAAGAAAACTATAGACCAATTTCCTTAATGAATATTGATGCTAAAATCTTAAATAAGATATTAGCAAATAGACTTCAGAAAATCATCCCCAGGATAATACACTATGACCAAGTGGGCTTTATACCAGGAATGCAGGGCTGGTTTAATATTAGGAAAACTATTAGTATAATTGACCATATTAATAATCAAATTAATAAAAACCATATGATCATCTCAATAGATGCAGAAAAGGCATTTGATAAAATCCAACATCCATTCCTACTAAAAACGCTTGAGAGTATAGGAATAAATGGACTATTCCTTAAAATAATAAGGAGCATATATTTAAAACCTTTTTCATGATTAGGGTTGTTCTAATGAGCATTAATAACCAACCTTTATCAAGGCAGAGATGGAAATCAAGCTCAAGTTCCAGCCCTGAGCCTAGAACTAAATGTTTGATGTCAGCTTATTCTCTCCTAAGGGAAGAAAAAGCAAATCAATAGCTAGCTAGCATTTACATAGTTTTTTTTAAGGTTCACAACATGCTTCACAAATATACCATTAGATCCTCACAATAACCTTGGGAAGTAACTACTAACACCATTTTGCAGATGAAGCTGATAGTAGTTAAATGACATACACAAAGTCCCACAGCTAGTTAATTGTTTGAGGCCAGATTGAAGTAGAATCAGGTCTTCCTAACTCCAGTGCTCTATCCCCAGCAGTCAGTCAATAGTAATGGTAATAATTATTTTAAAACTAGCAAAATAATTAATATAATAATGATATAATATTACAGTAACAGAATAAGAAGAGACTTCTTGGTTTCTATACCCATCAGTGAATGAGCTACAGATCAGTTTAACCTGGAATGGATAGGATTCAAAGTCAAATCTGGAAGTGAACTTGATGTCTCTAATCACCTGAACTTCTAGAAACCACACAGAAAGACATTCCACAGCCCAGGATATGTTCATTTGTTGATGCAGGCTATCATTTTGTTAAGATTTCTCTTTTTTTAACAAAATGATGGTTGTTTACAGGGTATTGTTTAGAAATTATCACAATGCAGGTCCTCAAACTTAAAATGGTTTATATTCCTGGGAAAGATTCTGTAAATTAAAACTATGTAAATTCAATCTGATTTTTGAAGGGAGAAAATGTAAATGAGATATTAGTCTGTGGTGCAATCTCCTATTCTATCAGTTTTTAAATCAATGTCACAGTTTCCTGAACTAAACATATTACAGGGAAATGTCTGCTTCCACAGAGTCCAAAGAGAAGATGGATCCTTATAGGAGATGAAGTTCACCAAATGCTCCTGTATGCAAATAAAGGGGGAAAGGATGAGAACAAGCATTTGTATAACACTTTTTATGTGCTATGTCATGCTAAATGCTTTTAATAAGCATTATATTATTTGATCCTCACAAAAATGCTGCAAGGTAGGTATTATTTTTATCCCTATTTTAGAGATGACTTGATAATTGCATCAGTCCCCTAAATGAGATTCACAATTACTCAAAAAAGCTCTAACTATCCAAACAGGAAAAAACAAGTGGACAAAAGATGCTTGTTGTCAAAAAATAGGCTATACAGTTGATTGAACATCTCATGGAGTTGGTCCATAGATCTCAGTAAGATAGTACCTAGTACCAATGGAAAGGAGCTGAGTCCAGAATAGAATAGATAAAGAAAGCAGGACTGATTACAGTTGGGAAATTGTATAGGGATTTCAAATACTCCATACTTTTCCCGTGGGGGAAAGAAAAGAAAAACCTATCTCTTAGGAACCAAATGCTTCCACAATGTTATATGAATTTAAATCATTGTATACCCACCATCAAAATTATGAATTGCCCAAAAGACAATGGAAAGACACACAATAAAGGAAGTGGTTGAAAAGATGTCATCAATTAAATGTTTGACCAGAAAAAGAGATGAATCAATCATGGGACAGGGTGGGGGAAAAGCAAAATATGCAATAATAAGAGACCTGGAGGAAATTTCTATGTGACAGGGAGGCATACTCACATACAGATATGCACAGACAAGTCACTCCAGATTCAAGATGTTTTGTGGTTCCACTTTCCCTTAAAGCCATTACTTATCAGCTCCTTCCCACACCTACAGGCTTACTTTTATTATTTAGTCAAAGGGCATAATTAGTTCAAGCAAAGATCATTTAATGAAATAGCATAGTAAGAAAAGCAACAATAGAATACTTTTCCCATAAGCCTAAATAAAATGTGTGTGCTTCCACAAATACACATGCACCATCAGTGGGAAGAGTGACCATGCTAAGAGAATATATGTGAAAGAATAACACACGCCTTCTTGTAATGTCATAACATTACTATCCCTGGACCAGATTCCTGCTGAGGGTATTATATAGTCTCCCAGATTTGTGGTATGTGCAGGTCTTTGCTCTTGCTGGTTTCACATAGTATCACAGTAGTTTTGCTGATCTTTTGATCCTATCTCCTTTGGCCCATGGTTGCAAATTGCCAAAAATTACCAAATTCTTAGCTTCAGCTAAAGTCCTCAGGTGAGATGCTATTTCTTTTTCATAAGCTAAGGAAGAGGTTGTGATATATCTCTTGAAATCTAAATCCCCAAAGACTCAAACTTCAGGGTTTGTGTATTTGTTTGTTTGTTTTGGTGAAGGAACCAATCCCTTCCCACACCTGATCATTAGGCCACTAAAAATCCTCATCAGCTTTCTCTCCATTAGGAAAGATCCAACAGTCTCCAGAATCTTAACTATATGCAGCTTCTCTCTCCAAAACAAGAGTCTAACTTTCCAGGAGCCAAATTCTTTTCCAACAGAGAAGAATCAACTGCTTAATTAGGACTAAAGTGATTTAACTGGTATTTAAATCTCTATAGTCTTGTGACTAGGGGCAGCAGAACTTAGAGTTAGAAAGCACCTTTTAACTCCCACCAATTCCTGATTATAAATCTTTGAAAATCATTTTCTATGGGCCAGCTAACTTTCAATAAATTCTGAAAACCCTGAATTTTACTCAACCCTGTTTCTCCACCAATGAATATTTGGGTCACCTGTAAAAACAAAACTGAACTAGAAATGCGAAAACAGAAAAATAATCTAGGTGGAGCCAAGTCAAAGCATTATCCTCCAAGTCTAATGCTTTGTTCCAAATTCCTTCCTTTATTTTGTACATGTGACTAGCAACAAGTCTCTTGGGCTTTCAGCTGCCCTAGTGGTTGTTGATTGACAGATTAATGTGTTATCCTTCCCAGAAGCATTTACATTTTAAAGAAATGGTGTAATGGAAAAGAGAGTAGACTGGATTTGGAATATTTTGTCCTTGCCCCAGCTTTGCCACTAACTAGCTGGACCACATTGTACACAGATCACTCCTCTATTTGCCCTAGTTTCTTCATTTATAAAATGATAGATGATCTTGAAGAGACAGAAAGGAACCTTTGATACATTTGACAAGACTGAATAATATCAGGCGAGTCACTGATTCTTTATGTTTCTTACTTTGTTTCTTCATCTCTAAAATGGGGATAATAATAGAATAATAGACACACAGACCCAAAACTGGGAGGGATCTCAGAAGCCATTCTTGTTTTACATTGGATTAAGAAACTTACCCGGAATGAAGTTGTGATTTACTCAGGATCATACCACTCATACAGGTAGTTAGCATTAACACTTTTAATTCCACTGACAAATATATGCACAGATATGTATTGTATGTATATGTATAGACATATACACATATAAATACAAAAAATATAAAATATTTAATATAATATATAATAAAATATAAAATAAACAAATAATATATAAATATATTTAATTCAACTATATATAAATAACATAATTGAAATATGGCAAACTAAAACAATATATTATATTTATATAATATTAATATTAATTAAATCTTTATGAATATGAATTTATATAAACTGTATGTACACAATGTGATTATACACAATCATAGAGTATACAATGTTTTGTGTATAATATATAATACACAATATGTAATGCACAATCCATAGAATATATGTGATATATAATGAGATTATATATAAGATCATTTTATAATACTTTAGATAATTAAATGTTATATCATATAATAGATGCAACACATATATAACATATATATGCTATACATAACATATATTTATATTGTATACATAACATAAAAGTTTTATACACATACATGACATGAGTTTATATTGTATATTCCATGTATTACATTATATAGAGTATATAATATATTACAGGTATTATATAATGCATATATGTAATCATGTATGATGTAATTTCACTATATATATGTATATATATATAAAATCTGATGTTTTATGTAATCATCTATTAGACTGATAAATGCCCATATGAGTGTGTATATAGAGATAGATATACATCTAAAATGCCTTGCAAACTTTGAAAGTATGATAGAAATGTCAATTGCCATTCTTGTTAGCATTATAGTTGCTATTTGAAGATGGTAAAAATAATAATACTTAGCCCCCCAAAAATGTCCTTTAAAGTGCATTTTCAGGCACTGGGAAAATATAGGTGAGGTGATGTGGTTGCCTTTGGAATAAGGCATAGGCTTTCTGCAATTACACCAGTCTAGACATTACTTCCTCTGACTCCTTCACCAGCCAATCCCCACAGTGCTTATTGCTGATACTTGTTCTGTATGTGAGTGGCAGCAATAGGGTACAGCAATTTGTGAATGGGATATTTCCTTTTGGTATCAAATAGAGGTAAAAAGAACTTAATCAAGAGTTAGGAGCCTTGGTTTCCAATCCTGATTCTTCTGACTGCCAGTGAGACGTTGGGCAAATCCTTTGACCCCTGTGAGGTTCAGTTTTCTGCCTCTGTAAAATTACTAGAATTTCCAAAGTTCTTCATCTATGAAAATAAATCCCTATATCTGGTAGGGGGAAGCCAGTGGACCCATTTCTCAGACTCATATTTGTAAATGTGTAAAGTTTAAAAAAAAAGACTTCTACAAAAATCAATTATATTGACATAAAGAAGTCATATATCCTCCCATCCAGAATCATACATCCCCAAGGTCTGTGGATGCTGGGTTAAGTGATCTGTAAGCCTGGAATACTCCCCCCCCTACTTAAACCTCTGCTCCTGAGATTGCACCAGAACCCTAAAGAAATCACCCCCTCCTGTGGAGCAGGGAGCTGGGCTCCTTTAGCTACTGTGAGCCAAAGCCTGTTCCAAGTGAGGCCCCCTTAGACTTCAAAGCATCCTTGGACTGCAGGGCATTGGTGGTTTGCTCATAATCTAAATGCCAAGCTTCCCCATCAAAGATGTGGAGGATCTCTGCTTTTTCCCCTCCAGTCGTGGGGCCTCTGAATCACCAAAGTAAATGTCTTTGATTGCCTCCGACACCAGCCCGTGACATCACTGATCCTAAACAATAACTATCTAAGTGTAAATTTAAACAATGCCAACCAAATCAAAACCAGCTATCAGGACCCTTGCCTAGTGCCGAGAAATCGACAAAACAGATGTTGGAGCAGACAGCAGATACTAGTTTAGGAAATGAGCCACAGCGGAATCACAACGTTTAAGTCAGTTGTTCATTTCCCCAGTTATTCCCTCTAAATGATGTTCTCTGATGTTCCCAGCCGCCTCCCTCCCCCCGCCACACACAGCCATGTCATAATTTCCCCCTCCTAATTAGCCAGTTGAGATGTGTTTATACGGGACAAGCACTTAGAGATCCAAAGTGTCTTAGAAGCTCTTAAGGGGCTCCTGGGGATTGGATTTCTCTCCTCTTCCTCTTAGCCAAGTTTCCAATGCCCACATGCAAGAATACTCATACATTCATGCTTGTATATACATAAACACACACACACACACACACACACACACACACACACACACACACTCACATCTCCAACAGATAAAAAATTCACTCAGAGGTGCTGATTAGATTCAGGCTTCTTCCTTTCCAGACCCTATTTTTCCTCCCTTTCTGTATTCGGGATTATTCCTACTGTCTTTCCATGCTCTGGACTGCCCAGTTGTAACTCTGGTAATTTGTTTCATCATATCAAATATTGTATATATGGAATAATTTATACATATGTATATATATGTAGATATATATATGTGTGTGTATGTATATGTGCACACACATATAATACACACACACACACACACACACACACACACACATCTTATTTGCCACATCTAGGGCAGAATGGGGGAAGGAAAAGGGAAGAAAAAAAAAGAAAAGAAAGAAATCCATATAACAATTTAATTTTATATATTAAGAGAAATAGCAAGTTGTACATAATAGATTTATACTTTCATATGCAATCATCTTTTTAAAAATGATACTATATTATGAAAATGCTTGTTTTATTCATAAATTAAATTTTAAAAATATTAAAAAAATTAAAAAAATAAATCAAAATAGATAATCTCGCATTTGAGAGCTGAGACAGAGCAGGAAGACCATTTTTGGCTGAAAGTCCTAAGATTTCCATACTAGTTCCATCTTGGTATAAAGAAGTGATTTGTTCACCAGGAAGGTACTTCCTAATGCCATGTAATGAAAAGACAGAGGATCTGAATTCAAATATCACCTCTGGTGCACACTGTCTGTGGAAGAAGACACGCCCTTTCTAATCTATAAAATGAATGGGTTGTATTAAAATGGTTTCTAAGGTCCCTTTTATCTGTAGTTCAATGATCATATGATTAGGCCATTAAAAAAAAAATAGATTGTATCTTCTGTCTTTCAGTAGGGAAAAATCTGAGATTCTGTTCTGAATGTGTGAGTTCAACTAGAATGGATGGATGGCACCAGAAGGTTCTGGTCTCAGCCAAAACCACTGGAAACCTACATACAACAGGAGCAGTCTGGTAGGAGAGAGCCCAATTAACAGAGCTCAGCATCATCATCTTGTGGTATTTTTTTTTCTTCCTGGATTAACCTCAGGAGAACTCATTTAAAATAAAAATCAATTTTACAAAGGTTACAGGGATATCTGTGTCTGAAAGTAACATTTAATTTTCCATGGCAGCCAAGCAGTTTTGCCAATTACATTGAAGTAGGGAGACAGGCAGCGTGCTTACCCTGTGACTCTAATCCTCCTTCTCCTACAAAACCCTAATAAAACATCAAGGATTTTGAGGCTACCAGGGGTTCCACTGTTCAGGAGGGAAAGGCCTGTTCTGCTTTGCTATTCTAGCAACCCCAAGGAAATGAAACCCCTTTAATCTTAAGAAACTCTTATTTCGCTGCAGGGTATATATGGGGAGGACGGGAAGGGAGTGGAAGAGGGAGGAACAGTGTCTTTGAAACATCTGGAATTCATCAAGTGATAAACATACATACATCTGGATATTAAACATATACAACCATCCCCTGCCGACTTCATGAATTACAACAGGGGTCAGATTGGGCGCACCCCAAATCTAATTTAGTCCCATCTATACTCAGCGATTGGAAGTAAAAGGAGAAATTTCTAGAGTCTAGTCCCCAATAAATTCAACAGCCCCTTTGTCTTTCTTCCTGCTGTTTAAAGAAATATTCAAGTTATAAAGTATTAAGCTCCCCAGTCCTTTCTCTGGGGACCAGGTCAGCAACTTGAAAAATTGTATTTAAAAAAGGCATGCTGTCCAACAGAGAGAATGGGGCACTATAATGTTGACTCTGAGACAGCCACTGAGAATGAAATACATTGGAAAGATTTCAGTCCAGAGTTATAATTTCTTTAAGTATGAGGAATCTCCAGTATAAGAACTTCCACACTAATATCTTCAACATAGAGAAGAGCTAATCCAATTCCAATTGATCAATGATGGACAGAATCAGCTACACCCAGAGAAGGAACACTGGGAAATGAGTATAAACTGTTAGCATTTTTTTTGTTTTTCTCCCCAGGATATTTTTACCTTCCGAATCCAATTCTAACTTTGCAACAGCAACAACCACAAAATTTGGTTCTGCACATATATATTGTACCTAGGATGTACTATAACATATTTAATATGTATGGGAATGCCTGCCATCTAGGGGAGGGGGTGGAGGGAAGGAGGGGAAGAATTCAGAACAGAAGGAGTACAAGGGATAATGTTGTAATAAATTACCTATACATATGTACTGTCAAAAAATGTTATAATTATAAAGTTAATAAAAAAAAGAACTTCCACACTAGATACAAATCGTTGCATCCATTGAGGGGGCATCATGGGATCATGGACTGTGTTATATCTGAATTCATAAAGATCTGAAATAAAATATGGCTTCTAGTAATAGCTGTGTAACTCTGAGCAAGTGCCTTGACTTCTCTGAGGCTTAATGTCCTCATATACAAAACATGAATGAGGAAAAATATCTCCAGTACCTACCCCTACAGTTGTTTTGAGAATTAGATAGAATAATATATACACAAAGCACTTTGCAAACCAAGACACTATAAAAAGTCCAGGTCTTATTATTGTCTGTACCTTATCTAGAAAAATTCCCTGGGTTCCAAAGTCTTTGTAACTTCTAGTTGCTATGCTACCACACCTTTATATTCTAAGGTATAAACTACACATATATACATACATGCCTGCATGCATGCATACATATATACACTGACCTTTTTTTTTTTTTTTTTTTTTTTTTTTTTTTGAGGAGCAGGAAACTGAAGCACAGAGATAGAAGTGGAATTGCCTCTAAATTAACTGCTAATTAATGTTGGGAGTGGACACCGTTTTTTTTTTACATTTAGGGAAAGAATAATGGATTCAGCTTCACTGAAATGACTAGCAATTTTTAAAAATTATAAATATTTGGTTATTTAAGTAAGGGTGATATAGGGAAATGTCTTTTCACCTTACCTATAGCTATCATGACCTATGATGAATACCAACTACCATGTTTCCATGTTCAATTAAAAAATAAAATAAAATGCAGCATAATTTGTTTCTCCTTTGGTAAGTCAGGTAAGTGACTGAGTACATAGTCAGGTTTAAAATCAGAAATATTCATCTTCCTGAATTAAACTCTGGCTTCAGACACTTACTAGCTGTGTAATACTATACAAGGTACTTAAATCTTTTTGCCTCAGTTGCCTCTTCTATAATATGATCTGGAGAAGAAGATGCAAATCAATCTAGTTTCTTTGCCAAGAAAAACCCAAATGGGGTGAAAAATAGTCCGAAATTACTGAACAATAATAAAAATGTTCCTTCCCAATCTCCACTCCATCCATACCCTAAAGAATTAGTACAAAAGTACTAAGATCTGGAAATAACAATGTTTAATAGAAAGAACATTGGATTTGATTTCAGAAGACCTGGTTCTCCTATGTTGAGCCAGAAGGAGAAGGCCTGGCGTAAATTAAAAGAAATAAACAGGAGCAAATAATCTCTGCTACTGAAGGATTAAAAGTCTTTTCCCTCTAAATTTAGAATCTTGGGACAAAGCTCCAGTTATGCTATCCTAATTATATTTCTATAGTTGTTCAATGCCTGTGTGTTCTTATTTAAGCTACTTAACCTCTATAGACCTCCATTTCCTTATGTGTAGAATGAGAGAATTGGATGAGCACTGAATTGGGAGTCATTGGGCTTGAATTCAAATACTTCTGCTTCTATTTATTAATTTTGTGACCTGAGAGAGACCTCCCTGGGTTTTAGTTTCTTTGTGTATAAATTAAGAGATTTGGATTAGATGATCTCAAAGGTGACATCTAGATAATCTTCTAGATTGATAATCCTATGAGAAGCACCATGGCATGGTAGACAGAGAACTGGCTATGGAAACAGAAGGCTCAGGTTCAAGTTTTGCCCTTGGCATAAGCTGACTGTGTGACATTAGGTAAGCAGTAGGAAGATCTTTAAGATGATTAATTTCCTAGAAGGGCCAACCCCTATGACTTCAAATTTATTCCACTTTGAAGTTCCATGTTTTTGCAAATCGCAAGTCAGCTCCATATTCCTTTGCAGTGGCATGAGTGCTGCGGCTATTTGTTCTTCATTTTCAAAGAAGACCAATTGTATCATGATAATGTAGCATTAAAGGTCCCCAGTTCAAATCCTTATTTTTTGCATGCATGGCCTTGGGCATCATTTGGCCTTTTGTGATCTGAGTTCCTCCTGTGGAGAATGGAGAAGATCACCTTTGAGGACCATCTTCCAGCTCTGAATTCATGATTCTTTAATCCTGCTTTGAGACCTTAAGTAAAATATCATTTACTTTATTATTTTATTTTTATATTTTATTTTATTTAAATAATAATGTATTATTATTCCCTCTTGGGAACTTGGTATATTCATCTGGAAAATGAGGAAATTAGATGGGACACTCAATAAGGACCTATCTTCAGGTTCAAAATGTCTAGATCTTTGCTCTAGAACAATCTCCTCAATTGATAAGGTGAGATCACCTCAAGAAAATGTCCCAGAACACAAGGCAAGTCAATAACAGAGAGCAGACCAAGGGAAACCATTCTGATCCCTATTCCTGCTTCACCCTGGCCTCTAATTCCCTGTACAGGCCCACTGCTCTTTTCATAACACCATGCTAGTTCTTGCAAATGTTTTTACCTGTAGGAATGTAAGAGGTCATGAATGCAACTGGCAAACCCACTGGGGTATTTCTGCTGAAGTCATTAGCAGAAAGGCTGGTTGTGATAGGCCAGGCTTCAAACCCCACCAGCCCAAGTTTATTGCATGTTAATCCATGCATAGTTTGGACATTAAATCACTGTTTCTTCTGGATATTTAGCTACCTAGGTACATCTGGCTTTATTTAGCCTCCAAAATTTAACAGAAACACATTTCGGTTGGAATAATCTATGGCACCCTGGTGAAAAGAAACATGGGGGAGTCCAAAGCAGTCTTCTCCCCATCTGCTCCCCAAAAAACACTCTGGTCTCACTCTGAAGAAGAAAGCTTACTATCATGTGGGATTCATGGTCACTTGTTTGTACTGGGCATTTTGAAGGTAAAGTTCAAGTGTAAGAAGCCATTGTCTGGAAAATGTACAGTTCTGAGGAAAGATACTTTCTGCATTCTCCATTACATGACATCATCATCATTCTGCATATTCTCTTTTAGTCTTTTCTCTTCTTCCCAGGACAAATTCACAGATTTTAGTCCTTTGGGAGGACTCTAATACTTTCCTGTCACTGCCCTGGGAGGTCTGGGACAGTTTGCTTTAGACTGAAATCCCTTTCTTTTTTCTTGTGATTTTAAAAGAGGCTACTCTACTCCAGAAAGTTCCTGCCTTATCAGTCACTTATACTCTCACCTATGAATCAGTTCCAGATTTTTTTCCTGAGTGCACATTTTCGTAAAGAAAAGAGGAGAAAGACAGAAGGTTGGAAGATTAAGCAGAGAAGGAAAAACAATGTAAAGGAGAAAAAAGTGAATTCTCTTTTGAAAAGAGGGAGAAATCATTAATAGAGTTTAAATAATTTATCTAAGATTACAAAGACAGTAAGTGGCTACAATCCACTGCAGGGTGAGGCAACTGGAACTTTGTCCCAGAGTTCTGAAGTATATAGAGGATATCTGAGCCATGTTCCCTTTATCCAAATCATAGATAAAAATTCTGAGGACAAAAATGACTTTAAAAAAACAGAATTGCATGTAATAGAGGTAGCTAATAAGTGAACAACAAAGCTGAGATTTTTCAGAACTGAAATAGGGTAAATTTGGTTGATTCTGAGAAGATTAAACGGATTCTCTTCTGTACACCAGTATCTCTGGGATCTAACAGATATGAGAAATCCCTCTGCCAATAGAGATCACAATCAATCTACATCTTCTCATGTATGCAATTCCTCTGTCTATCCTACCAAAAATACCCCTGTTGAAAAGGCCTCTCTAAATTTTAAAAATATTCTGTAGATATAAATTCTGCATTCCAGCCATCCCTTACTGTATAACTCTCACTGTGTAATTAGCCTACCTTCTGTTTTAGCCATACAAATGCTTGATGATGTCTTTCATGTTTAAAAAAAACCCACAAACTTGCTTTTTTATTTCAGAGAACTTCCAAAGATCCTCTATATCTCCCTGTTGTATATATTAATTGATATTGATGATAAAAAAGATCCTTCAACAAAATCATATCCTTATTTATAATCTATTAAATAAGCAATCTTACAAACACAGGTAATATAGCTCATGGAAAGAGATCCTATAAAACAATGTTTTGAAAAGTCAAGTCAAATAAACAAATTGGAAAGGTGGAGACTGTTATATTCTCTATACATATTAGTTAATTGATAACTATGAAGAAGTGAACTGCAAGAGAAAATTGTCCTGAAATTCCTGACATTTTCTCATATTTTCACCAAGGGTCCCTTCATTGTATAAGCAAACCATTCTTATGAAGATTTTTAATTTTTTGGACATTTGGGTCTTTGAGTAGATGATGGATGACCACTTTCAGAGGGATATTATAGAGAAGATTCATGCTTCAGGAAAGGTGAATCTGAAGTCCCTTCCAATTTTATAATTTGACCCCAAAAATAACTATTTATGGAATTTATTTTATTGGAATTTTATCATATATTTTATATATTGTCATATATTTCATATTTCTATATCAATACACAATACATAATTATTATTTTATATAAGTATTAATTAATCTATAATGTTTTATATTTTATTATGTTTTTACATATAGGGTTTTATTTGCATAACTATTTATGGAATTTATAGAATGGGAAGTATTCTCATTGTTTTGATTTTTTTCTCCCAACATGATTTATCTGGAAATATGTTTAAAAAAATGAACATATATTCATAAACTTTAAAAAGAAAGTTTTAAAAAATCAAAAAAACATTTATTAAGTGTCTTCTATGTGTTAAATACTGTGCTGGATGCTGAGTCTAACAACATAAAAATGAAACTAACTTTGTCTTCAAGGAGCTTCCATCTTATGGGTCTATCAATAGCTCAATACTTTGAAATCTTCAGTTTCCTTGAATAAATACTTTCTTTAAGGGCAGCTAGGTCATGTGGTAGATAGAGTACCTGGCTTGTAGCCAGGAATGTTCATCTTCTTGAGTTCAAATCTGGCTTTAGACACTAGAGACCCTGAGCAAATCATTTAAGTCTGTTGGCCTCAGTTTTCTCATCTGTAAAAATAATTGGAGAAGGAAATGGCAAACTACTCTGGTATCTCTGCCAAAAGAAATCCCAAATGGGGTCATGAAGACCCAGTCACAACTGAAATGACTGAACAACAAGATACTTCCTCCATTTAAGCATATGACATCCCATTTATCTATTTGTAGAAGGGTCTTTAGAGTAGCTATGACTGAAAAACTCATCATCCTATTGACAACCAGGTGATCTCTTCCATCTTAGCTAAGTTTCTAAGGGGTCTTAGCTAATTAAGAATATATATTCCATCATTGGATCCATACTCAAAGCTATTCCACATTGTTAGGCAGAACACAAGTTGAGGCAGGGCTTTGAGAACTTACCTTCATGCTGTGGTAAGGTTGGTAAAGCAACAAAAGTGGAGAGGTGGAGAGACTTAATCAAATCAAATTGTTGCCATAATCTATCTCCTCTCTTAAGGAATTTGCAGACTGTTGGGGGATGGAAGAAAGTGTACAAGAAGAAATGAGAGGGATAGGGAAAAGTACAAAGTACTGTAGAAAGTACAAAGTGTTGGAAGTCAAGAGACCTCACAACTAGTTTTAATTTTGAAACTAGATAACTGTATGATATGGAACAAGTCCCTAATTTTTCTTCCCCATTTATATATGGAAAAACAGAAAAACAAAATGATTATTGCCCTTTCTAGCT
This sequence comes from Sminthopsis crassicaudata, assembly GCF_048593235.1. Taxonomy (NCBI): domain Eukaryota; kingdom Metazoa; phylum Chordata; class Mammalia; order Dasyuromorphia; family Dasyuridae; genus Sminthopsis; species Sminthopsis crassicaudata. The sequence continues at coordinate 651,128,605 of NC_133618.1, forward strand.
CATGGGATTACTAAAAGGCTTGGATCAGGATCTCTTAACTTATTTACATATCATGAATTCCTTTGGAAGTCAAGTGATTCTTATGGATCCCCTTATCAGAACAATGGGCTTTAATTTTTTGTTGAAGGAAAGCCTAAATTTCAGTTTGAGGTGAGTGAAAATAAAGATGTAATTTTTTTTTCATCCAACTTCACGTACTTAATATCTATTGAAGGACCTGAGGTTATGAATGCCTGGCTCAGATGAAATAATGAAGACGAAAACATTGAGAAATTGTGGATACTGCAGGCATAAACATGATTACCACCTTCAGTAAATTTCTAGAAATGAATCTGACTCAGCCCTACTGTCCAGTTTAGTGATGAAAATCCCTCTATGGTATTTAACAATCCAAGAAAAGAAATAGCAGTTTAATGGTAAGAAGCCCCATTCACAACAAATCAGCATCCTAAGCTGATAACTCCATCTCATGGTTTCTGGAATAGAAAAGGAGGAAAATTAACTCCAAAGGGAAAATAATCACTTTCAGCTTAAAAAAAATAATTTAGCCTAATTTCTGCAAATTCTTGTCCTTTTGACTGCTCTTGCTCTTGATGAGGAAAAAGGTTTAGGAAGATTTAGCTCCTGAATGTCCAAGTTACAGGTCTGCTTTCAAATATTTTCCTAGGATCTAGAATTTTTCTGTTGTTCTTATTCTGTAAGGATATCTATTTTTCTAGCTGTTGATCACTATATATGTCATGATATATAAATGTATCATCATCTTTAGATAGATCTTGAACTAAAATGTAGGGAATTCCTGGGGAGAAAAGAGTTAGCCACTTCTTCATACTTGCCTTCTTGGATATTGCTAGGCTCTTTGCTTCTTGCACACTAGCCAGTTCTCCCCTACACACACACACACACACACACACACACACACACACACAAACTATTTCACTGCAATAAATTATTTGAGAATTGCCTTAGGTAACAATATTAGTAAGGTTTCCATACTTCAAATCTGTTGATTATCAAATACCCAGCTCAGAATAAATATAATCCCATGTACTTGGGTGTCCAAAACTTGGATAATAAAGTCTTCAAGTTGGTCTTTACAAGTACCAGTCTTCTTTTGTAACCTTATCTCTATAGAACTAGCTTAGAGTTTCCTAAAAAACTGTTCTACTTAAATGTCATCTTATTAAACCAAATGACATTGTTAGGTGTGGGTTAGAGATTGTTCCCTAGGGGCTAAAAATAGGAACTAGAAATAAAAAAAATTGAAGGCATTATCTGGACCAAATCCAAAAATTCATTTTTTATCTTAACCACAAAGTAAATATACTTTTAAATATTTTTGTTTTTAATGCTATCTTTTGTTTTTCTATCATTTTCATTTCCAAATATATTCCTTCCTCCTCCCCTACCCAGACACAAACTTACTTTAAAAAAATGCACTTAGTGCATTAGTTTGGGGCCAATACCACAGAATGAGAACAAAAACAAGATTTCAAAAATATTCTCTAAAATGAACCCATATCAAATTCATATTGTAATTCATATTATTCCAGAATGTCAAGGCAAGAAAAAAATACTACTGAGAGCATCTAGTCCCAACCCTCATTTTACAGAAAAGGTAAAAGAGATTCATCAAGAGAAGTGATTATCTAAGGGGTCTTAGCTAATTAAGGATAAGAGATCAACCCAAAAATTATGTACAGTCTATTCATGTTAGTTTTTAACTCTTCAACATTTCAGGAATTGAGAATAGGGAGTATATTCATCATCTGAATTAATTCAATAAAATAACCTCTGAAAGCTTCCATCACAAGATGGAAACCAATCTACTCCATACAAGATCTGCAGCCACTCAAATGAGGCAACTGGAATAGAGAAAGTTAGAAGTCAAAAAGAGATATATAAGCAGGAGATTGTAAAGGGTGAGAGACTGTAATATTTATAGGGACAAATGGATCCCAGCTGGAAGCTATTATTCTCCATGTCTCCATTATTTAGATTTTTATATGTTCCAAAACTATTTCCAGTGTTCATCAATTAAAAAATAAAAGACACCTGCATATAGCCCTAGAGTCTGGAAGTCCAGTTCCAGGCCTAACTTTGCCACAAATATAATATACAAGCTTGTTCAAATCACTTTAAACTTCACTGAAACTAAGTATTTGTTTATAAAATGGAGGGATTGGATTGAATGATCTCTAAAATCCTTGGTAGTAATCCTTGGTAGTTTTCAGAGTCTATTGGTTCATTGCCTCTTAGTCTGAAACTTTAAATCTTCCTCCTGCCATCTCCCTCCATTCAAACTCTCTGATGGCCCAAACAATAATTTGTCCTAGTTTGCTTAGTCACCATAACCATAAAATGTACTTAATTAGAAATGGATGCAGACATTGATTATGGGGAAATGCTACAACCACATACCCAACATTCCTGTACTAGTCAGGTCAAAGGAAGAAGATTGCTACCTTCCTTAGAAATTCCTCTAGTTGAATCTCTGGTTGTTCCTATTTCCCTTAGAAATATTCCTTATTAAATTCCTTCCTTCTTTTAATTTTGAAGGCATCCCTGTCCATATGATAATAGGACACTCATATCCTATTTCCATGGGACTCTCATGTCCTATATCCCCCTTGATGTTCCTATTTTAGAAGTTTTTAGTGGGACCACATGTTTTTTTTTTCCCTAAAAATGTCCCAAATAAAGGTCAATTGCTCTGAATTACTAATCCATCTAATTTTTCTTTGTGATTTTTCTCCCACCCCCTAACTCTTCTTAAATATCAGCAACAGACTAGAATAATTTTAAGGGCTTTGAGATCTTCAGAGCTTCTTTATTTAAAATGCAGAAGTAAAATTTTCAGTATCTTTAAAGAAAAACAAAGACAATATGTTGAGCTTTGTAGTTTTTTTTTCTTCTAAAGCATCTTCTGATCCCCTTAACTACAATGACTTCCTTCTCTACCTGCTGTTCAACTGATTTGTATTTATTTGCATTTATTCTATATTTTTATTTAATCAGCATATACTTAATTATGCCCTTGCTCTCTCTCCATTAGACTGTAAACTCCCTGAGAGAAGGGATTGTTTCATTATAAGGACTGGTATCCCCAGTGCTAATAATACTACCTATATGTAGAAAGCGCTTAATAAGTACTTATTAAATGGGTTGATTGGTTTCTCCAAGGCACAAACTTCAGAGAATACATGACTTTTTAAATAGAGAAGCCTTGAAGAACTCAAAGCCCTTAAAATTATCTATTTGAATTTATTCTATTTTTATTTAATCAGTATATACTTAATTATGCCCTATTATCTCTCCATTAGACTGTAAACTCCCTGAGAGAAGGGATATTAGAATGCCAGCATTCAAAAGAGACGGTAGAGAAGATTTACCTACAAATAAGGCTAGGAGATTCAGAGCTGGCAAGTACCTTAAAAGTCATCCAATCCAAATCCTAAACTTTACTAAAGAGGAAGCTAAGATAGAAATAGAGATGAAATGTATTACCCAAGAATACAGTCAGTACTATTTCTCAAAGAAGATATTCTCTTCCAGTTCCAAGTATTTCCATTTACTGTTCCCATAACTGAAATGTTCCCTCCTCATCTTTGTCTCCTAGCATTGATTTCTTTCAATTCTAGCTAAAATTCAATCTTCTACAAGGTTTTCCCAATCCCTCTTAATTCTAGAACCTTTCCCTCTGTTGGTTATTTACATTTTATCATATATGTATTTATACATATGTATATATGCATATATACATATATGTGTATTTTGTATTTATATATATATATATCTTACATAGAGCTTATATACATATGTACATGTGTATATGTACATACTTCTTACATGTAGTTTTTTCTTATATATAGTTTATTTGTCCATAGTTGGTTAGATACCATCTTCCTTGTTAGATTGTGAGCTCCTCAATAGCAGGAAGTCTCTTTTATCTTTCTTTCTATTCCCAGAGTTTATTAGCCTAGTGCTTGGTACATTTAGGCATTTAACCAATATTTATTGACTGACTGATTGACTAAAGGGGAAGGGCTGTGATTTGAATGGAGGCCCTGTACATTTAAATACAGCTTTCAGAAAGGACTCTCCTGTAAGAGCTTGCCAAGTCCTTTTCAGGCCTGCTCATCCACCTTTAGTGTACGTTTTCACCCAACTCTCACCTGAAAGGCTGTAGTACGTGCAGTGGCCACACCCAGTAAATACTCTCAGGTTAAACAAAGTTGAGGGTAACCAACAGGCCTCATTACCATCACCAAGTTAGAGGAGTATCTACTGTGAAGCATGTGAAGACTCCCTGGTAGAATGGGCAGGTGAAAACAAGTTGTTCCAGGTAGCAGAAACAGGTATTTTGTCAGATATCAAAGATGTCAAGGTCATGCACTATATTATCAGATCATCTCCAGTCATTCTGACTTTTGTCTTACCTCTGTTATTCAATGACTCAGGAAGAGAAAGTTAGAATAATGACTTTGACCAACTCTGCCTTGCTTAAATCACAAGTCAAGACATTACCCCATGATATCATTGGTTCTTTTCAAAAAGGGAAAGACAAAAAAATAACAAAATGAGCTCACCTTCATTTTATAACAAAGCAAAATTGAGACCCAAAGGTGGAGAATGATTTACCCAGAGTATACTATGGTTGGAGGCAGATCTGGGAGACTCAGTTTTCCTGGCTCCTAATCCAGTGCTTTCTCTACGAGACATTACTTCTGTATTATATATTATCAACATTTAATAATTAAAGTTTAATTTATTCAAAGTTCATTATCAGCTAGAGTAAGGAATAAGATTTTGGTCAAGTGCCTAGGAAGGAGAAGACTTGAAGATGTAAAAGGGACACTCAAGACCATAGGAAAGAGAGAGCTAGCTCAGTAATTAAAGTCAAAGCCTAGATTTCTTTCTTGTTGTTTTGCTAAGGTGTAACCCTTGGAAACCAAACTGCCCAATATAATCAATCTTAGAGGGGAGGAAAGAGAATGAAGCAAGGAAGAAAAATTTAAAACCCCAAATCCCCAGACATTTTTCTTAGGCAAATTATCTAGTGCCTCTTAAGAAATTTTTTCTAACTGAAGGTACCTCCCTGAACCCCTCTCCGAAATTTCATGCTAAAAATAAAGATGATGTTGATTTAGGTACTTTTACTCTATCACATCTCTAATCCAAAGGGGAGACAACTTCCCACCCACTCCAGCAACTTCACTATTCAACATGTCTACTTGTTTCCTGGTTAAGAATTTACTAGGCTACATTAATGTAATTTTGGAAACATTGTAGGCAATTCAGATTGTTCCCGCATCTGCGTTTCTGAATGAATCAGGCTTCCTCTGGGAAATGGGGGGGATATAGGGAGGGCAGAAAGAAAATAAGAAAGGCTGTGTCTGCTTTTCCTCTGTGTCTTCAGCAAACAGTGCTGTCAGTTTTTCAAGAGCCAGCCTTGTTTCCATATCCACTTTATGGGAGAGTCAGGCTCACAATGGCGCAGTGTACCCAGAGCCCCTTGAGAGCCTGGCAGGCCCTGCGGCTACCTTTGTGCAATCTGTGGAATTGGCCATCCAACACCCTGGACTCCTCCACTGCCGGGAGAGAAAAGGGAGGGACTGAGTCATAGCAAGCCAGTAGCTTGATGACAGAAGAGGACTGTTCCTGAAAAGACCTTTTTCTTTGCTCCAGTAGTTGGTAATGAGAAGAGTGAGGAATTTTCATCATTGAATCTTGGTGATGGAAGGAGATCTGGAGTCCAATATGTATGGAAATAGGAAACTTCTCTATAATATCCCCACATGTAAGCATCCTGCCCCACTTAAAGATCTCAAAAAGCATGGAAACCACTACCTCCCCATGTTCTCAGTGCACTCTGGGACAGCTCTAATTGTCAGGAAGTTTTCCCTTAGGCTCACCCAAAATCTATTCTTTGGCCTCTCCTAGAGCTTCCAGATCTGCCCTCTAGAGATAAATACAGTGAAGAAAGTAGGGCTTCCATTTGACAGTCTTTCAGATATTTGAAGTCTTCTATCACATCCCTTTAAGTTTTATCTTTCCAAAAGTCCCTTCATCACATTCAAGAAATCCGGAGGTTTATAATGGAAACTGGATTTAGATGCAAAGGACCAAGGTTCATATCCTATATCTCTTCTCCCTAAAACCTATTTGCCTTAAGGAAAGTCATTTAAGTTTAGGGACTCAGTTTTTTTACATCTGTAAAATGAGGGGGTTTGGATATCTGGTTCTAATTTGATTATCTTAAGATCCATTCTCCAATTATGGTCTACTTTATCAATGAACCTTCGATCGCAACACCAGTTTTACTTCTAGTATTAAATATTTCACTGAACAAAAAATAACCAATTGGAGCAAAATCTTTAATATTCATTAAATTAATGGAATTTAATCCTTCCATGAAGTTTCTTTTTGTTGTTTTCATTGCAATTTATTTTGTTGATTATTTCCTAGTTATATTAAAATTTGAAAAAACATTCACTTAATTTTTTTAATTCTTCCCTTCCATTATCCCCTCTCCAATCTTGAGAATACAAACAATATAGTATCAATTATACATGTAAAGTCTTGCTAAATGTATTTCTATATTAGCCATGTTGCAAGAGAAACAAAAACAACAACAACAACAACAACAACAAAAATTGAAAGTTAAAAAAGTATGCTTCAATCTGCTCTCAGAGTCATCAGTTCTCTCTGTAAAATAGCATTTTTCATCATAGATCCTTTGGAATTGTCTTGAATCATGGTCTTGATCAAGATAGCTAAGTTTTCACAGTTAGTTATTGTTATAATATTGCTGTTATCGTGTACAATGTTTTCCTGGTTCTGCTTCACTTCATTCTGTGTCAGGTCATGTTAAGTCTTCCAAACTTTTTTTTTCTAAAACCCATTCTGCTTGTCATTTCTTATAGCATAGCTTTTTAGTCATTTCCCAAATGATGGACATCTCCTTCATTTCCAATTCTTTGCCACCATAAAGAACTGCTATAAATATTTTTTATACAAAAAGATCATTTTTCCTCTTCTTTGATCTCTTTAGATACAGACAGGATTAGTATTGCTGTGTCAAAGGGTATACTTCGGATGTAGTTCCATTTTTTTCCCCCAGAATGGTTGGACCAATTCACAATACCATCAAAAATGCATTAGTGTCCTTATTTTTTCCACATCCCTCCAGCATTTTTCATTTTCCTTTTCTATATATTCACCAATCTGATAGATGTAAGGTGGTATTGCAGAGTTGTTTTTATTTACATTTCTCTAATCGATAATGATGTAGAGCATTTTTTAAGATGAGTATTGATAGCTTTGATTTCTTTTTCTGAAAACTAATTGTTCATATCCATTGACCATTTTATTAAATGGGGAATATCTCTGATTTTTATAAATTTAATTCAATAACTTATATATTTAAGCTATAAGGCCTTTATATGAGAACCTTGCTGTAAGTCTCACTTTACCTTCAATTTCCTATTTTCTTCCAACTTGGGCTTCATTAGTTTTGTTTGTGCAAAACCTTTACAATTATTGATATACATTTTTAAAACAAAAAATGGACCATAACTTATCTGGAAAATGCTTTTAAAAGAACCTATATAATATTGACAAAACATTGGACCCACCATCCTATGGTATTCAAGTGAAATACAATTTGTAAGCAAAAAGTAGGTGCTTAATTAATACAAACTATATTTCTTCCTGTATATAGGTACTAACTGGAAACATTTCCTGTATGGAAGAGAAACTGGTCATCCTAATCCCAGGCCAATTATATGACCTTCTTCACTGGGCTACAGTTGTTTTCTTACATTGTCCATTTCATTTCTCCAACCCATACATCACAAAGGCAGAATCTGTGCTCTGTTTGTGTCCCCTTTCTGACATAGGGATATTATCCTTGCGGAGCGTCCAGTTTCCTACGACCCCACAAGACTGGAAATATTTAGAAGTCTTTTCCTGTGATTGTCAAAATTCACTATGATTGTGTAAACAATCATTTTGAAAAACCAAAGGAGGTAAAGTTTCTTATATAGGTCCACTTGGAAGAAGGTGGAAGAAACTTTGGCCTGAATATAGTATAGCTTTGATTGCACATATGTTATATCTCAGAACACTTTCCTTCCAATTACTGGTGAGTTGATAATGATAATTTGTATTTGAAGATCTGTCACATAGCAGAGAGATTAAATATATTCTACTTGCCCCACCCCCCCATGGTAGAAAGGGGAGCAGGAGGTGGAAGTCTTTAAAAAGCATATTCAAGCAGAAAGAAAATGAAAAATTTCTAACATTTGTAGTTTTTCCAAAGTGGAATAACTGTTTTGGAAAGCTCCCTTCATGAGGGGTCTTTAGGTAAGGATCAGATGACTACTAGCTAGAGATTTCAAAGAGGAAACATGATAAGACATGGCCGTATTGGCTGGCTTCTGAGATTCCTTCCAACTGTGTGAGATTTTACGATTTTTGTCATTTTGTGAACCGAATTAATCATAGACTTTTTAAAATTATATACACAATTTATAAATGTATCCCATTCCTTCAGGAAGCATTTTCACTGCAACCATATTAGAAGATGGCATTCCCCAAGAGGGCCATGTAATTTATACTTAATGGTCTTGGAGGAGAGGGAATCCTTCTATACTATTCTACCTTAAGAAATCAAGAAGAAAAGAGTAGGTATGACTTGAGATATTATACACTGCCTTGTGGCCTGGTACTGAGAACTCAGCTTCAGTTGTTTGGTATAATAACGAGACACTGAACTTGGCATGAAAAGCCTTAGTTTGGTTCAAGTAACTTCTTTTCTAATGTCTAGTTTTCTGATCTTGTTTCTCACAAAACCTCTAAGAATCTTGGCTCTCTCATTAGGAAAAAGTGGACATAATAAGGGTAACAGGGGATTAGAGAAGGCTGGCTAATGGAGACCCAGTTCAGAGAATATGCAAGGGAGGAGCTATCTGTTCCCAACTCATGTAGTACCTGCATTTAAGAGTTTATAATAGAATGTAAGGGAAGCCCTAGCTTTAATTCAGAGTATGCCCAGGTATTCTGTCTGTTTACTGTATAACATAGAAAGATCTTTTAATTGGCCACTATTCGAGATAGAAGTCTGTATAGCAAAGGTTCCATTTTAGGAATTTCTCTGGTAATAAATAAATTTCTTACTAGGAATTACTGTAAGGGTATGGGGAGACAGACAGACTGACTGACTGATGGGCTGACACAGGCAAAGAGATAGACAAACAGAGACAAAGATAGAGAGACAGAGACAGAAAAGCAGATTGACAGAGAGAGACAGACCAAGAATCAGAGACAATCAGACAGACAGTGACAGAGACAATTAGACAGACAAGAGAGAGAGGGATAGACAGAGACAGAGAGAACTATATAAAGAGGCAACAGAAAGAGAAAGAAACAGAGACAGCGAGTAATGTCAAAGCTACTCATATCACCAGGACCAACACATGACCTTGCATGAAAGGAATTGCTGTTTCTTCTGTCAAAGGGTTGTCCCACTCTTTGGAGAATGAGTTTTAGAGAAGGGACAAACCTTCTTGAAATCTTGTCAATTTCAAAAAATCAGAAAAGTCACTAGGGATGCAGTGAGCAAGCTCAGGAAGGAGTCAGCCCTAAGGAATGACTTAATTGACTCAGTCTGATGTTGTATTGACCCAGATCTTGAGAAATGTTGTCTTGTAGGCAAAGGAGCAATTCACAAACACCTTATTATGTGTATATCTTCTGATTTCACCCATCACTTAATGCCAAAAATCAGTGGATCACTGAACAAAGCTATCTCTGAAGATGCATTTGTCATAGAATCACAGATAATTTTAATGTATGTGTGGGTAACACCTCTTCTGAGGAAAGCCTTGGGTACAATAATCTATGGGAAATGTTCTGTGACTTCAAGCCTATATAACTATGAGTTATTATTCAGTAATTTCCTGTAAAGCATCATCATCAGAATAGCTTGACTTTATAAAGCTCTTTGAGATTTGCAGAAAGCTATATATGTTATCTCATTGGATTGTCACAATGACCCTATAAGGTAGATAAAGGATATTCCCTATTTTACAGTTGAGGAAACCAAGGTTAAAAGATGTGTCCAATTGTTGGAGTTGTGAACTGAGCCAAACATTCTGGAGAGTAATTTGGATTTATACCCAAAGGGGAATCAAACTGTGCATGTTTTTTGATCCAGCAATACTACTGCTAGGTTTGTATCTCAAAGAGATTGCAAAAAAGCAAAAAGATCCAAATGTACAAAAATATTTGTAACAGCACTTCTTATGATGGCAAAATATTGGAAATTGAGAGGATGCCTATGAGTTGGGAAATGGCTGAACAAACTAAGGTATATACATGTAATGGAATCTTAGTGTGCAATAAAAAATGATGAACAGGCGGATTTAAGCAAAGTCTGGAAAGACTTGTATAAACTGATGCAAAGTGAAATGAGCAGAACCAGAAAAACATTACATACAGTATCAGCAATACTGTGTGAAGATCAATGACTCAGACCTTCTCAGAAACATAATTATCCAAGAAACTAAACAGCAAGGGTCTCATGAAGGAAAATGTTATCCACATATAGAGAAAGAACTAATGGACTCCGAATATAGATTGTTGAAACATATTTTTTTCCACTTACTTTATTCTTTCTCATGGTTTACATGATAGCACATGTATAAACTATCAAACTGCCTGCCATCTTTGGAAGGAGGGAGGGAGAAGAGAAAAATCCATAACTCAGAATCTTACATAATTGAATGCTAAAAGTTCTTACATAATTGAATGCTAAAAGTATTTTGATATGTAACTGGGGGAAAATACAATTAAAAGACTTGCCCGGAGTCATGCAACTAATAAGCATCTGAGGCAAAATTTGAACTCGTATCTTTAAGATTCCAAAGCCAGAGCTTTTACCTACGGTGTCACCTTGATGGGGTGCAGCTTCTAAGGGAAAGGTGGCAACATCCTAAGGTCCCCTGGCCTTGGGAGTGGTGATAACTCTGAAGTCCCCTGGCCTTAGGAATATTATAGTTTCATAGTTATATATTTCTTCTTCTAGCTTTTAGAGAAGATATAGTGGGAACCTGAGTTAGGAATACTATAATCCTACCAACATTGCTGACTGTCAGATAAATAATCTGTTGGTCAGTATAACATAGTTCCTGAGGCAATAATGAATAGACCACCCCTCAAACCTACCTGTAAACAATAAAATTAGCAAATCAGTAACATAAAGCTATTTGTATCTCTAATTTTGTTTTATAAATTTATCTTCTTGCTCCTGGTTCCTTGCTAAATTCATTTGGCAATAAGCCCACTGTAAGCAGTGTGATAAAGCTTTGCCCCTTGGAGACAAATTGAGGAAGGGAAAGGGAAGGGAGGGGAGGAGAGGGAAGAGAAGAGGAGGGAAGAGCAGCTGGAAATATCTTTGAGGACAGACAGATCTGTTTGTGGACAAAAATACGGGCTTCATTTGAATTGCTTCATATTGTTTCCTTTGGCAATACACAGCACTTTCTAGAAATAGCTATCATAGTTATTATAAGAACTTTTGCTTATATTTTTAACCCTTGAAGTTTCACCAAGAGTTTGACACATGGTGCTTTATATAACATCACCTCTGATCCTCCTAAGAATGAATCATGCTACAAAGTATTGTTATGCTCATTTCACAGATAAGCTCTGTAAAACTGAAGTTCAGAGATCTAAAGTGACTTTGGTGACACAGCTCGAGTCTCTGAGAGAATATTTGAACCAGGTCTTCTTGACTTCAGGTCTGATTGGATTCCAGCTGAGGTCTTTCCTTCTGTGACCCTGGACAACTGACTTCCCCTTTCTGAGTCTCTATCTTTCTAGCTATACAAGGAAGGAGAGCAGCATGATCTCTCTCCAAGGTCCCTCCCAGTTCTAGAGGCAAAGTTCCTGACGTGGAAGCATAGACACTGTAAATCTCCCACAGAGCCCTTCTTTCTGAGAAGCCAAATGCTCCATTTCCCTAGCTGTGTCTTCACTGAAGTTCAGGACAGTACTAAGCTCCAACTTTGTGTCTAATGATCTCCAACATGCAGGCATTTAAAGCTATACGTTCTGGAGAACAATGAGGCAATCTACTATGGAAGAATTTTTCTGTCAAATATCATTGTTCATTGGATTTAAAGCAAAATGTAACAAAAACCTCATTGAGCTTTCTATGAGCCCTAGTGAGGCTCTCCTTGCATGTTTATTTGTTTATTTTTGTCATCAATACATCCATGTCTGAAATTTGTAACCAGATAAGCTCAGAGGGAGAAAACTCCGGTGTTCTGGGGGAGTGTTTGAAAACAAGCTCTTATTAATTCTTTTCAGCTGGGTCTTTTTATCGGTGGATCTTTTGTTATTAGGGATTATTTATTCATGATAGCCCGCTCCATTTTTGGATTGCTAATCAGTTTGTTGGACGTGCAGAACTGTTCTTCTCAAAGAGGTTTAGAGAAGCCCATTGGCTTAATTTAAATGTACCATCCCCTGGTTCTACACAACATCTCCTTTTCCTGGCCTCCCTATTGTCAGAAAAAAAGCCTGCTCAATCAAAAGATTAACCCTGTAACAATTATCAGGACTCCATTCAAGAGGCAGCCTGAGAGAATTGAGGAGGTTGAGAGTACAAAGTCAGGAGGTGGTGTAATGGAAGGAAGCCTGGAATGGAAACTATGATACCTTTAACTCATTATGCAATTTACCTTAAACCAGGACAAAGAATTAGATTGCCCTGTGTTTAGGAGTACCTTCCAAGGAATGGCTGCAAACAAAGCCATAACTACCCATTATGGAGCAGGAAATATGGGCATGACCATGACCATGGTGTTCTTGAATCATATAGTTGAGAGAATGGAAATATGCCATTGGAACACTAGTATGCTCCCACAGGGCAAGTAACTGCCCCTTCTAGAGAATGGCAGAGGCACCACTACATAGCCCTATTGGTCTCCTGGGGAGGGAGCAAAGAAGGGTCAGGCCAGGAAATCACTCACCTGAAAGGCAAATACAGAGGAGTAAACAAATTGAATCATCTTCTAGTTTCCTATTTTAATTAATTATTTCTTGCTAACTGTAATGCTCAGTTGCTGATGAGGGATTGAGTTGTTGTCAGTTTTATTTAAATTTTAGCCTTTTAGATCAAAGTTCCAGTCACCTTCACTCTGGTTATAGTTTAATATAATGATAATGATAAGCTAGGTGGGCCTCTGGATAAAGTACAGGTCCTGAAGTCAGGAAGACTTTTCTTCACAAGTTCAAATAGATACTTGTGTAATCCTGGTCAAATCATGTAACTCTGTTGCCTCAGTTTCTTCATCTGTAAATGAGCCAGAGAAGGAAATGGCAGATTACTCTAATATTTTTGCCAAGAAAACCCTGAATGGAGTCCCAAAGAGTTAGACAAAACTGAAAATGGTTAAACAACAACACTAGCTAATTATAGCACTTGTTGTGTACCAGTTATTGTGCTAAGAGCTTTACAATTATCTCATTTGGTTGCATCCTCATAACAATGCTGAGAGAGAGGTGCTATTATTATCCCCATTTTACAGATTAAGAAACCGACATTAAGTAATTTATCAAAGGTTGTATATGAGGCTAGATTTAAACTCAGGCCTTCCTGACTCTAGGCCCAGAGTTCTGTCTCATTGTTAAGGCAGCTTGTGGACATGAACTTGTATGGACTTGTACTTGAGGTGGCCCCTTAAGTCATTTCTTGGTCAGGCTTATGACATTACATTAAACTTAGGAAACTTTTCAACATTTTTTTAAAACTTTTTTTTTTTGTATTATGGAACCTCAGAGTTGGAAAGACATCAGTGTTCATCCAGTGATCTACAGAGAATCACTAAAGTGCTTAAATCACAGACCAATTGGAATATTTTTCATCATTTCTGATGTTCCTTAAACATCCATTTCCCTATTTTGTCACCCAATAAATAATTTGACTCTACTTTAAAAATAAACAAAACAAAATTGCAACCCTTGTATTTGTTGATGAGTTTTATCATTAATATTTAATGTGATCTTTTTTCTTTCATTCGATCTTACCTTGTTAATAAAAAATCAAACCTATTGATTATGTTGTAGCTTATTATGCTTAAAACAATCATAATCCAGTCTATACACACACACACACACACACACACACACATATATATATATATATATATATATATATATATATATATATATATATATATATATATATACACTTCCCATAAGATCCAGGTCCCTTGATTCTACTGATAATATCTACTGATATTTTTATGCATCCTTTTACCAGTCAGAATATAAATATATTCAAAACTTGTTTTCTTCCAAATACACCTCTACCATTTTTTGAAAGATCTTCAAATGTGATAGCCTGATCTCCCCCCAAATACGTATATTTGTGTGTCTGTATATATATATGTCTATGTGTGTGTATGTTCCATGTAATAGTGTTTAACCCATAACCCTCCCCCAGTTTTCTCATAATTGAGTATATTACATTTTCCCTCTCCCCCTAAGATTCTTTGGTATTTTTCAGGAAAGTCTGGAGTATCTGTATTTAACTTTAACCCTCATTGATGAAGCCCCACCCCCATTTCTGAGTTCCATCTAACTATTAATAGATCAGCTTTTCTAAAGGAATATTTACTTTAAACTTATAAAAACAAATATAGAAACATATTCCTCAACTCATGGGGCATAATTCCTACTATGCACCACCCCATATTCTGAGGAAGGGAGAGGAGAATCATATTCTAAGCTACGTTCCTTGTAGCACAGTTCTATGTTCCAAATCCAAAGACCTCTTGGACTTCTCTGCTAAACTGACTAAAGCATATAGATTGTAATCCTGGCTCTAAGTTTCTGTGGCTCCCATTTTCAATGAGGATTATATATCCTACAGATGAAACTGAGGGCAAATGAATCAGAAACCATCAAGTCTATTTCTCAAAGCCATAGAGTCTAAAAGGAGAAGAGATGCAACCTTTCCTCCCTCACTATCTCAATTAATGGCATTCACACTGTGAATGAACCTGTAGAGAGAACAGGAAAAAGGTACACAGTTTGTGGGGGGGAGAAAGAAACTAATCTAGTTGGAGGTTTTGAAGATGTAGCCTGAACCAATCAAAGGAATTTGCTTCCACTTTTGTAGTCAGGAGAGCACAGTAGCAAGGTGCCTCCATGTTAGGTGATCTGGACATGTTCCAATGCCCAGTAATTTTTTTTCCTTTTCCCTATCCTTTCTTTTACTAAGATATTTCTTCTTGATTACTCTTCAAGGGATTATACCATAAATGTTATCTTTCTTGCCTTTCTTGCCCACACAAGTGGAATTTTGAATGACAATTGCAGCATGTAAATATTGAATTATTACTTAGCCTTTTTGAAGGAAAGACAACCAAAACAAAAAATATTGATAAAAAATAAATTAAATTTATAAAACAATAGTATAAATATGTGTATATATTTATAATAATAATATGATATATAATAAATACAACAAAATAATATAAATATATTTAAATATAAAACAAAGAGAAAGTCAATGATTTTGTTGATGATCCATCTTTATTTTAATACAAACGAATATTCAAATTGCATTATTTATTGTCTTTGCAATTAAATTTCCTTGGATTTTCAGTATATCAAATTTCACCATTTTCTTTTTTTTCTTTTCATTTATGAGTAGTCTATTTAATTCAAGCTTATATTTCTTCTTATGTAAACTGTCTTCTCTTTAGGAAGTTGCAAGACTCCTTTGATAGTTAAATTCTGGAAGCTGGCAACTCTTTTACTGGGTAACATAAGCTCAGTGATCCTCTCTGAAGTGTTCCAGTGGCTCTTATCGATTGGTATTTTTATTGCAGCTTCTAAAATTCACAGAAACTTTATGGTACAAATTCCTAAGATATAGTATTCAGGGTTTTTGTTTCATTATGTTCTTGGATGCCAATATTTTCATATTATCATACCAAGTATTATGTTCAAGGTCAATTACTTTAGTTTTTGGAAACTGTATATGTTCTTCCAAAAATGCAGTTTTTGATTTTGTTGTGATATTTGTCAACCCATCTCTTCATTTTGCTGCTTTCTGAATGCTATTGTCATTTTCTGAATGTTTTGAATTTTCCCACCATCTGCTATACACCATTAATTCTCTCATTCACAATCTAAAATCATTCTTTAAGACCACTAATTCCCTTTCTAACTTCTGTTCATTCTTGTAAGTTCCTTAAGCACTCTTTGGTTGTTCACACTTATTTCTTAGACTCAATTTGCTGTCACTACGGCATCATTCCTTTCTTCCGGAGTTGCTTCCTCATTTCCTTTTGCTGCAGAGAATTTGTGCATTTTATTAGAGACTTTTTGTTCAATGAATTTTTTAGCCTCTCTGCTGACATTTCTACCTTACATGATTTCCTTTCTTTCCTCTTTTATTGTTGATAGTAGGGGAAAATGTAGAAAATTTCTTTTTACTTTGACACTTTCTTGCTGTTTTAGAAAGGGAACATGGATATAAATCTCACAATTTACTCTGAAATATTGTTTTTTGGGTTGTTGGGTTTTTATGTGATAATTTCCATACTTTAATGAGGGTGCCATCTTTCAATATGAAGGATATATGTTAGAGTAACCACATTTTAAATGTTCTATGTTGCTAATAAATAGAAAATTTCAAATTCAAAGGACTCTGACTTGATGCACATCAGATGAGCAAGAATGACAAAAAGTGAAAATGAAAATTGTTGGAGAAAATTCAGAAAGACAAACTCTTTACTGGGGGGGGGGTTGAATTGTGATTTGATATAACCACTCTGGAAAGCAATTTTGGAACTATTCCCCAAGATTTAATAAATTATATGGACCTTTGACCTAAAATACTACTAATAGACCTATTGCCCAAAGAGAAAGAAAAAATAGATATAGCTCCAAATAAATACAGCAATTCTATTAGTAGTGACCAGGAACTGGAAATTAAGATTATACTCACTATAGCTGAACAAATTATGATATATGAATATAATGACCTACTACTCCTCTGTAAAGAATGACGAAAGAAACATTTTGGGAAAAACCTGAACCAGAACCAGAAGAATTTAGTCAGTATAACAACATCATAAAGAAAGATAACTTTGGGAGATTATAGAATGCTGAGCAATGAACTAACCAGTTATAGTTCATAGTACTAAAGATGAGGTATGCTTCCTACCTCCTAACATAGAAGAAATGGAATCAGAATGGAAAATGAGATCTACATTTTTGGACATGGTCTATGTCAGACATTTTATGTAAAGCACTTTTATTATGTGGATTATTTTTTCATTTTCTCTTCAAATTTAAGATGGAGCTTAGAGTTAAAAAGAGACTAGCAACAGTGCCCCCAGTCCTCCCCCCCCCCAAAAAAAATGAAAAAAGAACATAAGGAAGACTAGAAGAAATCACAAACAGGACAGCTTTGAAAATGGCATTTTGAATTAATTATATTCTTTAAAGGAAAGGAAATTCTACATAATGTAAATTCATGGTTTCCTGTACAATTTTCTTTTCTACTATGTGTAGACACACACACACACACACACATCACACATATATACATACATGTATATGTATGTGGATGTATTTTTGTATACATATGTATTCATTTAATTGATATTAAGTTCAAAATAAAAAATAAATATATAATGTATGTATATATATATATATAATAAAAGAAATTGAGGAAAATACTCATTAATAAGAAAGTTGCCTCATTTTCATTTTTGTAACCATAAAAGAATGGTTTATACTTTTATTCAAAGATTTTCCTAACAAAGTTTCTGTGAGTTAGAGAAACAAATATGAAAAATCAGTAAATTTGAAATCAGAATACTTCCTGCCCCTGTGTAAATTATTTAGTCTCAGTTTTTCAATTGCCAAATGTGAATAATAAAAGCACCCATTTTTCAGGTTTGTCATGGGGCTCAAATAAGATAATATTTGTAAAGCATTTATCATAATACTTGGAACACAAAAGGGGTTTAATAAATGTTTATTCCATCCATTGACCCAACGGGAAGAAAGTATTTCATAAAAATTAAAGCATTACAACTGATTGAGCCTCAGTTTGCTCATATACCCAAAAAAAACAAAAAAACAAAAAAAACATAGAAGTCAAGAAACCTTTAAATTTTGTCATTTCATGACTCTTTCCAAGTCTCTCTTTAAGTGATCAGTTTTCTCATCTCCCCTCAACTCCACTTAAGAAAATTCCTAGCACTTTTACTTTTAGACCCATTAGACCCTATATGGTAGTTTCTTTTCTTTCTACCAGTCCCATCTCCCTACCTATCCTCTTTTTTCAACCAAAATTTCAACCAAAATATTTCATTTTTCAATTTTCTGAGTTACATATCTAAGTTCTCTGAAATGTTGTTTTATCAAGTTAAATTAACAAATGTTTATTAAGTATTTACTATGTGCCAGGCACTTTATGAAGTGATAGAGACATAAACAATGGCAAAATATTCAGTGTCTACCTTCTAAGGAGCTTACATTCTAGTGGGAGTCCATTGAATCAGAAATTTCAGGAAAAAACAATGAACTGTGACTGTCCTAGATTCTTCCAGAAAATGAAAGTTCCAGGAGGAATTAACTCATAGTAGAATGAAGTATGGCTGCCCTAGATCCTTCCTGATAATGAAGGTTCCAGGAGGAATTCACCAATGGTAGAAAGGGGCCAAATGGATAGAGGGATTGTTTTTCATTTTTTTAATTAAAGCTTTTTAATTTTCAAAACATATGCATGGATAATTCTTTAAAATTAGCCCTTGCAAAACCTTGTGTTCCAATTCCCCCCTTTCTCCTCCCCCTCCCCTAGATGGCAAGTAGTCCAATAGGTAGAAATATATGTTAAATCCAATATATGCATACAAAGTTATACAATTATCTGGCCATAGAGGAAAAATCCAATCAAACTGGAAAAAAAAATGAGAAAGAAAATAAAATTCAAGCAAAACAACAAAAAGAGTAAAAATGCTATGTTGTGAATCACACTCAGTTCCCACAGTCCTCTCTATGGGTGTAGAGTGCTCTCTTCATCACAAGATCATTGGAACTGGTCTCAATCATCTCATTGTTGAAAAGAGTCATTTTCATCAGAATTGATCATCATATAATCTTTCTGTTGCCATGTATAATGATCTCCCAATTCTGCTCATTTCACTCAGCATCAGTTCATGTAAGTCTCTCCAGGTCTCTCTGAAACCATCCTGCTGTCATTTCTTACAGAACAATTATATTCCATAACATTCATATACCAGAATTTATTCAGCCATTTTCCAATTGATGGGCATCCACTCAGTTTCCAGTTTCTTGCCACCACAAAAAGGCCTGCCACAAGCATTTTTGTACATGTGAGTCCCTTGACAGAGGGATTTTTTTAGAGTGAGAAAGCCACTAAGACAATTTCCAGGGTTAGAAGGCAGCTAAGGCCTAGTGGCAAAATGTGAGAACTTTTTGTATTTATTTTTCAAAGGAATATTTGGACTCCGGTCCATTATTATCTTTATTATGTTCTTCTCTGACACTGCATTTATTCAAGAAATAGGGGGATGGAGGCATAAAGATTTCAGCTATGATTTCACTCTTTGTCAAAGCAGGTCTATATTTCCTGTGCAATTTATAGTCACACACACATATCTATAGATAGATAGAGATATGTGTGTATAGAGATATACATATATGTGCATTTTTATAATATGTGTTCCATTCCTTTTTTATTTTAAGGTCAGAACACTTAAATCTAAAAACACATTTCCAAACTGTCAGCTAAAGCACAAGGGAATGGGCATGAAAAAAGGCAGCTTAGCTATTAGGTTTGAAGCTAAGACAGTTTTCTGCAAGTACACAGCCAACACCAGGTGACTAGATCACAAAAATGGCCCAGAAAGTGCCAAAATGTAAAACACATGTCAGATTTTTCCTACATACATGGAGACTTAAAATATGTATAATTCTACACCTTTCCCTGATAGCATTCCTTACCAATGCCAAATTCATGAACAGGCAAATCTGCTCTCTGTTACCAAGTTCTCTTCCATGTCTTCTTTGTTTCATTTTGGATACTGACGTAGTCCTTGTTCATAGAAAGGGCATAGCATTTTTGCTCACAATTAAACTTGAGGAATACTTGAAAGACTATTTCCCAAAATATGACAGTTTTCTTTAATAAACCATTGCCTGTGGCTCTGAAAGGAGACCATTTCATTTTTCCCTTCTCTGCTTGCAAAGACTTACTTATGTGGGCCGTTCCCTAGCAAGGGCCTGAGGACAATAGGCAGCTTTTTTCCTGTCTTTCTCTGAAGCTCCTCCATGGCTCAGAACATGTTAAACTCTGATTAGTCATGCTTATCTAGATACTCCATCATCCCGTTAAACTTTCACCATCCCTTCCCCTTGACCAGCTTCTCCCCTTTGACTTCCCTGCTTCTATTATTACCTCAGCCTTCTCCCAGGTATTGAATATTGAGCAGACAAGCTCCACCAATAAAGAAAATTTTATACAAATGGGTCTGAACCATGGATTAAATTTTAGGTACTGAGGAAGAATGGTGGAATAGTAGAAGAAAATGCAATGAGCCCCTCCCCACTCCTCCAAACTCTCCCAAACAGATCTAGAAAATATGCAAGAGTGAATCTTTCTGGAGAAATCTAAGAAAATAGTCACAGTGAGTTACTTTTTTTTCAACTTGAATAGGCATAGGAGGGTAGACAGATCTGTGGAAACTGGAGATGGAACCTGTCCATAAGCAACTATGTGAAGTACTCTACTGCCAAAATTAAAGCTGGGAATAAGGGCAAGAGGAGAATCCACTTAAAACAGGGAACTATAATAGAAACAAGTGCCAACAGACATCTTTGTCACTCACGTGCCAGTTCCAACTCAAAGATCCAGGAATCATTGATGAAAAGTAAGGAATGATCCCTGGCCCAACTCAAGTTTTGAAGAGAATAGGAAGCTCAGAAGCAAGCAGCAGAGTGTGTCTTAAATCACAGGCTCAAACTAGACAAGTTCTTCTAGCCCAATATGAATTTTGTAGGAATGATCAGGACAGGAATCCCAGACCAAAGGGAAGCCCATAGTTTCGTCACTCAAGACCACTGGAGTTTCCTAGCTGACTGATGGGATCTGAGGCCAGCAACACTCTACTTTTGCTCAGACCAAATTCAGATCTTCTAGGTTAAAAAAATACTACAAGGAGCCAGGAAAAAAATAATTCAAATATCAAGGAGCCACAGTCAATATCACACAAGATTTAACAGGCAATACTTAAAAAGAGTAGAGAGAATAGAACATGATATTCCAAAAAGCAAAGGATATACACTTAGAGTCAAAAATAACATACCCAGCAAAACTCATTATAATTCTACAGGGGGAAAATGGCCTTAAATGAAATAGAGAACTTTTGAGCATTCTGGATACAAAGACTAAAGTTGTGGAATAAGTTTGAAGTCCAAAGATAGGAATTGAGAATCATAAGTAGAAAACTTGAATGAACAATCTTAAAGAATTAAATAAAAATAAATTGTTTACATTCAAATATGAGATGATGCTTATGTAGCCTCTGAATCCTATCTTCATCATGAGAAATCATATTGGCTTCTAATTAGAAAAAGTATGGGAGTGTTCCAGTATGTCTCTGTGATCTTAGGAGAAGAATGGAATGAGAGGGGGAAAGGAATATACTGGAACTGAGGGGAGAAAAAAAAAGCAAAGTTATGGGAAATTATCTCATATAATCAGAGTACACAAGTAGACATCTATAGCAATTAGAAGGAGGAGGAAGGGGAGTTGGATAGGAGTGATGAATATTTAAAACTTACTCCCATATGATTAAGTGAAAGGAGGGAAGATTACATATATACACCAAAAATCCCACATGTGTGCGCTCATTTATGCACATATATTCACTAAAGTTGGATTTAGAAATACAAGTTTGAAGATCATAGATGTTAAATAACTTCTCTAAGGATAGTGAGAGAGTCAGAAGAAGATTCTAGGTCTCCTCCCCCAGTTTATAAAATGAGAAAAATTTGATTTACACAAACTATCTTATAGGATTATTATGAGGTTCAAATTAAATAATAGCTACAAAGTATTATAACCACAAACTTGTATAGAAAGGTAAATTATTATTTCCTTCTGTTAAGCAGTCCAAGTAACTAAGTGCCCCTCACGAAGGGGAATATTGTCTTCCAGACTTTGCCTACCTAGACACCACTTTCAGTCAGGGATCTTAGAAGGCTTTAAAGGTGTAAAAGGCCCTACGATCAACACACTCTTACTTTATAGATAAGGAAACTGAGTCCTGAGAGGGAAAAGACCATGGTCCAAATGCTGACGTCCTTTGTGGGCAGATTCAAGTTCTCATTCCAAATCTCTTAACTTTCAGTCCCCATTACTCTGCTTGGCTAGGAAGTACATGCCATCACCTGCAATGGTGCTTTTCTGGCACCCTGAAGGTGCAAATCGAAGCTAAGTTTCTCCTGACACAGGGATGCATCAAAGAGGAAATGAATCTTACAACCAGAGAATGTCAGGGTAATCAATTTCCAAGGATCCATGTAGTTTTTACCACTTCATTGACAGATAAAAAATATGAGGTTCAGAGACATTGACTAATCCAGGATCATCCAAATAAATAGTGACAGAGAAAGGAAGGAAAGAAATGGACACACATTAAGTACCCACAATATACCGGGTACTATGCTAAGAGATTTACAAATATTATCTCATTTAATCCCAGCTGCAAGCCTGAGAGGTTAGGGCTATTATTATCCTCATTTTTACAGCTGAAAAAACTGAGATGGAGAAAAGACTAGAATATATAATACTAGTAATAACTTTTACTCACAGGGATTTAGATTTTAAAAGTGTTTTAAAACATAGATCATTTGATAATCAAAACACTGTGAAGAAGGATGATGATAATGATGATAGTGATGGTGATACTGATAGTGATGATTATAGTGAAGATGATGATGAGGAGGAGGAGGATGTTGATGATAGTGATGATGGTGACAATGGTGGTGATGACAATGATGGTAGTAATGAGGTTTGCAAAATCCATTGCAACTATACTATTGAGGCAGGTATTACCATTTTTACAAATAAGAAAACTAAGGCTGAGAAAAGATAACTGACTTGACTAGGATCACATAATTAGTTAAATATCTGATGGAACTTTGGCTTTCTTGACTCCTCGAACAGCACTCTAACTTCAAAGTGTGAAGAAGGAAGGAGTTTTTAAGGTGATTTAATCTAATTCCTTCATTTTAGAGCTGAGGAAACTAAGACTCAGAGAGATTCAGTGAAAGGTATCATTGTCAGAGCCAGAATGTGACAGAGGATCAATCATAGATTTAGAGCTAGATAGAACTGAAGACACTACCTAATACAACCTCCTCATTTTATAATGAATAAACTGAGGCTTCAATATGTTGAATGGTTTGCTAACCAATGTGTTAGAGAGAGGATTTGAATTGGACGCATGTCCTCTGACTTCAGAACCAGTGTTATTTCTGCTCCCTTAATCCTACAAATGAAAAACAAAAAAAACAACAACAAAAACTGAGACTCAGTGGACTTTGGCAATTTATTTGCTGCAAGTCACAGAACTTATAAATAGCTAGACTCAAATACTAGCATTAGAACTTTTTTTTTCATACTTTGTTTCCATTCTCCTTTTCTAGAGACTGGAGACATAGGGATAACAATAAAGGAAAAGCTCCACAGTTGTAGATAGAACACTCATCTCCAGTCAGGTAACCTAGGATCAAATTCCAGCTCTGTTACTTATTATCTGTGTGAACTTGAGTAAATCACTTTAAGTCTGTAGGCCTCAGTTTCCTCAACTGTTAAATGAGTGACTTGAACAAATTGATTTCTAAAAATTGCTTCTGGCTCTTAAGTCTATGAGCCTTATCATCCCCATATTTTTTCTTTAAGTAAGTCAAGGACAAGAGCCCTACATATAAGCAATAAAGTGCTCATAAAAAAGGGAATGGAAAATTAACCTGAGCTCTGCCTGAGGCCAATTTGACATAGGGTTAGACATATTTCTGCCTTAACTGGCACTTAAGTTCTCAGTTTCCATTCCTTCTCCATGCTGCTTGATGTACATATTATTATTTATTTTCATATTCCTTATGTCTCATGACATGAAGCTCCTGTGTTACACTTCTAGGGATTTTTTTAATCTCTTAGTTTAGCATAAAACCACCTGTGAGAACTGGGGAAATGTATGCTTGATCCCCATTTACAAACATGCAGGACACTATCCCAGATGAGTCAATAGTCAATAAACTTTTATTGAGTAACTGTCATGTGCCAGCCACTGTGCTAAATGCTGGAGATACAAATATAAAATAAATAAAATAAAATAAAAAGATAGGGGGGGAGAAAGATGGGAATAATGGTAGAGCAGAGCATGGTAGAGATGACAAAGAAGTCCAAGTGAGTGTGAGTGGTGGTAGGTAGGAGACATGATCTCCCTCCCTCCCTGTCTTAGAATCCCTCTTCAAAGGGGAATTGAAGAGCTCATGGCTCTACCTTCTGGTAGTAAGGTTAAAAATCTAAAATGAATTCAGCTGGGTGAGAAATGAAGGCTCTTATTTTGAGACACTATTTTTGAAAACTGAAGGGTGATCAGAGAAAAGAAAGGGGGGAAACCCTTTTTTAAAGTTTCTCCAGATCACAGGATTACCAGCTTGTCTACCTGTTTTTCAGAAAAAGCAAGATTGCTTTCTGTGCTTTCTTTCTGTGCTATCAATCATTTAACAATATTTATTGACTATCTATTATAGCAGGTGTAATAGGTACTACAGATAAAAGGACAAAACAGTGTCTGACCTCAAGGAGCTTACATTCTATAAGAAATGAAAGTCATTCCCTCTGGAGTCCTGATCTCCTCTAACTTTTCAGGTTCTTCACCTTTTCTCCCTGTTCATGATGGGATGATCAAACTCCATTTTTCCCAGATGTTGAAATATGAAAGGAAGAGAAAAGGAAAATATTCTAGCTCTTACTATATATTTATTTCTAGAATGAAAATAAACCTATTCCTAATTCATCAGAATCCCATGGGGCCATAATGTTGAGCCTAATTTTTGGTCTGAAAATCAAAGGCTATAGTAGCAATTCCTTTGCATTATACTGAGGGTGGGGGAAAAGTCATTAAATGGATGCAGCCATGAGAAAGAAGTCCCATTTGGGTGGGTGGATACTAAGGGACCTTAATTTCCAAAAAATCAACAGCAACAACATCAATGGTGCCCCAGGAAAGAATGGCAATGGCTCCCCACTTCTCACTGCATAGATTTTAGGTACATTTTCTCCATCAGTCCTTCTTGTTCTTAAGGTTTAAAAGAAAAAAAGTTCAGAATGTCGAGGTATGATCTCAACATACATATTTTTGGGGGAGGGAGTTGGTCCATTTTCTTTTTTTTAAAATACATGCAAAAACATTTTCAACATTCACCCTTGCAAAATCTCATGTTCCAAATTGTTCTTCCTCCCTTCCAAAGATAGCAAGCAATCCAACATAGGTTAAACATATGCAATTCTTCCAAACATATTTCCACATTTATTATGCTGCACAAGAAAAATCATATCAAAAAAGGAAAAAAATGAGAAAGAAAGAAAAAAAACAAGTAAGCAAACAGCAACAATAAAAAAAAAAAAAAGGTGAAAATACTATTTTGTGATCCAGATGCAGTCCCCATAGTCCTCTCTCTGGATGCAGATGGCTCTCTACATCACGAGTCTATTGGAATTGGCCTGAATCATCTCACTTCAATATGTATTTTTCCACCTTATAAATTATTAATTATAAATTGTTTCCTCCTTCCCTCCTCCTCTCTCTCTGTCCATTCCTGTCTCTATGTTTCTGTATCTGTCTGTTTCTATCTCTCTGTCTCTGTCTCTCTTGGTGTGTCTTTCTCTGTATCTCTGTCTTTCTCTCTCTCTCTCAGTCTCTTCTCCTTTTTGCTTCTCTTCTCTCAGTGCTATTGCATATATTCATAGTCAGACATACCCATATTAGCTGGCTATCTATTTTAATAACAACTACAAATAACATAAAAATGAGAGTAAGAAATTAAAGAAATAAAGCTTCCAAATGCATACTATACTTGCCACCAAGAATAGACAAATGATTTTATCACCATCACCATTACCAACACACACACACCCTATTCCCTCTGAGATGGAAGAGAAACAGGAAATAAGTGAACAGAACAAGTTAATGGAAAGTATCTTCCTTACTCTAAGGACAGAGAAGGAAAGAATAGGTGTGGAATAAGATTTATATGCTATCTTGATCTGATAATCAACTGGTTTCACCTGCTCTCTCGAGTGTCCAAAAGTAACCACAGTTTTCCTATTGTTGTTCAGTCATTTTTCAGTCATGTCTGACTCCTTATGACCCCACTTGGGGTTTTCTTAGCGAAGATACTAAGACGTTTTGCATTTCCTTCTCCAGCTCATTCTACAGATCAGGAAACTGAGACAAATGGAGTCAAGTGACTTTCCTAGAGACACACAGCTTCCTGACTCCGGGCTCAGAACTCTCCACTGCACCACTTAGCTGTCCCAGTTATAACCTTAGCCTCTTCATTTTCTTGTGTATACCTGTATGTCTATCTTAAACTCTACTTTCTTTTACTCTTTTCCCACCCACCTGTCTCAGCATGCAAGGAAAGCTTCTGGCTAATACAAAACCTACTCTATGGCAAAGTTCCTTCAAGGCCAAAAGCCATGGTAAGTTGAGAAATGCTATGCAAAATGTTCCTTGCACCAAGTCTCCATAGTAATGATTCTAAAGAAGGAGTGATCTGCACTGAGATTAAGACTAGTTATAAAATGGGAATAATTACCCTGGATGTCCCTACCTCAGAAGGCCATCATGAGGCATGAATGATTTTAGATTTTAGATATAGATATAGATTTTAGATATATAGAGTTCTCTGTAAATCCAACAACATACTATAAATATTACCTATCATTACCATCAAGCAAAACTAGAACCCATGTCTCTGAATTTCAGTCTGGTACTTCAAGGAATCAAGGCATTTGAGAGTTGGGAGAAGAATTAGTGGTCATATAGTCCAACCCATATCTGAAAAAAGAAACCCCTTTACACACTCCCTAGCAAGTACCCATTCAGACTTTCTTTTCACTTCCTCCTGGGACAGCTCTAATAGTTTGGAACTTTTTTTTCTGACATTAAGTCTAAATTTGTTTCATAGTGATTTCTACCTTTGCTCTAACTTCTGCTAACTGGAGCCAAACTAAGCAAATGCATCTTCTACATGACATCTCTTCAAGTACTTGAAGATAGCAATCATCTATACAATCATCCAACCCCAAGTCTTTTAATTCCCAGGCTGATCAAACCTAGGTCCTTCTACTGAGCCTCAGATAGCATGAGTTCAAAATGCCTTGTCATTCTTATGAATATTTTTCTATCTTACCAATGTCTTTCCTAAAATATGATGCCCAGATCAGAACTTGATATTCCCTATGTTATTGGGCAAGGTTAGTATTTATCAAGACCATCAACACCATGTTCCTGGAAGCTATAACTTTCAATGTAGCTTAGAGAGCACAGATACTTCTGTTTTTGTTATGGGGTTTGTTTTTTTCTGGTTACTATGAAACACTTTTCACTCTTCAAATGTGTAGCCCTCTATTATTTCACATGTGATCCAATATCAAATTCAATCAGTCATTGCTGGACGTTTACATTGTATAAGATACCACATTGGGTAGGGAAGATGAAAGAAACCATAACATGGCCCTTGTGTTCATGAAACTGATGTTTCTTTTGGTCTCTTATCACCCTTACTAAAGTTGATACAAAACAGGGACCCAACAAATCTCTAGGAGAAACCACAGGAACAAAGTTACCACTTTTAACTGTTTGGATCAGTGAAAATTTCACAAATGAGGCAGTATCTGGGCTGGTCCTGGAAGACTATGTACTCATGGAACTCAAAAAAGAAAAGAAATAACAATGTGGCAGAATTTAATTCTGCTTCCCCTCTCCAAGAGAGTTTTTTTTTTCCAAAGCAAAAAATATTTTCCCACTCATCTATTATGTACAAGA
Source organism: Sminthopsis crassicaudata (assembly GCF_048593235.1). Lineage (NCBI taxonomy): Eukaryota > Metazoa > Chordata > Mammalia > Dasyuromorphia > Dasyuridae > Sminthopsis > Sminthopsis crassicaudata. Next base: position 651,156,792 of record NC_133618.1, read on the forward strand.
ATCTGTGAGATGCCCATTGTCACTACATTATACATTGTATTTCCTTTTTTCCTTTCTTACTCTGTTTAATGCTTTCTTTTAGAACCAACCCAACAAAATCTAAGCTCATTGAAGGCAAGAACTATTTATTTTAATTTTCTTTGTATCCTAACACAGCGTCTTGCACATAGTAAGTGGGTAACATTTTTTTTAAGTTACATCATCTGTAGCTGCCAAGGAAATTAGCCATAGGTTTGCTATGGCTGTCAACTTAAGCAAATGTTAAGTGATGTGTGTATGAGTGATCATTTAAATGCTAATTCTACTTTGCATTTTCTAAAACATTTTAAAATGTTCAGTTTCTCTTCTATTATTTCCCTCCATTATCACAGAAACTCCGGGAAAGCAAATGTTAACCTCTCAATCATCATGAATTGGGCATGTTGTTTAAGATCACCAAGCAAGTAGAATTCAACTCAGGACTAAAACCCAGCTCTCCTAACTTCTGTATTATTCTATTCTACCACATTATTTTACCCAACAAATTTCATTTAGACTTAAAATTTAGTCCTCTTACATGATCCTAGAGATATAGGAATATCAATTGAAACTTGTGGAGAGTCATCCTGATCTAGCATCCATTTTAGAAAGAGTTGATTGCACACTAAACAATTCTCTAAACATGCAATTAGAAAGACCTGAGTTCAAATACTGCCTCAAACCTCTACTAGCTATGTGACACTAGATAAGTCTTTAAACTTCACTCACTTTCCTTCCCTTTAAGATGGGGATGATAATAATAGCACTTCCCTCATGGTGTTGTTTTTATTTTTTTTAACACACATTGCTTTATGAATCGTATTCAGACAGAAAAACCAGAGCAAAAGGGAGAAACCATGGGAGAGGAAAAAAAACAGAAAGTGAACATAGCATATGTTGATTTACCGTCAATTTCCATAGCTCTTTTTCTGGATGTAGATGACATTTTCTGCCCAAAGTCTATTGGGATTGCTTTGGATCACTGAACTACTAAGAAGAACCAAGTCTTTTATAGTTGATCATTGGACATTCTTGCTATTATTGTGTACAATGTATTCCTGGTTCTGCTTGTATTGCTCAGCAACAGTTCATGTAAATCTTTCCAAGCCTTTCTAAAATCAACTCGTTCATCATTTTTATAGAACAATAATATTCCATTGTCTTCATACTACACAACTTCACAATGTTGTTGTGAGCACCAAATGAGATAACATAGGTACAATTCTATATACATGCTAGCTATTATTATTATAGCAATCACCTTCCTTTAAGCCTCTTCCTTCAAAGGTAAATCAAGGCACTAAGTGATTCTGGATTCTCAAAGGCTATGCCTACAGAGAATTGCTTTCAGCAGCTCCTGCTGCACCAGTAAAAGCTTCAAGTGGGGCTAAATTGGAAAGATTTTGTGTGTTTCTTGAGAATATCTTCTTAGTTATAGGCAAAGAAGCTAAACATCAAAGAACAGGCTACCAGGTAATGAATTTTGTTGGCCAGAGCACCTCATGCAGACTGCCTACTAATGTATTGCAAACTGAAACACTTTAGAATTCATTCTGGGTTGGTAGAGGGAGGATCCACGCTAATGAAATCACAGATCTTTTGAAATATGGAAGCAGTCCTAATCACACATTCATCAATGCTCACTCAGGGCCACTTTCCTCAGCCATGTGAGATCACAGCAAACAAAGAAACTGGCACAATGGGGCACCCTGCAAGCTGGAACATGTGCCGAGGTCCAAATAAATCTGGCTACAGAAGGACTGTCTACAAAATGCAGCTACAGGCTTCACACATGGAGCTAGGTGTAAATGAATCCATTAACACAGAACTGAGAGTAAATGATTCCTCTTGTTAACCCAAGAGAACAAGAGCCCCTTTTCTGGAAGCCCCAGAGAAACACTGAGATTCAAGAGAACCTGAAGGGCTTTCCTTTCTTCAAGGCCCAGAAGGAAGGATGTGCTAAATCACATTCTGAGGCACACAGGGAAAGAAATGTGGCATTCCTAGGGACCTGGACCAAGCTGAAGATTGGCCTCTTCTTCCTCCCTTTGCTCTCTTTCCAGCATTGCTCCAACATTCCCACTCCCAGCCTGTGAGCTGGAAAAGAAAGCAGGTGGTGGGGATCTCTGCCAAAATGGAACACTTGGTCCTGTGCTGGCTCTCTCTGCTCCTCAGGAGCCCTGCTGCTCTCTAGTTATTAATAGCAGGGATGAGCATGGATGGGGGAACCTCCATCGGAAGCTCTCCAAGAACTTTACCAACAAGGATAGCTCACTCTATCCAGACTAATAAATGGAAACCAAAAATCATTGATAATTGTTCTTGGTTGGTATGATCAATCAATAGGAAAGGCAATTTGATACAGAAAGATATATTTTTGTTTAGGCTTATAAAATGCCATTAAAAAGGACTTACAACTAGTCCTATCCTCCCCTTTTCATTTCTTGCTGCTGCTGCTGTTGTTTTATTATTGTCTTTTGTTTTTTGCTATTATTGACAGCTATTCCTCCTTAATTCTCTTCTCCCCACATATGTTAAATCTTTTCTTATAACTGAGGAAAATAATCAAGCAAAAGCAACCGACTGAATCTTAAGGGTGTAAACTGCTTGGGGATGGATTTATTTCTTGATCAGTCCTTGAGATCTGAAATAGCTTATTATAATTCTGGATCTGACTTTCTAGTAATGCTAATATCATTGTCATTTTTGTAATGAATGTTTAACTTTCTCTTGATTCTTCTTTCTTCCCTTTGAATCACTTCATACAAGTCTTAATGTGTTTCTCTAAATGGTGTGATAATAATGATGCTGTTGACAATGATGACTGTAATTAATATTTATAGGACCACTTAAGGATTTATAGGCTATTTTATATTTACATATATGTATACCCAAATATACACATTCAATTCTTTAACAACCTTCTGAAGTAGGCTTTATAATTATTATCTATTATCTACATTTTCCTGAGGAAAAAACTGAAACATGATCTCTTTAGTGGCTTGCTGGAAGTTACATGGTTAATAAGTGTCTGTCACAGTATTAAACTAAGGGTTTCCAGACTCTAGGTCTAGCACTATCATTCAATTATATTCAAATACTATAATTTGTTCAGCCATCCCCAAATTGATTGACATACAAATGCAAGCAAAAAGATAGTTCTTGACTTCAAGGAACTTATATTCTAATGAGAAAAATGAACACTTAAAAGGAAGCTAAAAAGAGAGAAGGAGTGGAGACAGAAGGAGGAGTATTATGGGAACTCTCCTCAAATGGAGGTTCTTAGGGAATAGCCCTCTACCTTCCCATTAGAGGGAAAAGTCCCAGAAGCAGAAAATATTTACAAGGTGAAATTCTAGGACTGAAGTGATCTTCCAGAAGGAAAAGTTTTCTGAGGCATGATGAAGAATTCCATAGGAGAACACCTAGGTGATAAAAGTTTTCTTCCTTGCTCCTCTAAATTTTATACAATATAACCTTTTATATCTAAGTCATATATATTCATTTGGAGCTTATTGTGGTGAGATCACCAGATTATAAGGTGATTGTAAGGGCAATGACTATCTTGCTACTTGTATCTGTATCTTCAGTACTCAGCCCTGATACAAAGTGTTTAATAAATATCCTACCTATGTCTATATCTCTCCATCTGTCTTTCCCTTTATTTCTGTTTCTCTGCCTCTTTATTTCTGTTTTCTCTGTCTCTGTAACTCTATGTCAATGTGTCTGTGTGTGTGTGTCTATTTGTTATTGTCTCTGTCTCCCTCTGTTTCTCTTTTTCTGTCTCTCTATTTGTCATTGTCTCTGTCTCCCTCTGTTTCTTTTTTTCTCTGTCTCTCTCAGTCTCTTTATGTCTCCTTTTCTGTCTCTCTGTTTCTCTATCTCCCTCTCTCTGTCTTTTATCTCTCTATCTCTATCTATCTCTGTATGTCTTTGTTTGTCTCTGTTCTCTCTCTCTCTCTCTCTCTCTCTCTCTCTCTCTCTCTCTCTCTCTCTCTCTCTCTCTCTCTCTCTCTCTCCTTCCATCCTTCCCTCTCTCCCTCCCTCTTTCTTTTCCTTCTAGTGCAAGGTATTCCAAATAGACTGTCCCAGCCTCTTTTCTTGAAGGGATCTCTCTCTCTCTCTCTCTCTCTCTCCATATATATATATATATATTATATATATACATATATATATATTATATATATATACATATATATTATATATATGTATGTATGTATATGTATATATACATATATATCCCTATAAGATATATTCACAAAGTAAGTACATAATAATTTAGCAAGAAAGAGGCACTATCAGGTGACTAAGATCAAGAAAGGTCTCCTATGTATTGTAATGCTTGAACTGAGATTTGAAGCAAACACAGGTTTCTACAAGATGGAGGTGAAGAGGGTATATATTACAAACATGGGGGAGATGGGAAATTAAATGTCAAGTGTGGAAAATAGTAAGAAGACCAGTTTCATTGGATTGTATACTGTATTAATGGAAACAATAAGGTTGGAAAGGCAAGTTAGAATCACATTATAAAGAGCTGGAAGTGCCAACAAAGAGTTTCTCTTTGACACTAGAAGGAAGAGGGAACCTCTGAAATTGACCCAGTAGAATAATGAAATGTTGAGACTCATGCTTTAGGAATATAATGTTGGTAACTGTAGGAGAAGGCTTAAGAGAAAGGTGGGAAGAAGGATTAAACTTGAAGCAGGTAATTAAATAGGAGGCTGATACAAAAGTGCAGATAACAGAAAATGAAAGATTAACCTAGAGTGATGATTGTGTGAGAAGAAAGAAGGGAATGGATCAGAGAGATATGGGAGAAGTAGAAGCAAGATTTGACAACTGATTGATATTTGGGCTGACAAAAGGTGGGGATGCACAATGGGCACGGGACACAGTTTGTCACTGTTTGGCACAATGAGAAGAGCTCAGGGTCCTAGAACATGAGTTGGAATCCCAGATCTGCTGCTTTCTATCTGTGTGATCTTGGATGAATTATAGCCTCTTTAGGCCTCTGGATCCTTACATGATATAGAAGAGATTGGGCTAGAATATCTTGAAAATCTATTCTAAAGATTGATGATCTTTTAAGAATTATTATTGTTCTGCATGAAATGATCCTATTGGATAAAATTTCCTGCCTCAACATATCTCTCTAGAAGTCCAGTCATGAGCGTGGCACCGCAATTATTAGACATTAATTTTTTTCAATCCCTAAGGATCTTTCATCTTCCTGAGCTTCATATTAACCTGCTAATTTTGTTAGGATGGGGATAAATCCTTAGGCATATATAATCAAGGAAGGATTTCAGGCCAACATTGTTTATTGACCTTTTTCTGATAAAGGTCCAATATTTAAGATATATAAGTAAATGATTCAAATATACTATGTAAGGATAATAGCCATTCCCTAACAGATAAATGGTCAAAGGATATGAATAGACTGTTCTCAAGGAGAGAAATCCCAATGATAAACAGTTATGTAAAAAAGAATACTACAAATCAATATTCATTTAAAAATGCAAATCAAAACAATTTGGAAATTCTACCTGACATTTGTCAGATTGGCATTTTTTTAATTGGCAACTATTAGAGCTATAGGAAAACAGACATGCTAGTACATTTTTTTAAATTAATTAATTAATTTTTAAAACATAGATTGCTTTATGAATCATGTTGGGAAAGAAAAATCAGAGCAAAAGGGAAAAACTATGGGAAGATAAAAAATAACAGCAATAAGAAATGGACATAGTGTGTGTTGATTTACATTCAGTCTCCTTAGTTATTTTTCTGGATGCAGATGATATTTTCTGTCCAAAGTCTATTGGGATGGCTTTGAATCATTGAACCACTAAGAAGAACCAAGTCTTTCATAGTTGATGATTGCACATTCTTGCTGTGTACAATGTATTCCTGATTCTGTTTGTTTCACTCAGCACCAGTTCATGTAAATCTTTCCAGGCCTTTCTAAAATCAGCTTGTTCATGTTTTTTAATAAAATAAAATATTCTATTACCTTCATATACCACAATTTGTTCAGCCATCCCCCAACTTATGGGCGTCTACTTATTTTCCAATTCTTTGCTACCACAAAAAGAGCTGCTACCAACATTTTTGCACATGTGGGTCCTTATCCCTCCTTTATGATTTCATGCTAGTACATTGTTGATGGAGCTGTGAATTCCAGCCATTCTGGAAAGTAATTTGGAAGTATGATCCAAATCACTAAATTGTATATACTAAAGCTTATATCCCAAAGAAATAAAAAAGAGAAAATTATGTACTTATTGTACAAAAATATTTATAGCAGCTCTTTCTGTTGCAGCAAAGAACTGGAATATAAAGAGGCACTCATCATTTGGGGAATGTCTGAACAGATGACAGTAAATGAATTAAATGAAGTATTATTGCACCATAAAAAATGACAAAAGTGATGGCTTTAGACAAACCTGAGAAGGTTCATATATACCAAAATAAAATGAAGTGAGCAGAATCAGAAAAAAGCAGATTTATATTATTAATAATAGCATTGTGAAGAAAAACAACTTTGAAAGACTTAAGAATTCTAATTAAAGCAATAACCAACAATGACTTGATATGACTGATGCTAAAGCATGCTATCCATTTACTCAATGACAAAGAATTGACTTAAGGTGCAACATTGTTTAGATATGGTCTCTGTATGGACTTTTTCTTGACTATATATATATATATATATATATATATATATATATTTGTTATTTCATATTTCATTTAGGAAAGGATCTTCTAAGTGTTAGGGAAGGTGGAGGAAAGGGAGAAGCTAAAGCAACAAAAAAGATTTAAAGAAATAAAAAAGATTCATTGAAAAGAATATTTTTAAATGCACAGAAGGAAACAAAGAAAATTCATAGAAAAACCAGGACAGCTTTGAAATCAATATATTGAATTTATTTTGTTATATTGTTGTTGTTCAGTCATTTCAGTCCTGAGTGATTGTTTGTGACCCCATTTTGGATTTTCTTGACAAAGATACCAGAGTAGCTTGCCATTTCCTTCTCCAGCTCATTTTATAAATGAGGAAATTGAGGCAAAGAGAGTTAAGCCTAGGGTCACACAGCTATTGAGTGTCTGAGGCTGGATTTGAACTCAAGATGAGTCTTCCTGACTCCAGACCTGATTCTAGCACTGTATTATTTAACTGCAATGTTATACTGTATGATATACTTTTAATATATTTATTATTAAAATAGTTCCAGCATGTATACATATATTGTATTTAACTTATACTTTAACATATTTAACAGGTTTGGTCAACCTGCCATTTGGGGGAGAGGGGGAGGGGAAGGCGAGGAAAAATTAGAACAAAAGGTTTTGCAATTGTCGATGCTGAAAAATTACCCATGCATATATCTTGTAAATAAAAAGCTATAATAAAAAATAGTTCCAAGTAGGACCTTAGCCATCATCTTATTATAGAATCATAGACTTTTAGAGCTGAATGATATCTTAGCAATCATTTACCCCAAAGTTTTTGACCTTTTTTTGTTTGTGTCATGAACACCTTTGGAAGTCTACTGAAACCTATGAACTCCTTCTCAGAATAATGACTTTAAATGCATAAAAATATATAGGATCACAAAGGAAACCATTTATATTGAAATAAAGTTATTGAAATACTTTTTAAAGACAAGTTCATGGACCCCCAGAATAAGAACCCCTGAATAACTGAATTCCATCCGTCACTTCCCATTACAGATGAAAAAGCTGAAGTCCATCAAGATTACCCCAAAACTGTATACCCAAAGTAAACTCAACTGGTTAGGCACAGGTACCTGAGTTCCCTCTCCACCTCTGATACTTGATTAGATATTGTCTGATACTTGGTCTTGCACTCTCACCATAGAACTCTGCTTTTCTTAAATATCATAATTATAGTAAATTTAAGAATTTCAGAGGTGTTTTTTAAATTGATATTTTGATGGCTTCAATAAGCCAGCTATTTTAATCAATTTCCCCAAATTGCTAATTTCATTTGTCCAAAGTAACAAACATACAAACAGAAGAGCTGATTGAAATTTAAATGGCAGCAAAGATGCTCCAGGCTCTATGCTGGATGTCTTTTATATGCAAGTCAGTAACTGCGTCACAGCTCCTCTACTGGGGGAAGGCATCTCAGTAAGCTACTTGAAGGCATTAAGAATTCAGGCTGCTAGGATGGGTAACAACAACATGAAATGATAAAACAAAGACAGATTATTATTATACTCTACATAATGTGTTCTCATGTCCTCCCTATCTAATTTAGAGGGTTGTGTGTTGTATATTGAAACTGTAATTAGGCTGATAGGAACCAGAAGATTCAACTAACTTTCTCTACGAATTGTGGGGTTTTGAAATGAGAGAGATAGGGAGAAGATAAAACCTGAAAAAAAAATTTAATATTCCATATTGCTATGCTGAAACCATTCACTGATAAATAATGCTCTGGCTCCCTGAGTGCTAGCAGGGAAAAGAGATGTTGGTATGATGCAGTAAATGTGTTTTTTGTTTGAAAAACCAGTGGGTGATCAAGAATAAAGAACATGGGCTTGGTAAGAAGGGTGAGAATAAGGTCAGAGTTCAAGTTGTGTCCCCTGAATCTATGTCAGATTATTTTTTTTGAGTGGGTGGATGAGGTCTCTCCCAGAAGAGACCTCTAGTGGGTAGGGATAATGTGTGAATGTGTCTAGGTGGAAAGGTGGGGGAATTAATAGAAGATGGACATCTTAAACATAAGCTGTTATTCTGGTGGAAAGTAATTACTGTCCTGTTGAGCTGGGGAAAGAGGATTGAATACTTTCTAAGTTATCAACAGTGTTAGGGTCTGTATCACCTAGTCAAGCAGGAGGTGACATGGTTATCTAGTCAATGCAGTTACTTGACTGGAATCATACCAAATTTTTCTCTCAATAGACAATATTTAAGCAAATCATGGTATGAATTCTCCCTCACACTTTCACTCCCACCATGAAGCCTCTGAAGAGAAGTAGGGCAAATGGGAAGCTGTGAAAGAGGCAAACTGTGGGAAAATGGAAAGAACAATGACTGTGGATACAGATTCTACCTCTGATGCTTATTATCTGTGGGATTTTAGGAATGTCAGCTGACTCTGATGAGCCTGATTTTCCTACCTTGTAAAATAAAAGGTTTGAACTTCATGGTCTCTCTGTTCCTTTCTAGGTCTTGATCAATGGTCTTGATTTCTCTGTCTGTCTGTCTCTGTCTGCCTGTCTGTTTGTCTTTCTGTCTCCTTCTGACTCTATGTCTGTGTCTGTCTTCATCTTTGTCTCTCTGTCTATCTCTGTCTTTGTCTCTGTCTCTGTATCTCTATCTGTCTCTGTCTCTTTCTGTCTCTCTGTCTCCTCTCTCCCTGTCTCTCTGTCTCCTCTCTCCCTGTCTCTGTCTCTGTCTGTCTCTTTGTCTCTGTCTCTCCCTCTCCTTCCTCCTCTCTCCTTTTCTTCTTATTTTATCTCCAATTCCCCCTGCTGACTTTTCAGCCTAGCTCCAGAAGCTTGGGAATGGAAAAGACTGTTCAAGACCTGCCAATTGAGCAGAGACAGAAGCCTTAATGACTGGAAATAGTACATCTCAACAAAGAAATAATGAAACATTGTAGAGTCCTTAATTCCAGCAACCTAGATTGGAAAACCTCTTGCTGCTGCTCCAACCACAGATCACTGTCGTGGTGTAATCTGTATGCAGATCCCATTGTTTTTTCCTTCTTCTCTCCAAGTCTGCCATTTCTGTCTCTAGCCATGTCCCATCCTCAGTAGACTTTCACTGAAGCTTTTAAATCAGGTACATTGAAAGATTACCTCTTGAAGACTCAGTTTCCTTTTTTGTGAATTGGACAAAAGTAAATTTGTACTAACTACCTTGTTGGAGAGCTGTGAAGAAAGTACTTTCTAAACCAGCAAGTTCTACACAAATATGAGTTATTATCATCTATCCCTCCTCCTTTCCATCTTGTATAATGGCTCTGTTTTTACACAGCACATTGTGGCAAAGCAGGCTTCCCTGGCAGGGGATTGTGGAACCTTGCTGTAAACAGCTGCTGAGAATTAGTTTGCAAGGGCCCTTCTCTCCATTAAAGGATAGAATTTCTTAACTCTGAAAAAGATGAGTTGAGTAGGGGGGAAGGGAGAAAGAAAAGAGGAGAACAGGCTTCTTTTGTCATCTGCCAGAGAAGAACCAAAACAACACTCAGGCACCTTTTCCCAAATAATGGCAGCTTTCCCAGGGAGCCCCCAGACAAGATGATCCCTTTTGGAACCTGACCATATTCCTCATTAGGGAGGATTTCACTGTGTCCCTCTCCCCACTTCCCAATAGTGCCATGAGTTGGATCCTATTTCCTTTATTTGTTTATTTTGTGATTGAATCATTTTGGAGATCAACTGTGCATTTGATTTGTGTTAGCAGCTGAGGGGATTAAGGTTCCGCTGCAGGATATTCTGGGTGTTCTGCTGGACCAATGCAGAATCTTGGGACCTTCATGGCTCTGTGCTCTTCCCCTGCTACAGCCCCTCATATACTAGTATTATCCCCAGCCCCCAACACACACACAGTGGTACATGCCCAATTAGCTGCACCATGCCCCAAAGTACAATGGGGATGTTTCCTCTGTGGTTTCCTCTGCTAAATACCTTTGTGACAGTTTCTTGGCAGGATCTACTATGTAGAGGTTAACATATGTTAAGAATATGTACAGCAGGCATTTTGCCTTTAAAGTATAAGCAAATGGGAAACATCTCCTCAGTAGCATTTCCTCTGCCCACAGTCTGGACTACTTTGCATCTCCAATGCCCAATCCTGCCTCCAGGAAACTCATAGAAGTACAATCTTAGAGCTTAGAGGTACCTTCAAGGACATCTAGTCTAATCTTCATTCTCCACAATAACTTCAATGACTTTAACTTCTAGTTCACAGTGTCATTATAAGACTTTCTAATAATTAGAGCTGTCCAGTAATGGAATGAGCTACCTGGGAAGTAGGTGATTACCAATAGGAAATCATCTTCAAGTAGAGGCACATCCCTACTCTTGTTTAAAGACAAAATTTACTGTTTAGTAGTTAGCATGCAAACAAATAAATATGGAACTAAGTTGAGCATAATAAGTGCATAAGAGATTCCCAAATAGCTATGAAAATACAAAAAAGGAAGAAAGTTTCTTATCACAGGAAGTATTCAAGCAGAAGCCAAGTTTATTTGTCAGCCATTATTATTCTCCATTCTTATCCTTGAAGACTTCAGGGTCCATGTTAACAATCCTTCCGATAACTTTCTTCTTTACCCTAAATCAGCCACACAGTTATATGGTGACAACTTTGTCTCAATGTGAGATAATGTAAAAAGCAATTAATTAACTACCTTTGAACCGATTTTTAAAAATAGAGAACAGAGTGAAGGTCAGCAGGGAACACAAAGCAAGAGAATAATTGGAGTACTGACATCTCAAATTCAATATATATTTTTAAAAATTATATAACAAGTTCATAGGTTTATGCACAAACCTCTTGTCATTTACATAGAAATATCTATGTTTATGAAGGTCTAAGTTCATAACTTATTAAAAAAAAAACTTTAATAAAAATTAAGGAGAGGTAGTTTTTGTCTTGTTTTTAAAGCAGAAGCACTGTATTTGGAGGACATGGGTTCAAATCTTTGCTTCTTACTACTTATGTGGTACCAATCCTATTTCCAACTTTAGTTCTGGAATAGAAATCAGGTCCATACTAGTATTCCTTGAAAAGATATCTCAATCAATTGTCCCATTATTCCTGTCACTATTCTTCTTGACCTTCCTGACCACCACTCATCTCTAGGAGTTGTCTTCCCCTATTAGAATGTAAACTCTTTAAGAATAGAGATCATATTTTGTGCTTATATTTGTATCCCCAGTACACAGTACCTGGCACTTAGGAAGCACCTATAAATGCTTTTCCATTCATCTATTTATTCATTCATTCAAAAATGAATAAAAACATATATTAAATGCTAAGTCTGGAAATTTAAATTTAAAAAAAAAAAAAAAAAAAAAAAAAACAAGATTACTCCTGCTTTCTAAGAGTTCATATTTTAAGGGACAAACAAAACATGACATGGCAGAATGGGGATGGCCAAAGAAGGGAAGTTTTGTCTGGGGAATCATAAGAATAGTGGGTTTATCCATAGAATGCTAAATTGACTATGTTACATAAAAACATATAATATTTGTATAAATGTCATATTTCTTGCTGGATAATAAACGCTATGTGGTCAAAGAAAGTTCCTTGTTTCATTCTCCCCTTTGATCCAAAGAAACTAGACTAGTGACCTACATAAATTCAGGGCTTAATAAGGGTTTGTTGAATAGAATATATTAAATAGAATATATAAAATACCAATTTGTCTAAAACTATAACAAATAAATCCATTTTAGTATCATAGGATCCAAAACTGGAAATCTCATTTAACCCGCTAACTCTCATTTTAATAATGAAGAATCTGAAACCTAGAGAAGCAAAGAAATTTCCCCAATGTCACCGAGCAGAAGGGGTGGGGAAAGACATTAAACCTGGGATCTCATTGGCACAGGAGATGCCTAAATATAGAAAGTCTTTCTGCCAATGCAGGGCAGCACCTTTTTTTTTTCAACTTAAGGGACAGTGACTTGTCTGGGGTCACACTGCCAGCATGTGTCTGGGGCTGGACTTGAATACACATCTTCCTGAAATTAAGACTGGCTCTCTATTCACGATGCAAAGCTACTTGGAAGTAGCAAAAATGGGATCGTGAGTATCCTGTATTTATTGACATTGTTCAGGTTAATAATTAATTTAAGTAAGATTTGCCATCATGTTTAAAATCATTAGTGCCCATGAGAAAATGAAAAGGGATTTGGATTTCTATAGTGGTGTACTTCAGAATTTCAGGGTGTCTAATGCATAGCAGAAATCCAATGTCTATTAGCTCACTTCTGCACCACTATCTGCAATCACCATGTTTGTTATGCTCAAGGTACTGGTTTGGTGCCAGGACTAAAAAGAAGAAGGAGGAAGAAGAAAAGAAAGAAGAGGAAGAGGAGCAGGAGGGGGAAAAGGAAGAGGAAAAGAGGAGGGTGAGGAAGAGGAAGAGAAGAGGAGGAAGAGGAAGAGGAGAAAGAAAGGAAAAGAAGAAAGAGAAGAGGAGGAAGAAAAGGAGGAGGAAGAGGAGGAGGAGGAGGAGGAGGAGAGGAGCAAGAGGAAGAAGAGGAAGAAGAATGCTTGCAGTCATTCTATTATGGGTAGAGAGTGCAGCATGTACCTACAGACAAGTACAATATATCTGGAGCATTAGAGTTTGTCTGCATTCTTTCAACCACAGAGGTGGAATTTCTACTCATCCTCTTAAACTCAATTCAAATTAAGGCTTTATTAAGCTTTCCCTGATCCTTGCCCCCCAGGGCAGAAGGTCAGTAATAACCTTCTTCATCTACCTCTCATAGCATTTGATTTTGTACCTCTTTAAAGCACTTAGCATGTAATATTACATGTTGTTATCAGGTATATTAAAGCAATTGCTGAATATTTATTAAGTACCTGTTAAATATCAGACCCAGTATTAAACAAAAAATGAAACTGGCTCTCCTGTTGCATTATCTTATGACATACTCTCTCTTCTCTCTCTTTCTCTTACTTTCTCTCTCTCCTTCCCTGTCTTCCTCTTTCTCTCTCTTTTCTTCTTCCTTCCTCTCTCTCTCTCTCTCTCTCTCTCTCTCTCTCTCTCTCTCTCTCTCTCTCTCTCTCTCTCTCTCTCTCTCTCTCTCTCTCTCTCCCTTCTCCTCCCTCTCTCAGCACCATTATGAGATCAATGACCAAGTTTTTTCTAAACTTTCTCTCTGTCATGGTATCTGGGACTATACTCTGAACATGGAAGGTATTTACAGAGCATTAACTGAATGGATGGAATAAAGGTATTTGCATTATCATTTATTGCCAGCAATCTATTGTGTCAAAACAAAAGATTATAAATCTGCTGAGACTCTGGGGGATGGAGGGCAGAAGGAAATGAAAGATTAAAAGTCATGGATCCTCAGAATCAGAAGGAAACTCAGAAATCAATTAGCTAAAACCATAATTGAAAATCCTTTAAATAGCTCCCCTGAACAATGGTCATGCTGCTTGCTTGAACATTTCTTGTGAGGAAGAATCCAAGATCTCTTCAGAACTTTTTCCATGAATTAGTACATTGCTTCTAGGCATAGAACTCCTTACTCCAAATTCACCATTCTATCCCCCACTTTACATAGCTTCCCCTTCTTTACCCCATTAGAATGTGAGTAGGGACTTGCTTACTTTTCCACTGTATACCCAAGTGTAACACAGTGATTTGTACCTAGTTAGGGCTTTATTAATCTATTTATTCATTCTTCAACATTACATTGAATTCAAATATCTCTCTTTTCGCCCAGAGCTCTCAGTTCTACCCTCTGGTACCCCCACAAATCAAGGCTAACTTTTCTTCCAAATGTCAGGCCCTTAAATACTTGAACAGAGCTGTTATAAATGTCCCATTCCCACACTCAACACTCCCAAATTTTCTTTTGTCTAACCTAAATAGCCCCAGATCTCAACACTGTTCAAGAAGATGACACTGATTTTAATCATTTGGACCACTTATATAATCATTCATTCATTCATTTCATTCATTCAATTATCAAGACAAATATCCCTTGATTGACATGGAAAAATCCCCCAGTTAACATATCTTAATGGAAATATCCTTCAATATAATCCAACTCCCATTTGCTCTTATTCTGTGCTCATCCAACTTACATTACATTAGCCATTTTATTTTCCAAGTAGGTCATCCTACTTAAACCAGAACATGCGGGATAGCCCACATGGATATTCTGGTCACTTTAGATGCTATTTCTCATTCTAAATAAATTCTGGTTTATCAATCAGGTCTCTCATGAGTACTTAGTGGGAATCATTGCCCCTGAGTCTGATCACCCTTGAGTGGGCTTATGAAATCAAGTTCCTGACCCTCTAGTGACAAGGAGCAGGTCCTGGGTCCCAAAGTGACCATCTCTTTTTATACTTTTATTGGGAAGTAAGACATAGTCCTGATAGATGAATTTTCTAAGTGTTCTTTGCTCGTTTTCATTAGCTACTGTTCAGCCATTTGCCATGATATGGAGATTTACTACTCTATTGTGCTTATAAGAGTAGGTTTGAGCAGAAAAGCATAATGCTTGACCAGCTATCCTGTCCACACCAAATAGAGAAGAAAACCATCCAAAGGTGCAGTGATTTTCTGCTTCAGAAGTATTTCAAAGCACTAACCTGATACAATGGAAAGGCCCCTTGATTTATAGTCAGGAGATCTGGGTTCAAATCTCAATCCTGCTACTTTGTAATTTTAAGTAAGTTTTACTTCTCTGGACTTCAGTTATTTTACCAATAAAATGAGGAAGCTTGAACACATGACCATAAAGATTGTTTCTAGCAAAAATCTATGATCTATGATCTGATGATAATTGCTAATAGTAAGCAAGTAGTTAACCATTAACTATGTGTCAGGCACTTTGCTAAACATTTTACAATTATTATCTCATTTGATCCTCAAAAGTGATTTCACTCAAAGAGATCCAACCAAAGCTGTGCCTAGAATTACAAATGGTATTGACACCATAAGTCTTTGGCCAATCCACTGGAATGCTGCCCCATTGGTGTTTTCTACTTCTTGGTCTACTAGAGCCTCACCAAACTAGGAAGCTGTTTGGCCAAAATCAGGCAAAATTCTGCCATGTAAACCATCAGTATGACACTGATGAAATCCAGCCTTCATGTTATATACTCTCATCATCACAAGATCATTGGAACAGGCCTGAATCATTTCATTGTTGAAAAGAGCCATGTCCATTAAAACTGTTTATCATATAATCTTGCTGTTGCCATATACATTAATCTCCTGGTTCTCGGTTCACTTCACTTGGCATCAGTTCATGTAACTCTTTCCAGGCTTCTCTGAAATCATCCTGCTGATCATTTCTTATAGAACAATTCCATAACATTCATATACTATAACTTATTCAGCCAATATGAGAATATAGATATAGAAGAATTCAGCCATTCTCCAGCTGATGGGCATCCACTCAGTTTCCAGTTTCTTGCCACTACAAAAAGAGCTTCCACAAACATTTTTGCACATGTGATCCCTTTCCTCCTTTATGAGCTCTTTGGGATGCAAGCCCAGTTGAAACATTGCTAGATCAAAATCCTTTGGGTATAGTTCCAAATTGCTCTCCAGAATGGTCAAATCAATTCACAATTCTACCAGCAATGTATTAGTGTTCCAGTTTTCCCACATCTCCTCCGACATTCATCATTATCTTTTCCTGTCATTTTAACCAATCTGAGAGTTGTGTATTGGTATCTTAGAGTGTCTTAATTTGCATTTCCCTGATCAATAGTGATTTGGAATACCTTTTCATATGACTAGAAATAGTTTCCATTTCTTCAATCTAAAAATGAACATTGTCATCTATTCATATTCTTTGAACATTTATCAATTGGAGAATAGCTAGAATTCTTATAAATTTGAGTCAATTTTCTATATATTTTAGAAATGAGGCCTTTATCAGAACCCCTGAATGTAAAAAATTTCCCCAGTTTGTTGCTTCCCTTCTAATCTTGTTTGAATTGGTTTGGGTTGTACAAAAACTTTTAAACTTAATTTACATTAATATTATATTAAATTATCTACTTTGTATTCAGTAATGTACTCCAGTTCCTTCTTTGGCCACAACTTCCTCCTTCTCCACAGATCTGAGAGGTAAATTATCCTTTGTTCTTCTAATGCACTTGTAATATCACTCTATGTCTATATCACAAATTCATATCGACCTTATCTTGGTGTATGGTGTTAGGTATGGGTCTATGCCTAGTTTCTACCATAGTAGCTTCCAATTTTCCCAGCCATTTTTGTCAAAGAGTGAGTTCTTATCCCAAAAGCTGGGGTCTTTGTGTTTGTCAAACACTAGATTACTATAGTTACTATTTTGTCCTGTGATCCTAATTTATTCCACTGATCAACTACTCTATTTCTTAGCCAGTACCAAACAGTTTTGATGACCACTGCTTTATAATACAGTTTTAGGTCTGGTACAGATAAGCCCCTTTCATTTGCATTTTAAAAAATTAATTCCCTTGAAATTATTGACCTTTTGTTCTTCCAAATGAACTTTGTTATTATTCTTTCTAGCTCTGTAAAATAATTTCATGGCAATTTGATTTGTATGGCTCTGAATAAGTAGATTAATTTAGGTAATAGTGTAACTTTTATTATATTAGCTTGGCCTACCCATGAGCACTTAATATTTTTTCCAATTGATTAGATCTGACTTTATTTGTGAGGAAACTATTTTATAATTGTGTTCATATAGTTCCTGACTTTACCTTGGCAGGTAGACTCCCAAATGTTTTATATTATCTACAGTTATTTTAAATGGAATTTCTCTTTGTATCTTTTGCTGCTGGACTTTATTGGTAATATATAAAAATCCTGTAATCTATGTGGATTTATTTTGTATCCTACAACTTTGCTAAAGTTGTGAATTGTTTCTAGTAGTTTTTTTAGTTGATTCTTTGGGGTTCTCATATCATCAGCAAAGAGTGATAATTTGGTTTCCTCATTACCTAATCCAATTCCTTTCATCTCTTTTTCTTCTCTTATTGCCAAAGCTAGCATTTCTCATACAATATTGAATAATAATGTGGTAGTGGGGAACCCACAAGAAATATTCTAAAAGATAAATCAATAAGAATTGATGATTGACGATATGAGAGACTAGATATAGAGGAATTCCAAATTAGAAAATTACTCTGAGCATATAAGATATGATCTTGAGTTATTCTTCAGGGTTTACACTAAAGCTTCAGACTTGGGACCCCCCAAGAATATCTTCTCAACATCTCCATTGAGAAAATAGGTTCACAGAATATGCTCAAATGGGTTAGCAAAAGCTGAAAAGTTCTCATGTATTGAGTCACCCATCTCCTTCTCCCAACATTTTGGAGCACTTTAGGACCCTGAAAGCATCCCTCTGTTACTGCTCATTTCTTCTATAACCAGAAGAGTAACTAACCTTACCAGTGACATTTTTAGCAAAAGATGAAAAGAATTTTATGGTTCTATGGAGAAAGAATAGCCTTTGTTTGCCCAATGGGTACCTCAGCAAGGGCAGTATTGATCTGGAACAGTGGGAGAATTATGATTGAGTGGGAAAGGAAATTTCCCTGAAGAGTATCTCAAATCTGACCTATCCCCATGCTCCTTCAAACTCCTAATCTTTCCTCCCAGAATCCTCTTAATTCTCTGCCAACTAGCAATAGGTGGTATTCCTAAGGTAAAAGGCTATCTTCCCCCATTTGAGACAGTAAACTAAACACTGTACTTTAATAGATTCTACTCAAATGGATGAGGAACAAAAGACTCTTGGCTTTTTGTTTCTTGCTTATAATTTTTCGAGAGTTTAAGAGAGAGAGAATACTTTAATATTGTAGGATTTGGAAAGAGTGCCCCAGGTCATTCTCAAGAGATGAAAGGCATTCTTCAGATATCAGATTATAGAAGAAATTGTCCCTGAGCAAACAAACTCTTAAGTAAAACAAGCAGTATTAGGGAACAGAGAGAAGACTAGACTAAAATCAGACAGCCTTACTGCTCCTCTCCTGCTAGCCACACAACTCTGATCAAGCCCTTTAACATATCTGGGTCTCAGTTTGTTCATCTACAAAATGGGCAACTGAACCAGGTGATCCCTAAGGTCCCCTCCAGATCTATGAAGATTCCAGTTCTTCTATTTAACTTGCCCACTGTTAGATTAAAATCCTCTGTGTGTATGTGTAACTGTGCAACTATAATTTTTATCACCACCATGCTCTTTACAATGACCATTTCATTTAATCTTCACAATAACCTGGAAAGTAGGTGCTATTATTATCCCATGTTACAGATGAGGAAACTGAGGCAAACAGCAGTTAAGAAAGCTACTAAATATAAGGCCAGTTTTTGATTCAGATCTTCCTGACTTTAGAAAGTGTTACAGGATAAGATTATGCCCAGACAAAAGCAGAGTAGGGAGTTTCTACGGCAACATAGAAAAATCTGTCTCTTTTCTGACTTTGGTCAACATTGAGACTAAAGAGGTACAGAAATTATGTTGTACACTTAAAAATGAATGGGCATTACAATACTGGCACAGGCTAAGGATATTTGTTAGTTTCCATAGGCATTTTCCCCCTGTTATCAACACTAAATAAAATAAACATTTGTCTAACTTGAGGTTTTTGGCTTTCACTGACTCTTCACCATCTGTCTTTTCCTTCTATCCCTCTGTTGTCTATCATTTTCCACTTGCCACCTCCTTCCCCACCATTCCCACCCCCAGTTTCCTTTTTTCTAAATTCCATTTCCTCCTTATTCTGCCCACTTTGTATTGCCTCTCAAATTTGTTTTCCATCCTTACACTCTCCTTGTGCCATTCCTTTGATTGTTCTCCATGGGGCAATGGGATAGTGAAACTGGATAGTACCTTGGAGATCATTTAATCCAACATTTTCACAAGACAGATACAGAAATGGAGGACCAGAAAGATGAAAGGATATTGCCGCTATAATTGAATGATCTCTTATATTCCTTACTGCCTCCTCCTGATGTTTGTCTCTATGCCTGAAATTCACATCTTTAGACACTAAAATCCCTTGGTTAGTCACACAACCTGGGTTCAAATACTTAGATATAAATCAGGAGAAGTGAAGCTAGATAATAATTCATCTGAAAAAAAAAAGACTGGGGTATTTTAATGGACTACAATCCCAATCAGAGTTAATAATATGATTCAGTAATTTTAAAAATTGAAGTAATGGTGGCTTCATGAAGGAAAGTACACTATCTAGAACAAAGGAAGTGGTAAGGGAGGCAGCTAGGTAGCATGGGTAATTAAAGGAGGGAAAGATACAAAAGGAGTGGGGGGGGAAGAAGTTTCTCAGTTAGAAGCAAAGTGATATAATGACAAGAAGGATGGAGTAAGAGTCAAGTAGTCTTGAATTCAAATTCTGTTTCAATCACTTACTAATTCTGTGACATGATTTTTCAGATTTAATTTCTTCTTCTATGAAATTAACACCTAAAAGGCTGTTATGAGGATCAAATGAGAAAACATATATGAAACTCTTTGTAAGCTTTAAAGTACTTTGTGAAGAAGGGTAACTATTAGTAGAGGTACTACTATTACTATATGCTACCCTAACAAGAACATATCTAGAGAATGGGATCTAATTCTAGGTACCAAAGTTTAGAAAGGAAATTAATAAACTGAAGAATATCTGAATGAAGATGACCATGGAAGGCAGAGAGGGAATTAACGCTTTGTGTATGTGTATACATACATACATATATATATATATATATATATATATATATATATATATCTTTAAGGCTATCATGTGGAAGATAATAATCTTAATCTCAAAGTTAGAACTAGGAAAATGGGTAAAATAACAATGGCAGATTTAAGCTTGAGATCAGATGAAACTTCCTAAGAATAGGAACCAAGCAAGAGACAACAAATGGAACACCTTGGAAAGGAATGAGTTCTCCTTTGCTGGAAGTCTTTAAGACAATCACAAGATGACTACTTGTCAGGGAGATTTTAAAGGGGATTTTCTGTTGGGTTGGATCAGGGAGCTTCTTGAAGCCCTTCCAACTCTAAGAGTCCATGTCTGAATACATTTTGGCTCTTCATCCACACAAGAATTAGTCTCTTACCACTCAAAATTAAGGATCAACCTCTGACAATTTTCATATTGATTTTAAGCACCACAAGCTTACAAGGCAAGAGTTTGTCCTTCTAGTCACTAGCCAGTCTTCCAACATGAGTATATAATCTTAATAACAAGAATATTAAATACAATAATTATCTAATAAACTGAACTTAGCATATAGTCAGAATCACAGAGCTGAAAAGGGACTTAGCAGCCAAGGCCACACGGCTAATGAGGTATGGGAACTAGCTTGAACATAATCCATTCCCACTTGGGGGATCCCAGATTTGGACCCCCAAGGGACTCCAGAGGACATCCAGTCCATCCCCACCCTCATTTTAAAGATGAAGAAACTGAAACCCAGATACATTAAATGATTTACTTAAAATGACATAGGTAATGAACAGTAGAGCTGAGTTGAGCCCAGATCCAAATCCAATGTTCTTTCTGCTATTCAAGCTTCTTCTTCCTACATTTTGCCTCTTTCCACATTGCTTTCCCAAGTATTTAGGCTTTAGAGGAAAATGAAAATTTATATAATACAAAATACAAAAAAAAAATGGAAACCTAGGTAACAGAAAATTATATATCTAGGTTTGAAACTGTAACTTATGTTTAGCTTGGAAATAAAGGTGCACACATACACCCTTTTCTTTCTCTGTCCCCAGCCCTACCTCTAAAGGATTAGTAGGAAGGATAAAACAATAAAAAGACACAGGGCTGCCATAGACAATTCACCCAAAAATAATTGATTTGCAGATAGATTTAGGGTCATTCATAGACCCATTTAGCAGATGAGACAAAGCAAGGCAGGAAGAGAAGCAGAGAAGAGAAGCAGAAAGATAACTGGTCCTGCTGATAGTCTAAATTCCTGCTGGTCCTACACGTTCAAAACAGAATGCCTGGATGGCAGCCAAGCATTCAGGCTGAGCTTCACTTTGCAGCTTTCTTTAGCAGGAATCAGTGCCAGCGGCAGATGATTCCCAGAAACCAGAGAGTGAGGATCTCCCGATAATGCTGGAGTCTGATTTAGTCCCAGCCTGTTGGCCAGTTGGGTTATTTGGGGAAGGGGGAGGAAGGGATTTCAGGAGAAATGAGTTCAAATACTCTAACTCCCTTCCCCAGAACCATGTAGAGAGCTTGAAAAATGAGAAATGTAGAAACGCAGTGGAAGCTATGGGAATTCAGGGAAAAAAAGGGAGAAGAAAGACTGACTCCCTCTCCAAAAATACTGAAAAATTCAGGAGGGAATCAGGGATGCTCCTTTCATTTGGGTTCCCATTTGGATTTGAAATAATAATCATACTTTTCATTTTCCATAATACTTTTGACCTTTCAAAGTACTTTCATGCACATTTCCCCATTTCATTTTTAGAGTAACACTATAAGTTACTATTTTTATTATTTTCATTTGGAAGAAGAAAAGAAAGGGAAGCAACTGAAACATGTAGTATGATATGGTAGGAAAATACAGAGTTTATATACTAGCCCTGCAGTTTGTGGCCCCTGTGACATTGGGCACATTCATTTGACCTTTCTAGATTGGATTTTCCTTCTCTGGAATAAAAAAAGGTTTGAAGCAGATTCCCTTTACTGTCCTTTCCAGTCCCAAATATTAAAGACATATGTATCTCAAAGAAAGATGGCATGATTTGTTCAAGGTCATGTGAGTGGGAGGGCTACTATAAGAAGGGTTCTATGGATGAACAAATCAATTTCCTCACAATTGATTAGTGATGTAAAGTTGTACATATATTATTCTCCCTTTTTTCATTTTTAAAAATACCTTAATAGTACTTATTTTTTCCAAATATATGTAAGATAATTTTCAACATTCATTTTTATGTTCCGCATTTTTCTCCCTCTCTCTTACTTCTTCCCTCACCAAGACAGCAAAAGCAGAGTTTGGGGACATCTAGGTAGTTTGGTGGATAGAGTAATGATCCTGAATCAAGAAGACCTGAGTTCAAATCCAGCTCAGACACCTACTAGCTATGTCACCCTAGGCATGTCACTTAATCTTTATTGCCTCAAAAAAAGCAATTAATTGCTATGTGACCATAAGCCAGTCTTACTTATGTCAGTTACTAGCCAAATGACCTTAGATAAGTAATTTAATCTCCATGATCCTCAACTTTTTCCTCTATAAAATCTACAAATGGGAAATGTCACATACAGAAATGTCATAATAATTAGTTACAATTTATATAGTATCTACTAGTATTAAGCCCATTATAATATTCTTATCTCATTTGATCTCCACAACTTTGGAAGATAGGTGCTACCATTATCCCCATTTTATAGATAAGAAAACTAAGGCAAACAGGTTAAATGATTTGTCCAGCATCACACAACTAATAAAAGCATCTAAAGCTAGATTTGAACTCAGATCCAGTAATCTATCCACTGCTCCATCCAGAAGCTCTTCCAAAACTTAGAACTGTGATAGAAAGAAGTCAAGAGATCTGATTATTATTTAATCTCAGTTTTCTCATCTGTGAAATAGAAAGCTGGATTTAATGATCTCTAACATTCCATGGTCATTTAAAGACTTTCGACAAAGTATGTTAAGCTGTAGGACAGACACTTGGAGAAACTGGGAAGGCTTTATGGGCAGAGACAGCCAGGCTGCTTGGACAGATTCTTCATCATAAAATTTTAGAGTTGGGTTAGTTGCCCTTTTGTTATGTAACCCCAACTCATGCAGTTTTTAAAGATTTATAGATGTCCCAAATCTCAAGGATTGGAAGGGACCTCAGAGCCTCTTAAGTCTGACCAGACTGAGAATCTTGACAAAGAATTATCATGTAGTTTACATTCTGACTCCCAGAATCCTACTCCTAAGGAGGAACAAATCAATTTCCTTACAATAAAGGGATACAAGTATTATTCTCCTCTTTTTTTCATTTTAAAATTTCTTAATTGTTTTTTTATTTTTCTAAATAAATGTAAGATAGTTTTCAACATTCATTTCTGTAAAACTTTATGTCTCAAATTTTTCTCCCTCTCTCTTTTACTTCCTCCCTCCCCATGACACCAAGCAATCTGATATAGGTTAAATATGTGTAATTCCTTTAAACATATTTCCATATGTGCCATGTTGTGCAAGAAAAATCAGGTTAAAATGAAAAAAAACCACTGGAAAGAATAAAAGCAAACAATAGCAACAACAAAAGATGAAAATAATATGCTTAAATCCATATTCAATCTCTATAGTTCTCTCTCTAAGTGCAGATGGCATTTTCCATCACAAATCTATTGGAATTGCCTTGAATCACCTAATTGTCGAAAAGAGCCAAGTCCATCACAGTTGATCATTGAGTAATTTTGTTATTACTATGTACAATGTTCTCTTGCTTTTGCTTACTTCACTCAGCATCAGTTCATGTATGGCTTTTCTGGAATCATCCAGCTCACCATTTCTTATAGAACAACAATATTCCATAACATTCATATACCATAGTTTATTCAGCCATTCTCCAACTGATGGGCATCCATTTAGTTTCCAGTTTATTGTTACTGCAAAAAGAGATGCTAAAAACATTTTTGGACATGTGGGTCCTTTTCCCTCTTTTTATGATCTCTTTGGGATACAGACCCATCATATTTTCCTCTTTTTTTCCACTTGAAAAAGCAGACTCAGAGTGCCTTAACTTTCCTAAGCTCATACAGCTTGAGAGTGTCCATTCAGATGTGAATTGGGTATCCTAGTGCCCAAGTTCAAAGCTGAATCCACTAGATCACACAGCCCTTGAGAGGAAGAGTTACACCATAAATAGTTGGGAAGGCCATGATATAAAAAAGCATAGCTGGGAGTTGAGACAGCTATAATAGACCCCCTGCCCCCCAGAGGATCAGGATTTCTTCTATTTCATCCTCCCTTCATCCTAGGAGAGGGAAATCTCAGGTTCATATAAGGAGGGATGGAAGGGCTCTAGACCTTTAGTAAAGATGCCCAAATCATGTCCTGTGTTTGGCCAAGTAGGATACACATAGAATAGACTCACGTCTTGTGACAGAACAGCAGTGGGCAGATGGCAACATGAATATTGTGTTTGCCTGGAGCCTTAGGGTCAGATGGGCAGCCTGCCTGGATCACCTGGTCCCTCAGTTCCTCAGGCATTTCTCTATGACTCTAAATTACAGAGAAATTGTCCATCTGCATCGGTAGATATCTACTATCACACTGTACTAATGGAATCACTCAGTCTCCTAATAATAGCTGGCATTTAAACAATCC
Organism: Sminthopsis crassicaudata; assembly: GCF_048593235.1. Lineage (NCBI taxonomy): Eukaryota > Metazoa > Chordata > Mammalia > Dasyuromorphia > Dasyuridae > Sminthopsis > Sminthopsis crassicaudata. The sequence continues at coordinate 651,181,864 of NC_133618.1, forward strand.
TTTTAAAATTTACAAAGCACTTTATATACATCATCTTCTATGATTCTCACAAACAACCCTGCGAGTAGGTGCTCCAGGTATTGCTCTAGGTATGGTATAGTGACACAAGGACTGGATTTTGAATCAGAGGATTATGGACCATAACTTGGCCAGGAACTGGCAATTGTTTATCTTACTCTCCCTAATGAAGCATGGCACTTTATCCTCTTGAGTCACTTAAAAACATGCATTGAATTGAACTCATATCATTTTACATTTTATTCCGAGCCCCTCTGTTGGAAACACAGAAATTCAACCAAACACCAGAAAATCCCTACAAGTTTGTGAGGGAATGGAGAAAGGGGACAGAGGGAACAAGGCATTCAGGTCAGAAGCTGCCGGCTCTCTTCCCACCTGGTGAATCAAGCCCCATCTGGCACTCATCTCACTGAGGCAAGAATGTTTCCAGGCCTTCAGCCTCCGGGGCCAGGAAGGCTAAAAGAGCCCCCTGACTCCTGAGGTACATCCTGGAAACAGGTGTGGAGGACTCCTGGGAGGGGACTCAGTGTCTGGTAGGACTAAAGAGAAGCAGCTGGATCTTACTGATGATTCAGCCTTTAAGGAGCTATAATGGAAACTGCTCTTTCTCACCCAAGTACTCTGAAAAGGGAGAGAGGAAGTAAGAAAGAAAAAAAAAAGATAAAATATGAAGACAAGGACAGAAGAGAAAGAGAAGGAAGAAAATAAGGAAGAGGAAGATAGAGGTGAAAGAAAGGAGGGAATTTCATGTGGGAAAGCATAGGTAATTTTGAATGATTTGCTTTGTTTAATTTTATAGGGCTTGTTTCTTTAAAATATGTTTTAGCTTACTACAATATTGGGAATTGGATAAGACATATCATTATTCCGATTTTATAGATGTAGAAACTGAGATCTAGGTGATCTGACTTCTCCACTGTTACATAGCTATGCAGGGACAGAACAAGGTCACATCTGGTCCTTTTGATATCAGGAATCATGTTTGGGTATTTTCTCATCATTTCCCTTAAAAAGTTCATTAAGGTCAAGCAAAACTGGTATAGTACCTGGAAGAAGTACAGCCTAGTTCCTCAATCTAACTCCTACACATCGATCTAGAAAATGCATTCTACCGATTCCTGACCCAGAAATCCAAAGGGAAAAATTACAATGAGTCCTTTTTCCAATCCAGTTTTGCAGAAGGAGATAGAGAGGTTTGAGGATACCAGGGATAAGGATGTAGCCAGGAGCACACTACTTACAATGTTCTAACACAACAACTAAAAAGAATAGACAAAACCCATGAGCCAGAAGAAGTGGTCCCAGAAAAACGAGTCCAACCTTGTGCAGGGTGAAGAATGGGTGCCAACTGGCAACTCCATCACTCACATCCCATTTCTGGGTCACATTTCCAAGGCATATTGAGGAGAAATATCTAAGCTTCATGGCATTCTGGGATGAGGAAAAGTCCCAAGCTTTAGGCTAAGTATTGAGCAAGGAGGACATTCAGAAGATAGGAAAAACTGTGTGATTCTGTGATCCCAAGAAGGGAGCTCTTTCTCACTTCCAGCCCCCAACATAATCTAAAATTTATAGGTAAATAGCCAGAGCAGGAATTCTAAACCAAAGGGGAGGCTTCAGATCTATCACTGAAACTGCAGGGCTTTCCAACTGACTAAAAGAAGCTAAGTCTACTGGAACTACAAAAGAGGCAAGGCCACAGGGGTATTTCTCAGACCAAACCTGGGTCAGGAACTTGCAGAATTCAGATCATGACAGCAATGATCAGACTTTGTCCTGGATAGAGCGCTGAAAGCTTGCAAATTCTCAGCCTGAGTTGATCCTGGAATAATACAATACTCTGCTGAAAGACTCAAGTAAACACAAGTTCATCTTAATTATTCCCTTCAGAAATGAACTGAGAACTGAGCCTTATGCTATATAAAGTCTAAAATCAGGAATTAGATTAGAAAAATAAACAACCAAAACAATAATCAATCCACAAAGGGTTATCGTGGTTACAGGGGCACTCAAGTCACGATGCCAGAAGTGAATGACTCCAAATCACCTACAGGTAAAGTCAAAAAACAAAACAAAACAAAACAACCCCATGGCTGAGCACAAGATCAACTAGAATTCCTTAAAGAACCCAAACAAGAGGGTTTCAAAAAAAATTAATTCAAAAATCAAAGGAGAATAGGCAAAGAAATGAGAGCTATGGAAAAAAGAATTGCACCTTCTCCAAACTATTAATTTTCTCCTATCTTGACTTGGACTTAAAAAGTAGGATATTCATTTAACAATGAATACCTATTATGGGCTATTTATTCTTCTTGGTACTAGGGGAAAACTACAAATATAAGACAAGCAAAGTTCCTATAATGGAAATACTACTCCTATATTTTGTATTAGTTTAATCATTAAATCAATGAACATTTGTTAGCCACTTACTATATTCTAGACACTACATTAAATATAAAGAAAAGCAAAAGGGGGGAAGAGACAGGCAAAAAAATTAGTCCCTGACCTTCTGAAGGGACTGAACAAAGCTTCCTCGGAAAGGTGGGATTGGAGCTGAATCTTGAAGGAAGCTTATAAGTAAGTAAGGGAACAGAGCTTTTCAGTCGTACAAAGTCATTTAAATGAGAGACAGAGTGTTGTTCTTGAAGAACAGTAAATAGATCAATATAGCCAGATTTTGAGTGCACTAAGAGTAGAAGACTGCAGAGGTAGGAAAAGATCTGATTATGAAGGGCTTAAATGGAGCATTTTGGCAAGGGCAGTCATCCTAACCCCATGTATTAAGAGCATTTGTGTTTCACCATGGTGCCTGGAGTCATAGAATGAGAATATTTAAAAATACACACTACTGGCATATAGAATTCGCCCCCTTATTCGTCACTTACTAGTTCTGTGACCTTGGATGATACACTTAATCTCAGGACCTCCTAATTTTGATGGAGAAGAATGAGTAAAAAAACAAAAACAAAAACTTCAGTATTCATCATATGTGGTCCTATACTCCTCCTATCTTCCTCAAAAAGAAAGCCAATTTAGCACTAGGATTGGGAAATCCTCTTAAACCAGGGTATAGGGAGCATGCTTTATAGCATTATTAAGGTTCTAGCTTTCTTCTGATCCATTCTTTGGTTCAATTATTCTTCCCTGTATTCCAAAGGCCCCAGGAAACACAGTTAAGCACCTTCTTCTACCTCCTTTCAAATTCTGGGTCTTCACAGGAGTATAATGTCTCAATAATTACACCAAACCTGTCACTTCCAGAGATGATTTCTAACATAGGTAGGACAGTCAAGATCAAGAAGCTGGCAAAGTTTGGCTTGAGTGTCTCCAGTCTCCTGTTTGTCACACAAATTCTATTCCTCACTTTGCAATGAATTATATTTTATTTGAGTCCCAGTTTCCTTATTTTTAAAATTAAGTTACTGGATTACAATTTCCCTTAAGGACCTTCCTATTCTCATGGAAAAGGAAATAGCAAACCACTCCAATATTTTTGCCAAGAAAACTGCAAATGGGATCATGAAGAGTCATACACAATAATAACAAAACTTTCTATACTACTTCTGTCCTCTATCCCTCTCTATTCCTCTATCAGGGAGTTGATACAGCTCTGTTCATTCTATTAAAACCTACCCTTAGATCCTTCAGTCACGCTAAGGTGTAAATAATTCTTAGTTCCTCCAGGATGCCTTTGCACTTCACCACGGATTAAAGTTTCAAGATAAATGAATGAAGCTCTAAGGGCAGAATTGGATCGGGTGGGCCATTAAATGCTTCTAGCCTGATGGTAAAACAGTAGCACTTAGGCAACCCCTAGGTATCTGGCCCTGCTCCGAACAAAACTTCTGTAAACTCTTCCGAGAAACAAATGATACCCAAGAGCCTGCTAATGACTGCCTTCATTTCATTAGCAATGAAAATGGTTTCTCTCTCCCAGGGTGGGATTGCTTTCACCTGAAGACCCAGTGGTTATCTCTCCCTTTCAGTATTACCTCTCTTCTTGTCTGTTTCTCTCCAAAAGGCATTTAAAATGACTTAGATCCTTGGTTGAAAGGGAGCGTTCCTCACTAAAGTCACTATAGTGCTTTCTCTTCTACAGATGGAGCTTGGGACCCCCAGGGCAGAGAATTGAAGGTAAGAATGTGTTCTCACATTCATGGACAAAAATGAGAAAACTCATGCTGGTGGGAGGGCCAACAATATGCTTCCCTCCCTAGTGAGGAACAGTAGAAGACATAACATAGAGCAGCTGAGGTAGGGCCCTGTTGAGTTTTCTCTTTGGGTTCCAGGTATATGGTCCATTCCACCTGGCTGAATAGTACTGTTACTAATTTAATGTCTAACATTTCCCCAGTTTCAAGTCAATTCCAAGAAAGTGAAGGCATCCTGGACTATATGTAACACCTTTTCTAGATAAAACTTAATCAGATCATTCCTACATCCTTCCTTCTTCTGGAAAAAGAGGAGGCTAGACTAGATGGTTCCAACTCTAGACCTATTTTCCTCCTCCTTCCCTTTTCACATTAAGTTTCTGAACTGAAAGAAATAGCTCTATAACAATGTTTGAGTGAAATCAACCAGTATTACCCCTCCTCCATGCAGATTTGCACTTTAAAATCTGTGGCAGCCTTAAATTAATAATTTAATTATTAAATTAAATTAAATTTCTTTAAACTAAAAAAATAAAACTTCTAAAGGGGTAAGGGGAAATGTCTGACTTACTTCTGGATCTAGAGTCCCTTGCTATGCTTCACAATTAGGCAATGAGGTGTCAATAACCAGAAAGAAGGCAACAGGCTTGATCAGAAAGAATATTGCTTTTGTAGTCAGAGAACATAGATTCAAGTCCCAGCTCTTCTGACCAACCGAATTTCTTTAGACAAATCACCCTCTCTCCACCTTGTATGTAAAAATAAAGGGGACAAACTAAAGGTTCCAAGGTTCTTTCCAGTTCTAAATCTGTGATCCTAAGTTGGTAAGATTTTGAAAGGAACAGAGATTGGTACCAGCAAGAAAGATAATGAATAGGAGACAATGAATAGGACTGAGACTTATAAGGCCTTAGTTCTAGTCCCTGGTTCTATCATTAATCAAATGGATAGGTGTGGAAAAACTGAGATCTCTGGATCTCAGTTTCCTCCTTTGTAAAAAGAGAAAGTTGAAATACAACTATCTCTAAGGTCTAATATTCTCTAACTGATACCTCAGGACTTTACCAAAAGGAAGATTACTATCCTAATATGTTTCAATGTATTTTATCCCAAACCACTTTTAGCAAAGATGAGCAGAGATTGTTCTGAATGATTGAAATTCATTGTGTGGGATGATTTATCGGGCAGTTTTGTTCCAGCTTCCTTATCTTACAAAACCACACATCTAGAAAAAAAATTTGTCAATACAACAAGGATGTGTTCAGTCAGAATAGTTCAAAAAAAGGGAATTAATTCAAAGAGGGTTGATCTGTAGGAGAAACTGAGGAAGTCCGTTGCAGAGGACCAGTTTCTGAGGAAATTTCCATGATTTTCATTAATTTAACCATCATTACTGATCGAACAATGGGTGAATAAAAAATTTTTTTAAAAAGTCTTTATTATGTTACTAGCACAGGGCTAGGAGTGTAATAGCCTCTGCCCTCAAGGAGTTTACATTCTAATGGGAGAAACAACACACAATTGCAGTGGTCACAGATGAATTATTGGGATGTGGAATGGTACTCTGGAGATATAAATTGCACCCCATCCAGGAACAATGGCAAAGTTAATTTAATAATGGCTCCAAAACTAGAGAAGCAGGAAAGAGGCTGTGGAGCAAGTAGTATGGAATGGAAGAAGTGATCAGTCATTCAAGTCAACATAAGCATGAACTAGGTCTCTCATATTTAACAAGTACAAGGCATTATGGCATATGCTAGAGATACAAATAAAACAATCTCTGCTCTTGAGGATCTTACACTCTATAGTAGATAATATATGTACAAGAAAGCAAATACTAAGTATTTACTAAGTAATATCCAGATGGAGAAAATGCTAGTAACTGAGGCCATCTGGAAGGGTCTAGTATAAAAACTGGCAAAGGAACTAGGCCTTAGAGGAAGCTGGAATCTCTGCAAGGCAAAGTTGAGGTGAGAATACATTCCAAATTTGTTCAAAGGCAAAATGTGGGAGATGGAATTTGGAGAATGAAAATGACTTAGCAGATCAATTTGACCAGAGGTGAGACTGCAGAAAGGGCAATAATATAAAATTGGAAAGAATGGGAAGAGAGGTAGATTGTGGAGAGATTTAAATGTCCCACTGAAGATGCTAAATATTGCCTTAGTGGTAAAAGGAATCACTCAAGACTTTTGAGTAAGGAGTTATATGATCTGGTATTAGCTTTGGGATTTTTTTATATCAGCTAGGTAACTATATGAATGATAAATTGGAGATGAAAGAGATTGGATTCAGGGAGATCAATTGTTAATAAGCACCTGAACTGTACTGATAATCATGTGAAGGGAGAGAAAGGAGTTAGTTAGATGTTGCAAAGGTAGGACCTATAGAACTTGATGATTAACTGAATGGGCAAGAGGATGAAGGAGGGAGAAGAGTTGGGAAATATTCTGTTAACTCTGAACTTCAGTGATTGAAAAGATGATAGTATGACCCCAATAGAAAATGGGAAATTTGGATGAAGATTGGATGACAGATGAGTTACAGTGGGGGCAGATTGAGATTTGGATTCTTGACATGATCACATGAAAATGTCCATAAGGCATTTGATAACAAGATACTGGAGCTCAGGAGAAAGATATGATTTAGTGTGTGTGTATATATATATATATATATATATATATATATATATATATATATATATATATATATATATATATATGTGTGTGTGTGTGTGTGTGTGTGTGTATATATATGTATATATATATATATATATATATATATATATATGTATATGTGTATATTATGGGTGTGGGTGTGGGTGTACATTGGTTGTTTTTTGTTCTCAGAGGAACAAAAATGACATCACAAATATTAGAGCCAAGTTACAATGAGTCCTACAGCTAATCAGACCAGAATGTCCTCCCACAGATAGGCACAAATAGTCCCTATGAATACTTGGGGTGGATTCTCTAACTTTATGCATCTTGCATTTCTTCTGATCTTATTCCATTCTGCTTTTCTCAGAGAGCCCAGCACCTTCTCTGATGAGGGCACGCCATGCTGGGCAGTCCTGTGCCAGTGTGTCCCATGTCATGCAATCAATTCTAAAGTTCTCAAGAGAGACTTTGAAAGTGTCCTTGTCTTCATCATGTGAGCCTTTCCCCTGTGTGAGTTCTCCATAAAATAATCTTTTTGGAAAGTGTGCGTTTGGCAAACAATGTGGCCAGCCCAACGGAGTTGCACTCTCTTCAGTAGAGTTGCAATGCTTGGCAGTTTAGCTTGAGAAACAACCCTGGCGTCTGCCAGCTGATCTTCAGAATCTTTCTAGGATGATTCAAGTAGAAGTGATTCCTGGCATGGCACTGCTCTACTATCCAGGTTTCACAGGCATAGCACATGGAGATCAGCATACCAGTTCTGTTTGGGAGTCAGTCTAATCCCTCTCCTCTCCCACACTTTCCTTCAGAGCCTCCCAAACACCAAGCTAGCTCTGAGTCAACTTCATTATCAGTGTACACATCCCTGAAAAGCATATTGCCAAGGTAAGGGAACTTATCCACAGCATTTGAAACTTCTCCATTTGCTTCAATTGATGTTCCACATGATGTGGTGTGGGTTGATGAAGTGGGGTAATGCTTAGAGAAAATTCATTTGGATTTGGGCAAGATTTGGGGAGATTCATCACCGCTTGAAATAGCTAGATGGTGTAGTGAATGGAGCATTAGACCTAAAGTATGAAAATTTGTGTACAAATTCTCCCTTGACATTTATTTACTATCTTTGCAAACCTGGGCAAATCACTTTAACCATAGCTGTCTCAGTTTCATCATCTACAAAATGTAGACAATGATAACACTTATTTCCCATATTTCTTATGAAAATAAAATATGATAATTTTTGTAAAGTGTTTTATGACACTGTAGTTAAATATTCTATATTTCTTTTCTATATAAATATTAGATAGTGTTTTTTTAATTGAAACAAAAGCTCTGTGTGTTGGAGAGGGAGAGACCCCAGAATATCACAGGGAGCCTCCTAGAGAAATCTCTCCTGGGAGTCAGAAGACCTTAAAATCCCATCTTGGAAAGCAGGTTCCAACACTACTTCTGATGGAGGGCATATCTTGTAAAAGAAGTAGAGCAAGTCCTTAATGGGCAGTAGCATGACAGAAGGCTTAGAAGAAGGCCTGCTTCAATTGAGAGTAGAAGGGTAGCCAGTTCCACTGAATTTCTAGTGCTCTCTCCTCTAAGGTATTACTTATATAAAGAGCAGTTGGAGCAGATTGAGGCAGCAGATGGGGAATAGAAGTAGAGAGGAGAGCCTTGGCAAGGGGGCACAATGGTAAAAGGACTATTTGGATGGAAGGTCAGATTCAAGTAAAGAAGCAGACATGATTAAACCCTGTACCATAAGTCAGAGGAACAACAGAATGGAGGAATATATTCACTTTATCCTCATGATGGTGCCCTGGGAACAAAGTCCCAACTTTTCCATCCTAGTTTCAGCTTTAATTTTAGTAGTTTCCTAACCAGAGATGAGAGTAGGAGTAGTAAGTAATAGAGAGTCACCCAGGATTGACCCTAAATTAAATGGGGACTGAAAATAGAAGAATTTGAATATGTTTTTTAATAAAAGTACACTTTTAAACAGAAAATTCTGTTCTCCAGACCCCCACCCATCCACATATACTGATTCCATAACATCAAGATATATATAGAGAGAGGGAGGCTCCAGACCTCCTAGGAACAGCAACAAATAGGAAATGGATAATGTCCACATTCAATAGGACCAAAATACCTTGTTTCAGCTCTTCTCCTAGCATGCCTGAGGTTAGTGGAGAAACAAAATGAGCTAATCACTGTTCCACAAGCATGTCCTTCCTGGACTCCATGTTTTTGTTCATTCCAATGCTATGAATGCAACATTCCTTGCCCCATAACCTCAGAGTGTTAAAAAATTTTCCCAACCTTCAAAATGTACTTCCTTCAAGAACTCTTCCCTTCCCCCTCTCACTTTTATCAGATACAGTCTTTCTTCCCTGGATTCCTTGGACTAATTTGTTCATACTCTAGAAAACAGAATGAATATAAATAATATATAATAGTTCTTTGAGTATATGTGTTCTTGCTCTTCTGTTGAAGAATAAATATCGTGAGGGCAAGAACGAACTAGGTCTTGTTCACCTTTGCAGGCTACTTATCCTTCCCATCCCAGTGCTCAGGCACAGAGCATCAAATAATAAGCTAAGGATTATCCTAATAGAGTACCCTAAGCAAGCACTGAACTTTAATTAAGCCCAATTTATTTCATGAAACATCAAGTGCTTATTGTATAAGGTACTACACTCACTGATGGATACAAAGGAAAAATAGCCCCTGTCCTCAAGGAGCTTACATCCTACTTGGAATGGGATAGATATATAAGAAAGTAAATTCAAGATAATACAAAGTGGGGAGTGCAGAGACTAGGGAAAATCCTTTTTAGGAGATGGGCTCTGACCTGTACTTTGAAGGAAGATAAGGATTGTATAGGAATAGGTGAGGAGTATACTAAAGCATGGAAATGGGAAACGAAATCTATGTAGAGGGAACAACCAGTAGGCCATTCAGACTTCAATAGAGAGAATGTAAGGAGGAGTACTGTAAAGTGAGAGAGGTAGAAATCAAAATATTGAAGGCTTTAAGTTCTAGGTTAAGGATTTCCTGGGTTAACCTTAAGGCAATGATTCCTTGGAAAGAATGCTAGATTTGGATTCAGGATTCATATTCTAACATATAACTCTACTTAACAACTTGTAAAATCTTGCTCAAGACACTCTACCTCTAAAGATTTTCTTTTCCTTTGGGGTAAAATAAGAGAGTTAGTCTAAATCACCTTAATAGCCAATCCTTTCTAGGCCTAAAGCTAGGATGATCCAATTGGAAGCCACTAAATCTTAAGGAACCCTCAAACTCCTGGGAAAACTAAAATCCCAAAACTGGAATTCTTTATTCTTCCCACATTCTCTCTAGAGTTCAGCTGAAATTATTATTATTATTATTATTATTATTATTATTAATAATAATAATAATAATCTTAATAATTGGTAACTTGCATTTATGTAATATTTTAGAGACTACAAACTGCTTACCCCAAAATATTCCTTTGAGGTAGATCTTAGACTTATAGTAAAAGACCTAGAAGTCATTTAGTCTGAACTCTTGATTTAACAGATAAAGAAGCTGAGGCAAAAAAAAAAAAAAAAAAGCTAAAGGATTTACTCAGTGACATATCTGGCAAAAGGATTTGAATGCAGATCTCTGGATTCAGCTCCAACTCTCTACTGTACCAGGATATCTTTCACCAATAGTAGTAGAAAGATAGGGGATACAGTGAATGAGTCAATCAATCACCTCACTGTTCCTGGAGTGACTAATAAGATGGTAAAATCCTGATACCTATATCAGGTAAGAATACATCTATTGAATTAAGTGCTAGGAGCTAAGTGTGAACAAGACCTACATATCTCCATTGAATCAATCAAAGGCATTAAACTAATGTATGCCCTATCACACCCAAGGAGTTTTCAATAGCATTAAAGTGGATTGCAGCTCTGAGGAGAGAGCAGCTCCAGCCAGTTCCTTAAGAGAGAATTACTGGGGGCAGGAAGGAGGGGGAGGCAAGAAGAGAAATTCTATTTCTTCCCCTGTCATTCTTGCACAAAGGAGAATCTAGTGAATAACAGTTTCAGAGCTCTACCAGCAGCCCATAAAAAAGCTATAGCACACCGATGGGGATATTGTAAGCACTCCATAAAGAGGTGAAAAGGATTTCTAGCAACCAAGAGCTATGAGTTGCCTCTTTGTCACATATGATCTCTGTATGTACTTTGGGGAGAATGTGTTGCTGAGTTTTAAGGAGATATTATACCAACTGTTTTACTAAAACACCTTAGTAAAATACCTCTTTCTAAAAGCTCCTTAAAGTCTGGCTAATTAATTCACATCAAATGCTAATCATGGAAAGAAGCATACTGATGGGGGGCTCATGAGCTCTAGCATTACAAAGCCACTTCTGGTCCTTCAGAGCTCTGGAATCCTGTGGATGAAGTATCCACTTTCTGGGGACCCACCCTCCAGTGACAATAGGGATTAAGATAGTAGCTCCATAATAGGTACTCTAGTAATAACACTGAACTATCAATCCTTTCTTTCCTTGTTTGACCTTTGTCAACAGAAGGTCTTCCTTTTTTCCACTATTCCTTCCCATATACTCTACATTCTCAACTTCAACAAGGAAAATGTGTGCTCTTAACCCATTCAGCTAGCATTTCATGTTTCAAGCGTCAACATCCCAACAATTTGTCTTCATTAGAAACATATGAAAACAGATGTAGTCATGTCTAAAACAGATTCATACTGTCTGTGCATTCCCTTGACAATTGTGAGCCTCCAAAGAGAGATTTCATATATCATTTTGTTCTGTCCTATCTGGTGTGTCTTGTGTGTCCCCCCCCCCTTCCATCCCCCATGCTCATCTCCTCCCAATCTTTATCAGAGGTGTCTGGTTGATTCCCACTTTAAAATTCAGAATGAAGATTTTTTTCTCTCTTGTTTGCAAGATTTTTTTTCAGCAGAAATTGGAAGGAGTCACTTTGCTAACACAGACAGAGAGTCTGCAGGGAATTTCAAGATTGTGCTGTGGAAAGCAAAACATATGCCTGTTTGGGACAAGTTGTACTTCACAAACATTTAGCAGCCAGTCCTGGGGAATACAAATAGAGAAACCGTTTGCATAGGGAATGAAGGCTTCAGCTCTTGATCTTATTAAATCCTAATATCTCTGTCCCCACTGCCATCCATCTCCAAAACTCTCAGTCTTTCCAACATGTGATATTAGCAAACAGGGAAGTGGAGAGAAATCTTCATTTTCCTTTAGAGGCTGCTAGAAATCAGAGACCAAGGAGAAATGACAAAGCCTCCAAGTTAACCAGGACTGATTAGTTTCCAGTAGTGAAGGCAGTCTAATTACTTTTTAGTGGGATATAAAGAAAACCTTTTCTCAAGGTGTTGAGCCATAAAATCTGGGTTCAAATATCAGCTTTGTTTCTTACTATGTGTAAGTCACTTAACCTAAAAGCATTGTGTGATATGATGACCATGAACTTATAGAAGCTGGGTTGAAATGCCATATCTGCTTACCCCATTGAATAAAGTCATTTATTCCTGGTCACCAGACCCTCATCTATAAAACAAGGTTGTTGGACTAGGCTAGGGATTTTTGACCATCTCTACTTCTTAGACCTCCTTGAGCCTAAAAATCCCATGTCAATCACACAAAATAACATACATAGGACTACAAGGTAACTAATTATTTTATTGTTATGTTAATGATTCTTACATATATATATATACATATATATACATATATATATACATATATATATAATTACACTTTTTAAAAGTTTACAGACCTCAGGCTATGAACCCCTTCAGTAGATGGCTTCTGAATATACTTATAGCTCTTAATTTAATATTCTATGACCTCTTCAAACATTGATCTTGACCTATGACCTTAAACCTTCACCAAAAAGAATAACCTTAAAGGTAGGGGACTAATCCTAGGTGATAATTATATTTGTTACCCTTGGCTGGAATAGGAAAAAGGAAAGGCAAAGCCTAAACAGCTTCCCTGAGGTATGCTGTGATAGGTAATGGCTTAAAGCATGGGACTTGGAAGCTGGGAGACCTGGATTCAAATCTAAACTCTCACAGACAGTATCCATATAGGGACTGAGCAAGTTGCTTAACTCCCATCAGCCTCAGTTTCTGCCTTTGTTTGTTTGTTTGTTTGTTTGTTTTGGAGGCAATTGGGATTAAGTGGCTCCAGCTAATAAGTGTCTGAGGCTAGATTGAATCCAGATCCTCCTCACTTCAGAGCTGGTATTCTCTATCTGAGCCACCCAGTTTCTGCATTTGTAAGGATAGGTTCCTGATGTGATTTCAAGAATTACAAAGTTAAGGAGCTTTCTCTATCCATTTAGGTTAGCACTTTCTCTAGAATTTAGATTCATAGAGAGTTTTCTAAAACTCTAAGAAATTAAACACTTTGCCCAGGATCATGCAGCAAGGGGGGATCAGAAGGGACTTGAATATAGATTTTGCTGGTTTGGAGCTGGCTCTCTAACCACTGTGCATAGTGGCCCTCCTGTAAGAGAGTAATGACAATGCCTGTGTTACTCACCACATGGGATTATTCTGAAGCTCAAATGATGTAATGTAATTCACTTTGCAAATCTTCAAGCATTGTGTAAATGTCAGCTCATTTGAATGAAGGCTGAAAATTTCAAAAATTCCATAGGCGAATTAGCAGTTTTTCCCAAAGCTGAATTCCCATGGTGAGGGAAAAGAATACTGTGTACCTACCATAAGCCAGGGACTGTGCTTATGTTTTATGAATATTATCTCATTTGATCCTCACAACAAACCTGAGAAGTAGGTACTACTTCTATCCATACTTGACAGCAGAGAAAACTGAGGAAAACAGAAATTGGGCTTGCCTAAAATCACAGATCTAATAAGGATCTAAAGCCATAATTGAATTCAAATCTTCATGACTCTATGCTCAATGCTCCATCACCTATCTGCCATGATCTCCATCCCATAATGTTGGAAATGATAGTGGATTCTCCAAGGTTAAGCCAGCAAAAGATGGATTCTGGCTGATACTACAAAGCCAGAAAGACTTCAGATAATGAGTAAATGGAAGAAGAAACTTTCTGACAATGAGAGTTATCCAAAAGTAGCCTTGAGTGCTTCAGAAGACAGTAGGTTTCCACTCATGTCAGGTCTTTCTGCAAAGGATGGATGACTATGCACTGGACCCATTTGAAGGGTGGTTCCTATGGAGCCCAGTTTAGACTAGATGGCTCCAGAGCTCCTTTCCGTCTCTGACATTGTGTGATTCTGAGGGAGGTAAAACATCATGGGGCTGGCAATCAGAAAACATGTCTTTGAGTCCCTGAGCTACTATTAACCAATTGAGAAACACTAAGTAGTTTTCCTCACTAGAAAGGTAGTGTGGGGTGGCAGAAAGAACATAGCTCTTGGAATCAGAAGCTCTGGGCTTACATCCAGGGTCTAATACTTAACCTTAACCTCAGGCTGTCTTTTCTGAGAAGTGGGAATCTGGATTGGAAGGGAAAGTCAGATGGAAAAGGAGAAACAAAGCCAAGGACAGGGGTGATGGAGGAAAACAGGAAGAAATGATGGGACTAGATGATTATGCAGATAAATCTCAGACGCTATTTATTTTACAGATGAGGAAATTAAGTGACTTTCCCAAATTTTAGCTCTAGTCATTTAAAAAAAACATTTACCTATGTGAAAAGATTATCCCCTGACCGATTTGCTGCTGACACCTCCAGGGCTGAGAAGGGCAGCCAAGATTGCTAGGTAGGGATGGCCTCCAGAGGTCATCCCTGTAAACACCTTCAAAATGGCAGAGCCAAGGTTCAAACTTAGGTTCATGGTTCTGTCCTGCTTTCCTGAAGTTCATGGATTTATAAAGGGGAAAAAGTCAATGGAGGAACATGGTCACAGACACTTGATAGCACTGGAGAGCAAATAGTATAGATATTCTCCTGGTAGGGGGATAGAAGAGGGAAAACTAAGCCTCTGACCTATGAGTGTTTCTCCAGGGCTCTAGCTGAATCTTTTATCTGTTCTCTACTCTTTCAATTACAGATGGTCACTGAGGGTCTTTCCCTGTTCCAATTTTTTTCATTATTCTCCCTCCCTTGGAGATTTTACCATTTCTCTCCAGCCTTCCTGCCTCCACCACCCCATTAAAGAGGAGTTGTTTTGAGGAAGGACTGAATAGTTTTTCCCACAAAGAAGTTTTCTCTTGGAGCGGGTATCGATTACTGACACTGTGCCAATCAGGGGTGGAGGGAAAAGCTACCCTGGAGGCAACATTTGAAATAGAAAACTTGGTTATTTAATAATCCTGCATCGATTTGGCTCCAATGAATCTCCACGTCATTATAGAGCAAAGCAATGGGAAAAGGCCAGTTTCAATGAGGTCTCTTAAGGCCCACCCCAGTGAGCAGTCTTGGCTGCCCTTCTCGCCTGGGGTGGTGTCAGCAACAGACTGGGCCAGGTCTGGGGGTCTTCTCACTAATCGGCTTGGAAGTGTCTGGCTGGAGAGACAGAATGCAGAGCTCACACTGGGGAACTTAAACTAGGGAGGAAGCATCCATGGGCTGACTCAGGGAACAAAAACCAATCCCTTACATGGCCTTAGGAAGAGGCAAATTCAGATCAAGAGGTTATTATTATTATTATTATTATTATTATTATTATTATTATTAGTTTGTCCTTTTACCCCAATGCCCTATTGTTTTGGAGAGGTTCATGCTATAGTAAGCTAGGAAATCAGGAGACATGGATTTTTTTATCCTGACTTGGCATCTTCAAGCAGGTTTTTAGATCATAGATTTAAAGTTATAAGAAAGACTGAAGAAGACATCATTTCTGCCCTTGGGGAGTCTATGGCCAGGATGAAAAGACAAGAAATAGGAAAAAGGGACATATCTAAGGTAATGAAGTGCTTGGGCAGGTCTCCAACAAAATGATCACATTAACAATTTATCTTCCAGTGTTTTGTTCCCTTCTTCATTTTATTATATCTGTTCCCCACTCTTTGCTTCCTCCAGAGATCAGCTACCTTCATTTTCTCTCCTATCATATCCCTATTAAAAATCTGCTCTCAAGAAAGACTCATTTAATCTTTGTTTTCCAGTGATGTTGTCTAGTAATGACTTATGGAATTGTTAAAATTGAAATTGAGGATCATTCAAATTCTATGGGTTTAACAATCATCTCTATGAGAAAGACTTTCTGAGCTTTGTATCTTGCCCCAAAATCTCCCCTTGAGTGTCAAATGTACATATCAATTACCTATTAGGTAGTTCAAACTGACTGTCCTGGAGACATCTTCAACTCAACCAGTTTTAGACTAAACTCATTCTTTTCCCCACAAACTCTCACCTCTTCCAAACTTTCCTATTTCTATGGAAGGTACCAAAATCCTTCCAGTGGTCCAAGATCATGCTTTCAACATTATCTTTAATGATACTGTCTCCCCTCCCCAAATATACACTTAGTTTTCAGTCTTCACATTTCTGCCTTCACATGTCTTACATCAGATTCTTTCTCTTTCCTCCTACCATCTTGGTCCAGGCTCTCATCAAATTTTATATCAGCTGATATTAACAGCCTCCTAATTGTTATTTCTGCTCTCTCTCCACACTCCCATCTGACATACGGCTGCATATTTTTAAAGTCATGTCCAACTCTTCATGGGGTTTTCTTGACTAAGATACTCAAGCGGTTTATCATTTCCTTCTCTAATTCATTTTACAGATAAAGAAATTCAGGCAAATGGCATTAAGTGGTTTTTCCAGGGTCACACAGCTAGTAAGTGTCTGAGGCTGGATTTGAACTCAAGAAGTTGAGTGTACCTAATTCCAAGCCCAGTGCTCTCTCCACTGCAGCTGTTCCATTTTTTCTTAAGCACAGATCAATACATGTGAATCCCCAACTCAAACTCCAATGGCTTCCTAGGCTTCAACTAGGTTATATTATTTTTGTTTGTTTACTTGCTTGCTTAGGATCAACTACATGCTGTCCAAAAGCCTTAAACTATTAAATTTAAAAATTCATTAAGACCCTTGTCACACCATATATAAATTCCTACATTTGGCTTTTAAGGTCCTCCATAACCTGGCCAAGTCTATCTTTCCAGTTTCATTGGATATTACTCTCCTTCCCACAGTCTGCTATCCAGCCAAACTGCCTCTCTTTATTTTTCCCATATGATCCTACATCTTCTGTCTCCATTGCCCTTAGCCTTCTCCCCATCTGGAATGTATTCCCTGTCTATTGCCACCTCACGGTGTCCCTCTCTTTCTTTATGAAGCAGATTAAGTACCATATTCTCATGCAGCCTTTCCTAAACCCTGCAAATTGTCAGTGTTCTTCCTCTTCATCTACATGTATTTAACTATTTTGTTCATATTTTAATTTATTCACTTAATATTTGTACTACATATATTTATATGTACTTGTTTTCCCCAGTAGAATAAAAGTTCCTATGAGTTGAGACTGTTTTATACTTTATATTTGTTTCCCAGGATCTAGGACAATGCTTGGTAGAATGTACTTAGGGACTGAATGATCACTCAAAGAGAAAGTTACATGGTAGACATGAGCAGATTGCCCCACACTGTAAATAATTGCTTGGGAGAAACAACATAGAGAATGTCATCAGAAAAATGTATGGCCTGATGCTTGCTTCAGCAGAAAATATACCGAAATTGGAATAATAAAAAGAAAATTAGCATGGCCCCTATGCAAGGATAACACTCAAATTCATGAAGCATTCTGTATTTTTTAATTAAAGTATTAAAAAAAAAGTATAGTCAGGAAGAAATATAGATAAGTTGTGTGGCAAGGGGGAAGAATAGATATACAGCCTTAGTACTGTCCTGGTTATCCATACAATATCAAAAAGTCTAGAGGGAAGGCTTCTGGTCTGATGAGTAGAGCCTTCCTCATGTTGGTCAATGAAAAAACTGGAGCAAGAGCAGCCAGGGTGAATAGTATGGATAGGTTATCATCTGCAGTGTTGGGAAGACTGTCCTTGTCTATGGAGCTCTCAGATTCATCACAATGAATTTAAATCACCAAGCTTCCTCTCCCAGGAGTGGTTTGCATGTTCTTCCTGATATCCAGTGATAGAGAAAATGGCTTTGCCCCCAGGAGTAAGGGAAGTGAGGGAGAACCTTAGTTCAGTAAAAAGTATGATGTCAAACAACATGGTTCAAATTCTGGCTTCCACTTCTATATAATATTGAGAAAATCATGTTTCTGTACCTGAGTTTACTCAACTGCATGATCAGATTGGAATAAATTACCTCAAACAATCCTTTCCTCTCCATGATTCTAAGAAACTATCTCTCAAATATAACTATCTTTTCTGGTCCTACATTAATCATTTGATCTTGGAAGTGGTCATTTTTATGATAAATATAGTAATGGCTATAAAAATTCATTAATGATGGAAGTGCCAAATGATGTGTCCATCAGAACATCAGATAGTTTCCCAAAGCCATGTGCCCTAAAAGTCAGTTCTATCAATTGACCTTTGGGAAGAAAAAGCAAAAGTTAGTGTTGTGTGCACAAGGGATCATAAATGGAACTTCCTGTATAAGAACTCAATACTGTTTGACTTGCTACCTGTGAAGATTCTCTAAGCCAATGTTTTCCTCAAGAGTTATTATAAATGGAATCCAAGAAATTCAACCTGTAAACTGAAGGTACTGTTCTTCCCGGTTAGGGATAGAAGTGGCTCTGAGATCCTTTGGAAGTTAGGAATTATACACCCAAAATTTAATCAGTTTTCATTGTCAGCTATGAGTAGATTTCCTCTTCATGGACACAAGCAGAATCAAGATTACAGTGCTCAGACTGATTTATTGCACCCTCAGGTGCAATTTTCCTTCACAGTTTTGACCCTATGGTTAATTAGTTCAACCATATTAAACAGTTCAATTGTATAGCATCTTCCTTTACTTCCTTATCCTACCATAGTTCACCTTCAACTTTTATTCTAGCTTGGGTCACCACTCCTACTCCTTTGTTACTAGAATAAGTCATATAACTGTGCTGACAGGGTCCATTACAAATATATATTATCCATTCTCAACTGGGCCTTCACTGCTATAAATCCTTTTATTTTTCTCTACTTGACTATAATAATCTCAATGGCATCTGTTCCAAACTTCCTTTCTCCCTTATATCGTTTCCTCTTAGTCTCTTCTCTTTTTTTCTTATCATATTTCTTTGTCCCCTATTTTATAGAAAAAAACAAGGCTGAATTTCTTCATCTTCCACATCCTCACCTCAACCTTTGCCCAGTATTCACTGCTCTATCTTAATTTCTGATCAAAAGTGATCAATCTCTTTGCCAAAGATAGCACTTCTATTTATGCCAATGATCTCATACCCTTCCATCTTTTCCAGGAATTTACCCTTTTATTAATCACAGATCATTTATCCTCCATACCACCACTTCTTTCCTCCCTTTATACTGTATCCTTCACATATACTTACAAACACAGTTTAATAACTTCATCCCTAAAATAAAATGTCATAAAGCTTTTTCTTGATCATTTTAATGTATGCAGTCATCATTCCATTTTTCTTTTCTTCTTTCTTATTAAACTTATTGAAAAAGTTGTCGACACCCAATGTTTCCACTTCCTCATCACCCATTCTTTCACCACTTCTTCCACTTGGATTTCTATAACACCTTCTGCCATAGCTTCCCACAGTTTTCCAGTAACCTAATTGTAAAGGCAACAGTCTTTTTGTAAATCATTTTCTGTGATATATCTCTTGCATTTAATAATGATGAACACTTCCCTAAATGCACACTCTTTTCTAATAACTTAGGATACCACACTTTCCTGGATCTCTTTCTGATTCTAATCTCTTCCTCACTGTGTTCTAACTTGCAACATCCTCTTCCCAGATTCTTGATGTCACCATTCCTGAAGCCTACTATCCTTGGTCATCTTTTTCTTCATTCGGAAATCTTCTTTAGACTCACAGTTTCAATAGTCACCTGTACATCAGTGTCTTCCCAATCCTGATTCTCTTCTGAACTCCAGTATGGCAAGATGTCTAAGTGCCTGCCCTGGAAAGTGTAATGTTAATATAACATTGGAACAATGTAACATGGAAACTGTAATGTTACACTATTATCTTAAATTTTAAATATCTCATGTTTAAGTTATCTATCTCCACAAATTCCTACTAGCAGTGAAGCAGAATGATGGAGAGCATAATAGACTTAGAGTGAAGAGGAACTGAGTTCCATTCCTGCCTCTGACACTTGTTAGTTGTGTGACCATGAATAAATCTCAGCCTCCATTTCCTCATTTATAAAAAGGGGATGATAATAATAACATCTTCCTAACAGGGTTCTGAGAACCAAATAAGATAACATTTCTAAAGTGCTTAATATTCTTACCTGACAAATACCATCCTCTTGTTTCTTTCTTTCTTTCCTGATCATGAATATAGTAGACAAAGTGAATAAAAGTGCCACAGATAGAAAATAATGATAATAATAATAACAGATAACATTTATAAACTGATTTGAGGTTTAACTAAATATTCCCTCTCTCAGATCTCTAGTATTCAATCAGTTATCAAAGTCTATCAAGTTCTCCCTAAGCAACATCTCCTGAATTCATCTCCTCATCTTTTTTCCTATGGATATCTCCATGCCACAAGCTTCCATTATCCCCACCTGCAGCATAATAACAATCTTCCAACAGGTCCTCCCACATCTACCTCTTCTCCTTTACAAATTATGTTTCATAGAGCTACCAGCACAATCTAGGAGATCATATTTTTTCATTGAAGCTTTTTATTTTCAAAAGATATGTATGGATAATTTTCCATCATTGATTCTTACAAAACCTTGTGCTCCAATTTTGGCCCCTTCCCCCCACCCCCACCCCTACATAGCAAGAAATCCAATATATGTTAAATATGGTAAAAATACATATAAATCCAATATAGGCATGCATATTTATATAAATATCTTGCTACACAAGAAGAATCAGATGATAAAGGAAAAATGAGAAAGAAAATACAATTCAAGCAAACAATAACAAAAGAAGGGAAAATGCTATGTTGTGATCCACCCTCAGTTCCCACAGTCCTCTCTCTGGGTATAGATGGATTTCTTCATCACAAGATCATTGGAACTGGAATCAGTCATCTCATTGCTGGAAAGTCATATTCATCAGAATTGATCATTGTATATTGATGTTGCTGTGCACAATGATCTCCTGGTTCTGCTTACTTCACTCAGCATCAGTTCATGTAAGTCTCTCCAGGCTTCTCTGAAATCATCCTGCTGATTATCTCTTATAGAACAATAATATTCCATAACATTAATATACCATAACTTGTTCAGCCATTCTCCAGCTGATGGTCATCCATTCAGTTTCCAGTTTCTTGACACTACAAAAAGGGACTGCCACAAACATTTTCACACATTTTCTCTCTTTTAAGATCTCTTTGAGACATAAGTCCAGTAGGAACACTGTTGGATCAAAGGGTATGCACAGTTTGATAATCGTTTGAGCATAGTTCCAAATTGCTCCCCATTATGGTTGGATCAGTTCACAATTCCACCAACAATGTATTAGTGTCATAGTCTTCCCACATCCCCTCCAACATTTGTTATTGTTTTTTTCTTGTCATCTTAGCCAATCTGAGAAATGTGTAATGGTACCTCAAAGTTGTCTTAATTTGTATTTCTCTGATCAGTAGTGATTTGGAGTACCTTGTTATATGACTAGAAATGGTTTCAATTTCTTCATCTGAAAAGTGTCTGTTCATATCCTTTGACCATTTATTAATTGGAGAATGGCTTGAATTCTTATAAATTTGAGTCAATTCTCTGTATATTTTAGAAATGAGGTTTTTATCAGAACTTTGGAATATAACATTTTTCCCAGTGGCCATCTTTTCCTTCCTTTGGAAATCTTTAGACTTAATTTTAATAGTCATCCGTACATTGGTGTCTTCCTAATCCTGATCTCTCTTCTGAACTCCAGTAATGTAAGATATCTAAGTACCTGTCATGGAAAGTGTCTGTAATGTTACACTATTATCTTAAATTCTAAATATCTGAGACTACTCTATTTCTTAGCCAGTACCAAGTGGTTTTGATGACCAATACAGTTTTAGGTCTGGCATAGCTAGGCTACTTTCATTGGCATTTTTTCCCATTAATTCCCTTGAAATTCTTGACCTTTTGTTATTAGAAGGCCATATTGTACAGGTGAAAGAAGAGTAGAACTGGGTTTGAGGTCACAGAATGTGAGTTCAGATAGAAGATCTGCCACTTACAACTTGTATGTCCAGAAATAAGTCATTAGCCCCTTTAGGATTTGTCTTCTTACCTATAAAATGAGGGAGTTAGAATGAATGGCCTCTATATGTGATCCTGTGATACTTATTCATAGGTCTTGTCCTATCATTATTTTTTTTAAAAGTCATCAGAGACTCCTGATTGCCTACTGATCAAGGTTCATTATCCTCTGCCTGATGGTCAAGGACCTGCACAACTTGGTGCCTTCTTTCCTTTCAGACTATATCATATATCCAGACTCTTTCTTTGCATTCTAGAGTTCAGTCAAACTGATCTACTCTCAGAACAGCTTTATTCTCTAATTTTGATATGTCTCCCTTCTTTGCCAGTTGAAATTCTAACTATCCTTTAAGGATCTATTAAATATCACTTCCATGAAGACTCCCCTAATTCCCTTGGTTGAAAAATTACCTTCTGCAGACCCCACAAAGCACTTTGCTATTCTCAAATGCATCTAACAATAATTCTCATACTATTTTGCTCAACATTCATATAATACTTCAACACAAAACACCTTCCATAGATTATCCCATCTGCTTCTCATAACTTCCTTGAGAGGCAGTTACTACTACTGTTTCCTACACACATTCTGTCTCTCTGTTTCTGTCTCTCTGTCTCTGTCTGTCTGTCTGTTTCTCCCTCCTTCCATTTGTCATCTTATCTCAATCATCAAACGTTCCAGTGACAGCTATGCCCTCAAGTATCTTAGAGGCCCAAGGATGGCCATGTAGATACAAAATGGCTCTTTGTTCCTAAAATTTATGTCCTTTGTTGAATAAAAATAAATTTAACTATTAGCAAATTCGTGCTTCCTGCTGAAGTATTCCTTAGCTTCACTTCCAAGGGAAAACCAATGTACTTGACTAGTATAGTTTGATTCAATCAGCATGTTGCTGATATAATTAGAATACTATATCAGTTTGGAGGAAAAAAAGGTGTGAAAATACAAGATATGTTCAGAGAATGAGGAATAAACCTGTTTGACTGACACAGAAAACCCATATGGGAAAGTAGTGGCACATGAGATTGGAAAGAGACATTGAAACCAGATCACTGAGAGCCCTGAAAGCCAAGTCAGAGAGTTGTGACCTAATCTTGTCAGCAATGGGAATCCATATTTTTGTGCAGTATAATAAATTCAAAAACTAATCCAAGGGGCAGTTAGATGATGCAGTAGATGGATATCAACCATGGAGTCAGAAGGGCCTGAGTTCAATATGTCCTCTGTGTGATCCAGGGGTAAACCAAAAAAAAAAAAAAGGAAGAAAGGAAGGAAGAGAGGAAGGAAGGAAGGAAGGAAGGAAGGAAGGAAGGAAGGAAGGAAGGAAGGAAGGAAGGAAGGAAGGAAGGAAGGAAGGAAGGAAGGAAGGAAGGAAGGAAGGAAGGAAGGAAGGAAGGAAGGAAGGAAGGAAGGAAGGAAGGAAGGAAGGAAGAAAGGAAGGAAAGAAGCCTGGGGTCATGTTTATGTTTTATTTGAGAAAAACTCTGGCATATATACAGATATATGATCAGAAAAAAAAGAGGAAGGAAGGAAAGAAGGAAGGGAAGGAGGGAAGGAGGAAGGAAGGGAGGGAGAGAGGGAGGAAAGGAGGAAAGGAGAAAAGGAAGATGGATGGATGTACACTGGAGGGAGAAGATACTGAAGGTTATATCTAGTGGAGCATAAACTCCTTGAGGGCAAGGGCCAGTTTTCATTTTGTCTTTCCACATCCAGTACCTAGAATATACAGGTGCTTATTAAATATTTATCAAATTGAATTAAACTGATTCAAAGCAGGGAGGCCAATTAGGAAAGTACTGAAAGCAATAGCACCCAAGATAGGTTGGTAGCATGGCTCAGTCAACAAGAATTGACTAAGTGCTAATTATGTGGGAGACTCTAGGCAAGTCAAGAAGTACCATATTTATCCTGGGATGCTTTCTAATCTCACATTTAATGGAAATTTTCATGGAAATGAAAAAGAAGAGGAATATGAGGGGAAATGAAAAATGCAGGGGGAACATGAAGAAAGATGATGATTCCCAGATCTAAGATCAATATAATATGTGACAGAGGGGCAGCTAAGGGGCACAGTGGTTAGAGCACCAGCCCTGAAGTCGGGAGGACCTGAGTTCAAATTTGATCTCAGACACTTAACACTTCCCAGCTGTATGACTCTGGGCAAGTCACTTAACCCCAATTGCCTCAGAAGACGAAAACAAAACAAAACCGTTTGGCAGAGACGAATGGCAACCAGGACGGGGATGAAGTAAAGAGAGAACAGGCAGAGGATTGTTTGGGTGGAAATACATGGACGCCATTTCAGACGTCCCCATCTGAGCATTTATCTCTCACACACTCCCGACTATGCAGAAGCAAAGGAAAAAAAGAGTGTGTTTAGTATCAAGCCAGCGCATGTCTTTCCATCACAGGCAGACCTTTGCACTGCAATTCAAATGCCTGCGCATTACCTAATGAAACCAATGAATTGGTTCTGTCCCCGTGGCTCCGGGGCAAGGCCTGAGAGTGGAGAGCACGCTCTAATTCCCAGCCTTTCAAAAGCTTGGCAGTGATTGGCACCGAGCCAACCTTCCCCAGTAACCGAGTTTTGCACCCATCACTCCGGGAGTCGGGCGGGGAGCTGGGGAAAGCCCGGAGACATCACATGGATGGCTCGGTGGGCACTTTCTGTAGCCTTTTTACTTTGCATATAATGACTCTCCGTCCCAGTGAAGGCCAAATTGTAGCTTCTGTGAAAGGTGTCTGTGTGGAGCTGCCAAGGGCAGGCGGAGAGGATGCCTGGCTGGGGGGGGGGGGGGGGGGGGCAATCGGATGTCGGAGACTGAGCACAGAAACCCCGCTTTCCCGATGCACCACCAGGGCATAAAATAGTCACCAATCCAGAGCCACCCGGAAGGAGAGCTCATGGACTCCAGCCTCCTCAGCTGACGCGAGTGAAAATGAAGTCCATAGGATTCCAGCAAACTGCTGAAGGTTACAAAATGAAGTCCATAGGATTCCAGCAAACTGCTGAAGGTTACAAAATGAAGTCCATAGGATTCCAGCAAACTGCTGAAGGTTACGACGCAAATATAGTGGCTGAGTGCTATGAGTAAATGAGTGAGAGAATGAAGAGAAAAGCCTACCTCAAGAACTCACAGAGGGCCAAAGGCATGAGTTCAATTGGTGAAAAGATGGAGGGGAAGTAGAGCGAAGTGAAACATGAACGAGACTTGTCTGAACAGATGGGCCAAGTGAGATGGTGGCCAGTAAGGAGCTAACTTGCGGACTTCTAAGCCAAATCCATTTTTCTTAGATCGTTCTGCTTCTCCTCAGCTCTGGATTTCTCTGTTCAACATCCATAAACCAGGATATCCTTTTGCAGTAAATGTAAATCTCTGACTATTCAAGAAATTTAGGTGCCATTGACCCTTTAAAGAATTAGCTTTCTCTCCATAAGATGGAAAAATATGAGGCCCACAAGAGGTAATGTGATTTTCCCAAGATCAAACAGTTAGTAAGTTCAGAATTTGATCTAAGGGGCCAGATGAGATAGCCCATACCCTTGGTACATGAATTAGTACTCCTGTGATATTAGGAGAAAGTAATGAAGATTTCTAGTATGTTGATTGGATGCCATGTGGCAAACTTTGGGGAGAATATGGACATGGACAGGATGGGCAGATGTGGATAGACTGAGATCTATAACATGGAGGGAATTGCTGAATAGATTAGATAAAAAGAACCATTTGAGTTTGGGATCAAAACCTGCCTCCAAATCCTATGTCATTCCCTCCTCCATCCCCTACATAGTCCTGAATTTAAAGCATCTAAAAATAAATTATGATGCAAATGGGGAAGGTAGAAAAATGAAGGTTAAGTATCCCAATGCAGTTATAGTCCTTATCATAGGATCATACATTCATCCCTTGGACAGAATTTTAATAATATTTTAAGTATTGCTTCCCTTCCCATTTGGACTTTGTGTCCCAAAATGGCCACAGCAAAAATAGTGTAGCAAAAAAAAGGCAATGGAGTGGAAATTGGTGGAACAGTCAGTGATAGTTCAAGTGAAATCCAGATTCTTCCCTCACTACTGTGTGATTTTGAGCAAAGCACTTGATATATGAGGAAATGAGGGCTGATAGAGGTGAAGCAATTAGACTGTATTGGTTGCTATAGTAGGAAATATGGGTCACTCCTTAGATGTAGTAAGCCATTCCATGTTCTTAGAACTTATAGTGAAGAAGGCAAGAAAAGCTAGACAGTTAAATATGCATATTATTTTTTAGAGTCCATTTCAAAGACTTCATAGTAATGTTAAGTAGGCTGCTGAGCAATACAATTCTATTCTGCCCTTTGACTTAGCAATATCCCTACTATATTTATATCAAAAGAAAGCAAAAAGGAAGGAAAATCGTATATGTACAAAAATATTTATAGCAACCCTTTTTTTGGTGTCATTGAAATAGAGACTGAAGATGTCCATCAGCCAGAAAAGGGCTAAACAAATGATGGTCTATGAATGATATATATGAAAATAATATTAATGTGCTACAAGAAACAAAGGGACAGTTTCAGGAAAACCTGAGAAAACTTGTATAAGGAGAGTGAAGTGAGTTGAATCAGAACAATTTATCCTATAATGCCAGCACTCTAAAAACTGAAAGAATTAAAAACTGATCAGTGTAATGATTAACCATGATTCCAGAGGGCCAATGATTAAGAATGTTACCCACTTCCTAACAGAGTGGTAATGAACTAAATATGCAGCATGATACATGCATTTTTGTCCATAGCCAATGTGGGGATTTATTTCACATCACTATGAATATTCATTATATGGTTTGGATTTCCACTACCACCACTCCCAACCATCGTGGGAAGGAAATGGGATGGGGAAGGGGAGAATGCTTTTTAATTGAAAAAAAAATCTTTTTGTGAAAGTCATCCTAAAGTTCTCAAAAAGTGAAAGGGAAGTTCTCAAACTTGAAATTCTGAAAACATATATGAAGAAAAAGAGAAAGCTGTCAGATCATGTGGCTATACGAGCAACTTATCAACCAATCTAGATTTTTAAAAGATATGCAAAAAATTAAAATGAAGGCAAAAATGGTGGTTTAATGAGGAGAAAGTATGGCATGATCCTGCCAAAAAAAATCATTAGGAGAGATAAGAATTATAACTAATATGCATATAGTATCTTATAATCTGCAAAATATTTCACATACATACATATATACATTACTTCATTTGGACTTTTCAAAAACCCTAGAGGAGGAATATAAACCTTCAAATAGATCTGTCTCTTCTATTCATGAATTCCCTTCATGGTGTAGATCTTAACCCATCTACAACTGCCCATCTTGTCCATGTTCTCCCAAAAATTTGTCATGTGACATCTAACCAACATACACTAAAAGCCTTCTTCACTTTCTCATATCACAAGGGCACCAAAGAAGTAGTCTGGCTACTATTCTGTAGTACATTTCACTATTAACATGTTAGCAGCTCATCTTCTCTTCTTGTCATAGAATTCTTGATGAGATCTTTATTTAGAGTTCCTCATAGGCTATCTGTTAAAGTCTTACTCATACTCATCATGAACTTCTTTTGCTTTCTCTGTTTGATGGCATTTCACTGCCATATAATAATACTGGTAACATGTTAGAATTGAGAAACATGAGCCTTTGCCTTTATAGGAAGTTTAGGAATTAATAAAAAAATACTTTGCAATTTCCCAAAAGCAATGCAGCCCATTCTCTTTTTCCTTTTCATCTCTAAATCCATTTCATTGTTCATCTGTACTGTCTTTCTCAGATGCCCATCTTCCTACACAAGCTCTATAAGATTCAAATAATGTTGAAAACTGAGTAATGTGTATTCTTAATCCATTTGGTCTTCCCAGTGTGGAAGAACAAATTATCAATCTTTTCCGGGGCTATGCAATGGGTTGAGATTATAAACCAACAGAAGCATCTGAGAGACCTCACCTCTTCAATTTGGATTCTAAGGTGGATCCCTTCCATCACAGGAGCAAAAACTTTGGCAAAACTCTGCCCTTTTGATACCTTGTGGTCTGATTTGCATTAGTAGAGGATCACTGAACAGAATTTCTGTTGTTATGTCTTCCAAGTAATCCTAGAAGATGTTGATGCATTGGATAAGAAATATCTTATTTTAAAAACCTGCAAGGTAAGTGTATAGATCTAATGAAATAAATTGATTTTTTCCACAATCAACTAACAATCACCAATGGGATCTTCCATTCATTATATCAAAGGGTATTAAGCTCAATTAGAAACAGGTGCCATTAATCCATCCATGATGCTGCATGTTGATTTTGTTTTAAAATGTAATGTTATCTTTTTTTGTATTTTTACTTATTTTGTTAAATATTTCCTAATTACATTTTAATCTGCTTCAGGTTTAATTCGGGAGTATTACAGGGAGTAGGAAGCCAGGGAGCTTCATGTTTGACATCCCTGCTGCATATGGTTGAGTTAACTTTGAGACACTAGAGATGGGGTCTATTGTTGAGTGGCTTTTCTAAAGACTTTTTATTTCCTACTAATACCTTTATGAAGGATGAAACATCTGAGAGACCTCACCTCCTCAGCCTTCATCAAGGATGCCCTTGATTCATTTAGAGATGACTCATAAACATTTTGTATGGATGGGACAATAGACATATAAGTTGGTAAGCAGCAGGGAGGGAATAAATGTTTATTCATTGCCTACTAAGTGCCAGACACTGAGTTAAGCATTTTACAAATTTTCTCAATAGACTCAATAACTTTATGAAGTAAGTGCCATTATAACCCTCTTTTGTGATTGTTGTTCAGTTATTTTCAGTTGTGTCCAATTTTTTGTGACACCCACTTACAGTTGAGAAAATTGAGGCAGATAGAAGTTAAATGATTTGCCTAAAGTTACACAGCTAATAAAAATCTAAGGCAGGATTTGAACTCAGATCTTCCTGACTCAAAACCTAGAACTCTATACTGGTGGTAGTTATAGATATTCTTTGTCATCTTTTGCAATATTAAATAAGGTCAAAAATCCCATGCCTTCTTAGCATCTTCCCCATTTTCAGATACCTTATATATAAGCCCTTCAACATCTACTAACAATATCTACTACATATCTCCTCTCTATATAAGGTGTTCACAAGAGACTAATTAAGATTAAAATTGTACTAAGACTTTTGGAACTGTCTACCCTGGATACTTGGACCAATTCAACTGTTTTTTCCTGTCTTTTTCCTCTCCTATTATCATTTACCCCCGTGGAGGTACAATTGGTATCATTATCTCCATTTTCTCAATAAGGAAACTTAGGTTCAAAGGAACTAAGTGGACACAGTATTGGTGAAGCATCAGCATGAGATGGCCATCTGAACTACTCATGCTTTCACTGGGTACATTACAAGAGGCAAGATGCATAGGGGTAAAGATGTGATCACACCATGGTGTTTTCCCCAGTTAGCTTGCATCTGTAAAGCTGTGTTTAGTTCTGGGCTCCACATTTGAGAAAGTACTTCATTAAGTTGGTACATGTCCAGCTGCAAGCCACCAGGATTGAGCAGCTCGAGTTCATGACATAAGGAAATGAGAACATTTAGCCTAGAGAAAAGAAGTCTTGAGGCCCAATAGCTGTCTGCAAGCTTTTGAAGGACTGTCTAATTAAAAGGGTTAAGACTTGTTTGGCTTGTGTCTCTACTGGATTTGTGTCCCAAAAAGATCATTAAAAAAGGACCCACATGTGCAAAAATGTTTGTGGCAGCCCTTTTTGTAGTGGCAAGGAACTGGAAACTGACTGGATGCCCATCAGTTGGAGAATGGCTGAATAAGTCGTGGTATATGAATGTTATGGGATATTATCGTTCTCTAAGAAATAATCATCAGAATGATTTCAGAAAAGCCTTACATGAACTGATGCTGAGTGAAGGGAGCAAAAGCAAGAGACCATTGTACATAGTAATAACAAAATTAAGTGATGATCAACTGTGATGAATGTGGCTCTTTTCAACAATGAGATGATTCAAGGCAATTTCAACAAACTTGTGATGAAAAGTCTTCTGCATCCAGAAAGAGAACTACAGAGAGTGAATGTAGAACAAAGAATGGTATCTTCATCTTTTTCTTTCTTTCTTTCTTTCTTTCTTTCTTTCTTTCTTTCTTTCTTTCTTTCTTTCTTTCTTTCTTTCTTTCTTTCTTTCTTTTTTTTTTCTTTTTGGTGGTGGTGGTGTTTGCTTGCGTGTTTTTTTTCTTTCTCATGTTTATTTTTTCTTCCCCTTTTGATCTGGTTTTTCTTTGCAACATGATGAATATGGAAATATGTTTAGAAGAATTTCACATGTTTAATCTATAGTGAGTTGTTTTCTAGGGAAAGGGGGAGGGAGAAGAGGGGAAAAAGGAAGAAAATTTGGGGATACAAGATTTTGCAAAGATGAATGCTGAAAACTATCTTTGCATGCATTTAGAAAAATAAAAACTATTACCAATTTTTTTCAAAGAGAGGGGAAAAAAACTTATTCTATTTGACCCCAAGGGACAGAGTCGGAATTGCAGAGACAACCTTAAACTTCCCATGGATGCAGCCATCCAAAAATAAAGTAAATGGACTTACTTTGGAAGTAGTCTGATTGCCCTCACTAAAAATTTACAAGCAGAGGCTAGACCACAATAACTACTGCCTGGATTGTTACAAAGTAGATTTATGTTCAGGTAAAAGTAGTACTAGCTCAACAGCTAGGATAAAGCACTGGGTCTAGAGTTAGGAAAGCTCATCATCCTGAGTTGAAATCCCACCTCAGATACTTACTAGTTATGTGATTCTGTGCAAGTCACTTCACATTATTTGCCTCAGTTCCCCATCTGTAAAATGGGCTGGAGAAGGAAATGGCATCCTGCTTCAATATTTTTGCTAAGAAAACCCAAAGTAGGGTCACAGAGAATAGGGTCTGACTGAATCTAAACAATAACAAAAAGAAGTATTAGCTCCAGTACTTTTCAGCTCTGAGATTTTGGAAATCTATGATTCATATTTAAGTTTTGATACATCCAGATCCCCACAGTTCTTTCTCATACAGGTTGTTGTATAATCAAGACACTCTTTTCTTAATACTTATGAAACTATATCATCAAGTGCAGGCATGGAATATTTTCTTTATTATAAATTCTATCTGACTAAATTTAATTTTTCATTCTGTATCAACCAACCTGTCAACTATTTCTCCCACCTTTGTGTTAGATGTTAGTTTGATCTGCATGCCTATTAAGACATCATCTAAATCATTGATTATAGTGTTTTGCATCACAATGCCACATAACAGATTTCTGGGGGCATTCCCCTTGGAAGCTCCCATCAAGACCTTTCTTAGAAGCAACTCACTGGCCTAGAAAAGCTAGACCTGACATCAGGAAGGCAAGTTCAAATCCAGCCTCTCACCCTTACTAGTTATGTAACTTCAGGCAATAAGATCTGTTTGCCTCAGTTTCAACAAATGTAAAATCTGGATAATACTAGCCCAGAGCTATTGTGAGGATCAATATTTATAAAGCACCTGATACATAGTAACATACTATATGAAATATTAGAAATTATTATTATTATTTAGCTGACATAAAGTCATTAAGGACTATTCTTTGAATCTAATCATGCTCCCAGTTCTAGATCAACCTAATTGTATTAGCCAAGCCTTCCATTTCTGCCTTCCCCTCTACACTATCAGAATTTCCATTCCTTCATTGCATTGATCTCTGCTTATCACATCAGTTGCCATTGTGACAGACAGCCAAGGCATGTTAAAGTGCTGAGAACAACCACACTTAATGTATTTTTCTTCCTAGGAATATTTGCTGTTGTTTAGAAAAAAAGTGCCTTACCCCAAAGGAATGAATTGCTGTTCATAATGGAATTTCAGGTATCTCTTTACACCCTGCTGCTCTGCTCCAGGTTATTTATGTCAAGGTAAGAAAATGCAGGTGGAGCCTTTCCCTGGGGATCCCCAACTGCTGACTGGACATTGGTAAACCCCAATTGGCTAATTCGGCACTGCAGTTAAAATGGAGAGGGGGGAGATGAGGGTGACTTTGGGAAGAGCTGTGCATTAGCCAGTTCCAGATGGAACTGAAGAGAAGACCATAGTCTCACTGGTAATTTTAAACTCCTGGGAATCTTTCCCTTTTGTTTCTGTTTGCGCATATAAAGAAACGGAAACTAATCCTCTGCAAAAAATGTCTGTAAGCATAAATGCTATATGAGCCTGTCACAGTATTTTGTATTTCTTGAGCCAAATTACAGACCCCTGGGCACAGCATCCCTACTTAGAGGTAGTTTATCTGACTGTGAACATGGACAAAGCACCTAAATCTCCATGGACTTCAATGTCCTTATCTATAAAATTAGAATAGTGATCTGCTATATGTCTCACAAGATTCTGGAAGGGCAAGTTTTTTTGTTTTGTTTTGTTTTGTTTTTGTTTGTTTGTTTGTTTTTGCCATCCTTTGAGTTCTATAGAAATAGGGATCATAATTATCATTAGATTGTGCTTTGCTGATTGCTACCACAAACTCCTAATTGCTCTGAGATCAATTTGTTCCCAGTGTTGATCTCTGATTTCTCTTTTCTTGTCAGGTCTTGTAACCGTTGATTGCAGGATTTGGTTATATAACTTTTGACCGGCAAGTCAAGAGAATAGAAAAAAGTTACAAAGGTATAGCTAATATATAATAATTCAACTATTGCTGATATAATTCAACTGTTGCTGAATAGGGACACAAAATCCTCATTGCCTAATTCTTTGGTGGATGCTGTGCCAACGACCTCAGGCAACTTATAATTCAGCCCAGCACATGATATTTTTCCCAGGTGGACAAATAATACAATTTATTGACAATAACTTCTGCCTTCTTGCTTACAGAGTTCATCTTACTTTTCAATTATGGTAACAGCTTCTCCACACCCTCTTTAATGTCCTTATTATACATTTTTTAAGTTTAGAAGTTTTTTGATAAACAAGAGTTAAAATGTTCTCTGAAATTTCTAGTCGTTATAATGTCATTGTCTGGTTTGAGTCCAAAAACGCAATGTCTTAAAGTATTTGGCAGTTATTCTCCATGCATGCATTCAAAACATACCTCATAGAATTTGGACATTAGAAACCATCCAATCAATCAAACATCAAATGTAAAAGTCTATGCTATAGTATCCTTAAAGTGCAGTCATCTAGTAGTCTCTACTTGAATACAGCTAATGATCTCAATCTTATTACTTACAAAGAGAAGTTCATTCTGCTTTGAAATAGTCGATCGTATCATTCAGATTCCGTATTTGTGAATTTACCTACTCACTAAAATTTATTTGTAGCCCCAAAATCAATACTCACTGTGCTTTCTCAGTCATTCATGGACATGTGCACAATGGGGAAATTTTTGATTCATCCAATGCCCACATTTTCAGATGAGATCGAATACTCTACTTTCTTGGGTCAGCGCTCACATTGTTAACAAATGTCCTTTTTGTGGCCTCCTTAGCCCAATGCTTTTCACATTTTTTGTGCTTTTTAGTTAATAATTTTGCTATTTTGAAAAAAGCCCCCAAGCACAGTGCTGTCTAGTGTTCCTAAGCAAAGAAGGCTGAGATATGGCTTCCAGAGAAAATCCATGTGCTAGATAAGCTTCATTCAGGCATGAATTATAGCGCTGTTGGTCATGAGTTCACTGTTAATGAATCAACAGTACCATGAATCCCAAAAAAAGGAAGCAGAAATTCACTGATCTGTGTGTGAGACTGCTCCAGAAAATAGCAAAAAAACATGTTGTGACCAGAGACCCACAGGAACCTAACCCTCTATTTTCCTCAGGAGCAATGGTTCAATATTCAGTAATTCATTGTTCACTGTGACGTTCTAAAACATAACCACCACAAATGTTGAGAACTGATTGCTGTTCTAATTATTAGAGAATTCTCATTGTTTAGTGTGCTTATCAATGAAGTCTAATCCCTCTTACTGGTGACATCCCTTCATATATTTGAACCTAGGTCCTCTGGATTCTAAAGCCAGCTGTCAATCCACTCTGCCAGGTTACCTCTCAGAATACAACACATGCAATAAGTAAACTAAATCCTGGTTGCCCTCCTAGGGTTGTGCCCTACTCTGTCAGGATACTTCCTCCAATGTGGGGCCCAGAATTGAACACAATATGTAACCTGACTACATCTGTGTATCATGGGATCTTCCCCTCCTTTTTGGCTTGACCTTGCGCCTCTCTTAATACAACCTAAGTTCCCATTAAGTCTTTTAACTATTGTGTCCCTGTGTACACTCCTAGGAAGAGGGAGGCCTTCTTCACAGAAAGTGTTGACAAGCCAGGTCAAAGACAACACCTTGTGTGTGAAAAGAGAACAATACATGGGTGTGAGAGGCTCAGCCCCTTTCTCCTATGCCTCTTGTGTATACCAGGCCAGGAAATGGCTAATGAACATTTAACAAAAATCTTTGACAAAATGAAAGATGTGTCTTGAAACCAGGAAAAGGAAAAAGAAAATTCGATCATGCAAATATATGTATACACATTCACACACAAATTGTAAATCCTACACAAGGCATGTCCAGAAATCCTTCTCTGATTTTGTTTTTCAGGGAGTAGGGAAAAAATAGCTAGTTATTTTCCTAGGGCATTTCACAGCATCAAAAGTTCAAAATCGAGTTTTCTCCTTTTTTTCCTCCCTAAGGTCAGCACTTAGGTGTGTTTCAACACAAAGAGGATTACAATGGACTATAGCACTCATACAGAAGAGATACAGAATGCAAAACAGAATTAAAAGGGACCTTTTGCCCCTCACCATTATATCCCAATACAAGACCATCAAGAGCAGCACAGACAAAATGTGAGAGGTTGAGCTAGCCATATAGAGAGTCAGTGTCGCTATTTCTATGCTATGATTTTAGGGCTCCCCAAAGTTCTCTCCCCCAGAAAATATTTCTTTTTCATTGATGCCTAAAATCTCATTATTAGAGTTCAGGCCTTTGGGCAGCCAGTTTTGCATTCAGTTCAGGCACTTCATTTAAAGCTGGACATTGATAATCTGCAGAACCTCCAGAGAAGGATAATGACAATAAGAGAACCAGTACCACATGGACAGGTTGAAAGAATCTGGGATCCTAGAGGAGAAAAGAATTATGGGGAAAGGCAGCAACATAATAGCTGTTTTCAAGAATTTGAAGGGCTCTTGTGGAAGAGGGAATAGGCTTATATTCTGCTTAATTCCCCAATGGGTAGAAATTGCAAAGAGCTTATTTTTATGTAAAGAAAAAGCTTCCTAACAACTAGAGCTTTCAGAGGAGGCAATGAGTTTGTCATCACTTATAATAGTAGAGATTCAAAAGTAAATGGTTGGGACATTTGAAACATACTAACTCACTCAAAAATCAAGACATAACCTTTATGATGCCATCAGTTCCCTTCAATAACGAAGGATGAACAGCTACATCAAGATTAGACTAGATAGGCTTTGAAGGCTTTTTTAACTTTGATTGGCTATTTAACCATAAAATAGGATGGGTTAGACATAGCTTGGACATAATTGGTATGACAAGGATCTGGGGAGATTCACTCGTTAATGGGGAATGATAGCCAAAAAAAGCTGGTGTGAACTTGGAGAACATTAATAAAAACACAGCATCCAGAATGTGGGAGGGGATAGTCACTCTGAACTCTAGTCTTAGCTTTCTCAGGGTACAATTTTTGGTACTAGCCAATCACAATTTTTAGAATGATATTGCCAAACCATCACGTATTCTGGATACTGAAGACTTACATGTATGTATATGTATGTATTTGTGTGTTCATATACAGATGTTCTGTCATTCCATCTTCATATTATACTTGTCATATACCACATATCTGTGTGAAGGTATCATATACCTTCATATCTGTGTATTAATATGCCCTTTTTAATAAATGAGGAGTTTGAAGTGAAACGTAGAGCATCTAAATAACTTCTCTCTGATCACACATCATTAAGTGTCAGAAGCTGGTCATCTTAACCCAAGCCTATCTGCACAAATCTTCTGCAGCTGTGGAAAGAGGCCCTTTTTGGCTAGGATATAGGAATCCTCCTCTAAGAGCTAGCCAGGCAAAATTGTCCAGTGAGGACCAATGGGAACGTGTCGAAGATGGTTAAAAAGGTAATCAAATTATGAGATATGGAGATGGATGATATTTGCTGCTAATTTCATGATACCATAGTGCCTTTCAATTAAGGGAACTGAAGCTGATTAGCCCAGAAAAGAGAAAGTTTAGGTAGAATTCTTCTAATATCCCTGGTTTGTGACCTAGGAGTCATTTTTTGTTCTTCACTCTTTCTCGTCCCCTCCACTACCAGATTCAATTTCCATATCTTAATTTCCCACAGCATCTCTTGCCACTTCTGTTATATCATCACCACCCTAGTTCAGCTCTTCATTGTCCTGCCCCTAGACCCACTGTCTCCTGGTCGAGATCTCTGTTTCTAGTTTCTCCTCTCTCCAATTTATCCTCCTCACAGCTACTGAACTGTTAATCCTGAAGTACAGGTTTGATCATGTCACTCTCCCGCTCAAGCAACTTCAATGACTCCCATTTTATTCTATCACTACCCTCTGCTAATTATTTCAAATATGTCCTGCATTTAGCTGGTTCGTGCATAGCTGTTTGTATTTTATCTCCTTCACTAGGCTGTAATTTCTTAAAAGTAGAAAATATCTTTTTCCTTTCTTCCTATCCTTAGTTCTTGGCACAGTGCCTGGCACATAGTAAGTACTTGATAAATGATAGTTGACTGACTTCCAATTTTTCTTAGGATAAATTATGAATTCTATTGTGTGGTTCTTAAAGTCCTCCACCTTTTCTTTTTTGATTTCTTTTGTATTCTCAACATTTAGCACAGTGCCTAGAACATAGTAAATGATTAATAAATGTCTGTTGATTGATTGATTAAACCAGATGGAACTAAGAACAATGAGTAAGTGTTACAGAGAGAGAAAAAGATTTGGCTGAATAGAAGGCAAAATTCCTAGCATTTAGAGCTGTTGATCAATCAAGAGCATTTGTTAAACCCTTCTATGTGTCAATGACTATGCTTAGTATGAAGCATGTAAATATGGCAGCTGTATGTAGGATGAAGTAGAAAGAGGAAAAATTGTGGCTAGGGAGACCAATTGGAACAAAAATAAAATCGTCTTCGCCTTCGCCTTCAAGGAGCTTATGTTCCAAAGAGAACATTCCAGTATCCAAAAGTGGAAAAAGAGGCACTGACAAATCTCCAAGCTGAAGCTAGATAAACCTCCTCGGGGACATTTTCATAAGAATAGCCATGCTTTGGACCTCCTTTCCAACTCTGATTCTATAATTTAGCATTGTCTTCTTTTGGCTTCCTCGATGCTAACAAGTTTACCAGTTTTTAATATATCCTGAAAGGAGAGTCTAGAGTGACCTAGTGGATGAGGAAATTTGAGGCAGAGAAGGAGACATCTAGCAGACTCTTGCAGTCAGAGAATGGAAAAGAAGGAAACTGAGGCATTAGACAGGAAGAAAGAAATGTGTTTCTAACAGTGACAAGCTTGATAAATATGTCTGAGAGCCTTGGTGAGAAGTAACTGAGTTTTTGAAACGCATCCATTTCCACACTTAAAGATAGAGGAAGAGGGTAGCCCCAAAGAGAGAAGTATGTTAGCTTGTGGTATCTCCTGGAGATCTCTGGCATGTCTCCACTACTGCTTAGCACAGAAAACCCCCTAATCTGGGAGTGCCCTTCAATCCTGAGTTTCCTTCCCTGGGGTCTGACTAGAAAGGCATGCAAGATGGTTAACATTTTAAAAGTGTCAGGATTTTGCGTGCTTCCATGGAATAAAAGACAGATGTCTTCTCTTTCCCTCACTCCACCCCACCCCCTCATTAAAAAAGACCCAGAATGTTTAAAAGCTGATATATGTATTTTAAAACATTAAATTGAAACCCTCAACGAACAAATGTAATTGCTTTGGTATGCCTGTCTGTACAGATGTACGGCAAACCTTCCACAGCTGTGTAAGGAGGCCCTGTTTGGCTAGGATATAGGAATCCTCCCCCAAGAGCTAACCAGGCAAAATTGTCCAGTGAGGACCAATGGGAAGATGGTAAGAAGACACTCAAATGCAAGAGATGTGGAGATAGATGATATTTGCTGCTGATTAGTGATTTCAGAATCAGTGATTAAGGAACTACTGGTAGAAAAGCTTGAATTCTGGGAAAAACTAGTACTTCATAAGTGTTTGTTCCCTGATCTTACCTCCTCTGAGGCAGATACATAGCTGTTCTGTAAAATAGAAAGTCTCTTGGGTTAATGAGAACTTAAGTGTCACATTCAGGGTCACACAAGCAGAAATTGAACCCAGACCTTCTGTACTCCAAAGCCAGCTCTCTAACTACTCACTTTTGCCTATAGAAAGTGCTTTCTTTACTTCAGTAAAAAGTAAACTTATTTTATCTGCACTAATAAATACTTGTTGATCAACTTACTGGCTGATTGGTTGTGCCATATGGCCTCTCAAGCTCTTGAAAAACATTTTAAAATTCCTTTTCAAAGGTTTTTCATAACTGACAATGACAGTAGTACAAGATCTCTTCTAATCCTAAATTAGAATCTTGGTTCTGCTACTTTTCCCTTTTATGAACTTGGATAAGTAATTTTCTCTCTTTGGACTAAGATAAGGATGCTGATGTCCTTATTTGACAAATGAGGGAGTTGAAGTAAGTGACTTTCAAAGTTTCTTTTCTACTCCAGGTCTATGGTCCTATAACCTCACTTAGTTAGGGTGGCCATGTTTAGATTGCAAAATTCATCAAGATGGTTTTTTTAGGGCCAACTCTATGCAAGGTACTGAGAATAATTTTATTAAGCCTTATTTTACAGGGGAAATGTAATAGTCTAAATAAAGTGTTGTCTAGTTGTTTTTCAATCATGTCTCTCTATGACTTTATTTGGGATTTTCTTGACAGAGATACTGGAATAGTTGCCATTTCTTTCTCCAGTTTATTTTATAGTTGAAGAAACCAAGGCCAATAACATTAAGTAATTTACCCAGGGTCACACCACTAGTAGGTATCTGAAGCCAGAATTGAACTTGGAAAGTTGAGTTTTCCTAACTCCAGGGTCACCACTCTATATGGTTTCTAAATCATCATCATGCACACATACACACAAAAGATTCAAGTATGTTCTGTGTCATTTTTGTTTTTACAAAATCTAGTTGTCGCTGGAAACAGTTGATATGATCTGTACCTTGCAGTGACTCTCCACTGCATGCAATGTTAACAACGCCATTGGATTTTGAAATAAATAGAATAAGATTTGGGTCCTGGCCAAGCATATTCATGGAATGTATAGTCACTTAACCATTTGAATCATAGTTTTACTCACCTCTAAATAGAGATCTAAGTTGAGAATAGTACTCTCTGTCTCACAAGCATTGTAGGATTGATATAAAATATGAGTTGTTTTTATTAGTAGTACCACTACCAATCCATCAATTAATAAGTATTTACTGAAGTTTCTACTATAAGCCTGACTCTGTGCTACTCACCAATATAAAAAGACAAAAATAAAAATAGTTTTTGTTCCCAAAGAACAAAATCTTAGAATCTTATGGGATTGGGAGAATATTCAATATGTATGTGTTAAAGAAATACAAAATAATTATGGGGAATTTGACATTAATAAAATCAGAGCATTAAAAAAGGCCTCAAGATAGCATTTGAACTTTGAACAGAGCTGGACTTCCAAGATTCAAAAGTAAGAAAGAAAAAAAGTATTAAGTAAAGCGGAATAGCACCAAGAGCAGAGACAATGAGGATGGAAATGAGATATAATTTGTGCAAATAAGTGAAGCAGTTTAGCTAGAACAGAGTGCCTGAGGGATAAATCTAAAATTAATATGAAATATAGTTCTGGAATCTGTGGGAGCTGATAAGATCAACTACTGGTCCAAGCTGGAAGAGATTAATGAAAGCAGTTGGTGTCCTTTCTTCTTTATCTCAACCCTCAAAGGCTCCTTTTCTTTCCCTTTCATCTTCTCTGAGGAAGATGATTTCTGTAGCCAAGGAACATGCAATCCTATATTTATGTGGCATTTATGGTGGTATCCATGGAAAAGGAGTTACAAGCAACTATACTATGTACAAAGCAGTAAGTTATTAGATCTAGGAAATCATTTTGATTATTTATTGAGTTATAGAGGAATTTCATTTGATCATTTATGGAATCCAGTAGATGCTACCATTAGTATCTGAAGACATAGGACATTGCTCAGTTCTAGTACCAGAGAAGAGAGAGATCAATCAAGGAAGAAATGATAAACCTATAATTACTGATTCTCATAACAAAAATAATTTTTAAGGGAGGAAGAAGCATGGATAATTGAGAAAAATGATTCACTGATGGGGATTGAGAAAAATTAGGTCTTGCTCTTTTTAGTGAAAACTGGGCTTGACCAGATTAATGTGTTTTTAAAAGAATTCTTATAGCTTTATAACTTTCCCCCTTCCATTTGTTGTTTTAAACTCTTGTCTGTCTAATTAAAGTTATGGTTTCTTCAATACTTCAAAGTTTCATCATTTCTTCCATGACAGGTTGCTACTATTAGCACAGATTGTACCCCCTCCATGACTTAATAAATTGAAATAGCTAAAAATAGCATTGCCTATTGTCATCAGCCTTTCACACTTTTGTAGGCTGATCTTTCAATGGATTCACACTCAAAGCAGAACTTTCCAGAATTTGTGCTTTCCTCAAAAGATTTCTATAAGCCAAGGGTTCCTGTTCATGCAATGAAGAAGCATCAGAATAAGACTTAAATGAAGATTATCTGTTATTGCTGGCAGTAGAAATCCTTCCCTTTCTTTCTAGGAGGTCTCTGTATTTGTTTTGAAGCCTGTGCAGTTGGAGAGAAGCTGAAAAATTGTATGTTGTTCTTTAGTAGATGTAGGAAGAGATGTATTAAGATAAATATATAGAATGTGTATGAAGCCCAAGTTACTGAAAGCTTAAAGAAAGGAACAAATGTGGAGTTGGTACAGATGGAGAGAGTTTACACTAGCAGAAAACCCCGATTATTTATGATGAATGCTAAGCAAAGAAGTTTGTGTTTTATCCTAAAAGTAACAATGAGCCACTGAAGCTTCTTGAGTAAGCGAGTGACATAAATTTTGCTTTGGAAATATGATGACAGCTGTATGAAGGATAAAAAAAATGAAAAGAAAAGACTGTAAATAGCAACTCCAGTTAGAAAACAATTGTAGTAGTTCCAATGAGAAATAGTGAGGGTTTGTACTAGAGTTGTTGTGGTGTGAATGGGGAAAAAAAAGAAGAATTAACAAAATATTGGGGAGGTAAAATCTACAACAATTGATAAATGGATAGACCGTAGAGGGAATACAAATAAGTAAAAGTAATGACCCCTGACTTCAAGAAGCTTAAAAAGTAATGGGAGAAGACAGCATATGAAAGGAAGCTTTAAGATAGGAGAAGGGAACCACCAGAGGGTACCTGGCACTCAGAGGTGATTAATTGGGGCAGAATGATTAATTAAACCACCACATTCACCTGAATGGAGGGAATAGAGGCACAGTTCATGTGCAAAAGCAAGAAAAATTATTGAATGAGTATAGCACATATATGGGGGAGCAATAGACCTAGTCTAGGCTGCTCCAAAGATGGGACTTTATAACAAGGAGGCAGGAGAATAGAAGGAATGCAAAACAGAACCAAGATGTTTGTGCAAGCTTTGTCCATTCGGGGCTGTTATGTTCCAGTTTGAGCCAGCCCTATTGTTGCTGGCACAGAAGAGATGTTCCAGATTCAACTGGTGAATGCTGCAAAGGATACTGATATGTCAAACTTGACTAACAGTCATTCTGCTTCCTGATCAGCTGATGCTGATTCATTTCAGCCTCTTCTGGATAATAAGCGAGATCAAGCAAATCAAGTTATTTGCTAATTTCATTATTCATTCCATTTCCACAGGGGGAATAAGGATAATCCTAAAGTTTAGACCTTTGTTCCTTGGCGTAGAAGCCAAATAGAGCAGCTGATATAAAATGGAATTACCAGTTACATCAATAAAATGTTTTTAAGTATATTAAAAGTTATCACATGACATCTAACATCAATAATATCTAAAACGTTCTTTAGCCCTTTAAAGTTTGAAGTCCAATAACTTTTAGTACAAAGTATTCCTTTTGGGGAATCCCTAACAGGGATCAGCCAGCCTTTGCTTGAAGAATTCCATTGAAAGAGAACCTTTTCCATTCCCAAGGCAGCAATTCCACTCTGGAGCAAATCTAATTGTTAATAAGCTTTACTTTATCTGAGGGGGGAAAACACCATCTTTCTTTGCAATTCCTTCTTGTTAGTGCTGAGACCAAGCAAAACAATTGTAATCCAATATGGAACAGGGTAGCATTATAAATATTTGAAGACATCTAGAATGTCTCCTCTCAGTCTTCTCTGCTCCAGATTAAATCTTCCTAGTTTCTTTAAACAATCTTCATATAGCATGGTTGCTAGAACACTCATCATCCTAGTCATCCTTCTGGGAATGTTGTCTTGTCAATGTCCTTCCTATAATACAGTGTCCCAAATACTCCAGATGCAGTCTGACAACTAAATATTCCACCAAGTTCAGAGACTTATGTATCCCTTGTTCTGATCTATATACCTCTCTTACTGCAATCCAAAATCTAACTTTTTTAGCTGTCATGCCATCATTGACTCATGTTACACCACCAGTACACTAATATTCCTGCCTTCTTTTTATATACAATCTTATCCCACCATTAATCTGCTTATTTAGAGCTAATTTATTGATTCTGATCTAGAATTTCTTTAAAGAAACTTTGCCAATTGGTGTGCTGAAATCCAGTTAAGACATATCTACAAAATTTCTCTGATCTGCTAGCCAGGTAATCTGGTCAGAAATGAGAAATGGAAATGAGATTAGCCTGGCATGGCACGTCCTTGATGAAGATTTTCTGTTGACTAGAAGTGATCACTGCTTCTCTTTCTAAATAAATATTCAGAGACCATTCCTTCAATAACAGATCCTTGAATTTGATCAAGGGTCACTAGCTTATAAATTTCTAGACTCTACCCTCTTTTCAACAGGGAATACTAGGACATTGGTAGACAATCCTGTGGCACCTCTCCTAGTGTCCATGAATTTTCGGTATCACTGACAGCTGCTCAGTAGTAACATCTGCTTTATCCTGGGGTGTAGTATAGGTCTGGTGACTTCAACTCAATAAGGATAAATAAACATATCCTACCATTTTCCTCACATATCTTGGACTTTGACTCTGTCAACCACTTTTCTTCTAGCCTTTCTCATATAAATATTATTCTTCCTGTCAGACAACAGAGAACAAAATCAGAGTAAAGCAGTTATGCCTTTTCTCTGCTGTCTATTTTCATCTATCAATCCTCAGTCCTCTTCCTTTTGTGGAGGTGGGGGTGGAGGAGAGAGAGGAGAACTGTATTTCCCTTTCTTGATGTGAAGCATGACATTTTAGATTAAGCCTCCATTTACATGTTAAATGGACAGTTATATCTAATCTGTGTTGCCTTCCTATCACATATCTAATCTGTTATCAAATCTTGATTTTTCCACTTTCACAAAATCTCTAGTATATTTCCCCTTCTTTCTTCTCAGAGACTTCAACTCAATAAGAATAAATAAGCATGTCCTATCATATCCTCACATATCTTGAACTAGTCTAATAGCTTTCTTATTGGTCTCCCTTCTTCAATCCTTACTGAATTCATTCTCCACTAAAATGCCAAAGTACTTTTCCTAAAAGGTTATTACACACATACACACACACACACACACACACACACACACACACACACACACACAACCTCAACAAATTCGTTGACTTTTTTTTTCTAATTTCATGATCAAATATAAAATCTTTTGACATTCAGAGCTATTCTCCGTCTCTGCTCACATTCTATAATCCAACTACACTAAGCCAATTTGTGGTTCACCACACAAGATCCTCTATCTCCCATTTCTATACATTTTCATTGACCATCCCCTGGATCTGGAAGAATTCTCCTCTTTTTCTAATTTCCATTTACCCTGGCTTCCTTAAATACCTTGCTCATATCCCTCATTTTCCAATTTCTTCTACTGCTAGTCCCTTATCTCCCATTTATGCTTTGTATATGCTGTTTATATGTAGTTACTTGTGTGTTATTCCTCATTAGAATTCCAGGTGGTCATTCACTAAACATTTATGAAGTACA
The DNA here is from genome assembly GCF_048593235.1 of Sminthopsis crassicaudata. Classification (NCBI taxonomy): domain Eukaryota; kingdom Metazoa; phylum Chordata; class Mammalia; order Dasyuromorphia; family Dasyuridae; genus Sminthopsis; species Sminthopsis crassicaudata. Next base: position 651,226,345 of record NC_133618.1, read on the forward strand.
GATTTTGTGCCAGTCACTGTGCAAAGAACTGGGGATGGTACAATGATAGGATGGAAACAACTCCCATTCCCAAGGAGCTCATAGTCTAACGTTGCAGGAGACAACAATTATAAGAAACAATCAATAAAAGAATAAATTTGAAAAGAATAAAACATTGATTGGGATGAGAGCTCTTTGAAGGCAGGTTATGTTTTTATCTTTCTTTGTATCCTCAAGCATGGTACCTGGCACATTGTAACTGTTAACAAATGGCCATTGAATGATGGACTAGTAGATTTTCTTTACCTCTAGTTTTGTATAAGGACAACTAAAAAAATTCTATTCCATCTCAATGAGAAACTACATATTGATATCCAACTCTTTATGACTCCCTTCATTTGGGGTTTTCTTGGCAGAGATATGAGATTGGTTTTATTTCCTTCTCTATCTCATTGTACAGATGAGGAAACTGAGGCAAACAAGATTAAGTGTTTGACTGAGCTTACACATCTATAACTGTCTAAAAGGTGAATCTGAACTCAGTTAAGTTTTCTAGACTAGAACATTATGCACTAGGACACTACCTAGCTGCCTAGCAGATAGTAAGTTCTATTTCCCCTCCCCTCAGCAAGCTATCCCCAAACTCAAGACTAACCAGTTGTTAACTGGCCTGGTTATGTACTGTCTGAATTGTGAAGGTTTCTAAGTGAAGTAGCTCATATTGAGAAGCTCCCTTACCCTTTATTGATACACTATGTGCCAGCTGTTGCTTTCCCTGCCTTGGCTTGTAACAAATATATGGAATAAAGCCTCTTACTGACTTGAATTCAAAATTATAATAAAGTGACTTTTCTCATCAGAGTGTTCCTTTGATCTTCCTTCTGCCTCCAACACAGCGTTTTTGTTTTTAGCATTCCTCACTAGACACAGCTCATTCTGGGACTTAGCACTCTTGGCAGAAGCCTTCTTAAAGGACCACACCTCACATCTGTAAATTCATCTTCCGTTAGCCACCCTCATATTCATCTTCCATACATGTCTTTTGCTTTGTTTTGTTTTTAGGCTGAGGAATGACATGATCATAACAGTGCATTAAGAAAGATTACTTGGGTAGCAATATGTATAATGGATTGGGAAGAGAAATAGACTAAAAAGCAAGAAAACGAGTTAGGAAATTATATTATAGTCTGAACAAGAAGAGATGGTGGTCTAAGCTAAACTAGTTCAAGAGGAAGGGGGAAGAGGAGGGACTGGATGTGAAAGGGATTTTGAGATAGAAATAACAGGGCTTGGCAACTGGATAAATATGTGGGATGAGGGACTCAGAAGAACCTGAGATCCCCACAAAGTTATGAGACTGGAAAGGCAATGGTGATGTTAGTAGGGAGGCAAGTTTGGATGGAAAAGATGATGAATTCATTTTTAAATATTTTAATTCTGAGGTTCCAGCAGGTTAGCCAGGTAGATGTTGTGATGAAGGTGATAATTATTAGCTGATATTTAGTCCTTTAAGATTTGCAAAAACACATTACATACACTATCTCAATTGATTTTCATGACAGCCCTGTGAAGCAGGTGCTATAATAATCTTTATTTTATGGATAAGAAAAATAAGATTCAGGAAAATTAAATGATCTGCCTAACTAGCAAGTGTTAAGGCAGGAATCAAACCCAGATCTTTCTGACAGCAAATCTATCACTCTATCCACCATGTAATGCTGACTGGTTACCTTTCAGGAAGCTGGAAATATGAGACTGGAACTTTGGCGAGAGATTAGAGATGTTCTGTCATTTAAGTTGTGTCTGACTCTTTGTAACCCCATTTTGAGTTTTCTTGGCAAAGATACTGAAGTATCAGTATTGCTCATTTTACAGATAATATCTAGTAATAGAGGCAGAGAGACAGACAGACAGAGAAAGAGACAGACAGAGTCAGAGAGGGAGAAAGGGGAAGAAAAGGGATGAAGAGGGAGAGAGTGACAGAGTCAGAGATAGAGAAACAGAGAGAAAGAGGAGGGGGGCAGATAGATATGTAAGTGATAAATGATAGATACAGAAGTTAGTTAAATAGATAGTTGATAGATGATAGAAAAATATGATAGTTGATTGATTAATAGATAAATAGATAGACAGACATTTAGGGAAACAAACACATTTGCAGGTTAAGAGAAAAAACTCAGGAGAAATAGAGAAACATCCAAGTAGACTTTCAGACAGGTAAGACCCTAAAAAACAACATAGACCACTCCCCACACACACTCAGTTTCTGTCAGTCAACAAATATTAATCATCTAACTCTAAGTTGCAATGCCAAATCTGCAGAGATATAGAGAAAATATAACCAGAACCCTTGTCCTCAAGGCACTTATAATTTAGCTGATGTGGGTATATCTGGTTTATTTTCATGAATAATCCAAAGCTGCCTTGAATGATTATATAAAGACTGAAATGAATGTGTAGAGACAGGGTATCCATGTGCCAGGTTCAGCATCGTGAGATGTCACAAGCCCACTGGATGACAAATGCTCCCACTGTGGGAAATTTAGAAGCTCATGACAGAGATGGAAGAGAGCCACAGAGAAATGGAAAGGAGAGAGGAAAATGGACTTGGAGCCAAGAAGCTTTCCCTGGCCTGTATCTCACTCCTGTCACTCCTAATAGGAGGCTCCCTTCTCCTGCTCCCAACTTGTTGGAAGCAACTAGCCCTCATAAAGCTTTAGCAGAAGCACCTCCCAAAACCTTGAAGCTTCAACAGTGAAAGTTTTCCAGGTGGCCAGGGCTCCACTGCCCCTAATACCACAGTGCCAAGATTAAGTGGAAAGTGACACTGAGAATCGTTTTGTGGAAAGCCAGCTAACACTCTGCCATGAGTAAATGGGAGCTGGGCTTGGGGAGCCATCCCCGGAGAGACAGAGGAAGGTCTAGGAAGGTACAAAGAGCAGTCTCTACTTTTCCAGGCCAGACCTACTTAAAAAGGCTAACCCCTTCTACAATCCACTATGGGAATACACTAAAATGTTTCATTTCTCCTGGATGAGGAAGAGAGAGTGGTAAAGTAGGAATGACCTAATGCACCAGAGATATAAAGAAGATGGTAGACCAGAAGAGGGATGGAACTCAGGAAACTCTTCTGATTGAGTTAACATTTTGGTATTTGCCTTAGCCTTTATTTTAGATCAATGTCCTTTTTTCATTATGATGATTCTTGCTGTTCAGTTGGTTTTCAGTCATGTCCAATTCTTTATGATCTCATCTGCGGTTTTTCACAACAAAGTTCCTATTGAATACAATACTCCAGACAATACTCCAGATCTTCTTACCAGGGCAGACTACACCAGGAATATAATGTCCTTTAAAAAAAATAAAATAAAGTAATGCTTCTGTTATGGCAACTCAAGAGTGCATTAGCTTTTTTTGGTCACATTATCAACTTATATTGACCTTATTGTCATTCAATTGTTTCAGTCACATCCAACTCTTCAGATTGGGGATTTTCTTGGCAAAAATATTGGAGTGATTTTCCATTTCCTTCTCCAGTTCAAGTTACAGATGAGGAAACTGAGACAAACAGGGTAAAGTGATAGAGCTAATAAGTGTCTGAATAAGTGTCTGAGGTCAGATTTGAACTTATGAAGATGAATTTTCTGACTTCAGACCTAGTACTCTATCCACTGTACTGTCTAACTGTATTGACCTTATTGATCTTACTATTAAATGATATTTTCAAATTTTGAGTTCTTGGACTCAAATTATGATGCAATTTGATAATTTGGTTGATTCCTGATTTCTTATAATAAACTAAAATCCTCTCCTTTTTATATTGATAACTTTCTAGCCATATTTATCCTATCCTATATTTGTGCTGTTGATTTTTTGAACCCAAGTTCAGAATTTTTGTTTTAAGAAATCAAGAATCAAATTATCAAATTTTATCTTCTTTGTGATAGCAAAGAATCAGAAACAAAATAGATTGTTATTGATTGGGGAATGCCTAAATAAATTGTGGTTCATGGATATAATGGAATCTTGTAGTCTTAAAGAAATAATAAATAAAATGACTACAGAGAAATATGGAAAATTCCATATGAACTAACCTAAAGTGAAGTAAGCAGAACCAGGACCACAATACAAAATTATTTTAGCAATAAAAATGAAAGTGAATTATATGAAGTAATAATGACCAAGGTTAGCACCCAAAAATTGGAATGTACCTCTCTCACATTGCAGATGTGAAGTTCAGGTGTAGCATACAACATATATTGAATGAATGTCATTCTTGGTTAATTTGTTGGTCAGGGGTTTTTTTGGTAGACTTTTTGAAAGTCTTTTTTATAAATTGTGAATCTAGGTCTAACCCTAAAGTTAAAATCTGCCTTTTTGTGAGACAGAACTGCTTTTCATTCCCTGAAGAACTGAAATTGGTAAGAGTGCATCCTAGTACACAGTGAACCCTGACTCACTTTGCAGAGCTGGGACACTAATGTTGTCTGGGAATCCACAGAGCAATAAGGGGGCAGGAAAGAACATGGAATCCCAGTAAATAAACTTTAGGTCTACCAGTCAACACTGACCTACTACTATTTGGAGACCCCTGATCTAAAGCAGAAGTGCTGAAATCATGTACCACAAGGATTTTTCAACTGATTCTAATAGGATTGACTACCACAGAATCCTGTAATCTCAAAATTGGAAAGCAGCTAATCTGCCTCCTAATCTAGCTCATACCTAAAAAAGAATCTTTCCTATAACATCCCTGGCAAAAGGTATATGGTGATGCTAGACTTTAGTTTCTGACACAAATTAACAATTTGATTAGATTATCTCTTGAGAACTTATCAAAACTTTCTTATTTATTCTGGTGTTCTTGTTTTTATAATAATAATAACAATAAATAACATAATAACTGGTCTTTCTAAAGATGTTTAAGGTTTACAAAGTACTTTTTTTATAGCATCACTGAGAGGAAGATAGTATTATGATTGCTATTTTGTTAATGAGGAAACCAAGTGCGCCTTGCTTAGGACCACAGTAAGTATACAAATGATGACTGGAAGCCAATCTTCTGGATTTAAGATCAACAAGCTTCCCACCATCCCAACCTGTTACTTTCAAATGGAAAAACAGAGGTTGGCTAGTAAATAGAATTGGTAATCTGAGAGACCATTGGTCTTACTACGGAAGTCAATAGGATGAAGGATTCTGTACATAACTGTTGCAAAACAAAACAAAACAAAAAAAATCCCAATGTTTCAGAAGATGAGAAATGATCAACTTCCTTTCCTGGTTTGATTAAAAATGAGAAGAGAGAACACCATCCAAGTGGAATTGTGCAATGTGGCCATGTTGTTGTCAAGGAGGATCATTAAGAAGATAGATGTTCATAATGAATCTGAGAAGGATCACAGAGCTACTCATTATTATGGGTTCAAATTGCTAATTATTCGTTTATCTGCAGTTGCGGCTCCAAGATCCCCAGTCTTATGTGGCCACCAGTGGGTGTCATTCCAGGCTCTGGCCAAGAGGGGGCTGTCAGAGTATGTGACCAAAATTCCAGGACTGGGGACAAGGTATTTTTAAAGCATTAAATACATATTAAAGTTGATTAGAACTCAATGCACCATAAAATCTCTTTCAAGTCAGGGAAATGCCTTCAGCTACAATTTTTTTTCTTTCCAAAAGAAACCTCCCAAGTATTAAGGGAGGATTGGAGAAATTAGATTAGAGTTTACTAGGGGGAAAATGTGGTGTTCCAAAGCTGGGAGAAACATTTTGTAGGTGGTACTAGTTCTTCCTGTAAATATTTAAAATATGGAATCCAAGACCTCAGAGAGGGAGGTAAGTATGGGAACCAAATTTAGGGAGATAGGATTTGAATTTCAGGGCATATAGATATGCATGACACTAAATGGGAATGTATGTCACTTTAAAAAGCTGCTCCTCATATTTTTTAAGTAATTTAAACCCTATTTACATTTCAGAGCAAACAGCATATTGTTTTCATTAGGGGGAAATAAGCACTCATGTTTACCTTATGTTGCCTTCAAAATATTTGCATTTCAAAGCCTTCAGAGCTTTAAGTTTGGAGCTGTTCAAAACAGGGCACCTGGGCTTCTCCCAGATGGGCCAGATTGACAAAAGAGATTTGTACCTCCCCTGTCACAGTAGAATCAAAAGAGACCAGGGTCCCTTTAAAACCTCCTGACCTCTTTCTGCTGGGAAGGTCTTCCAGAGCAAAACTCCTCTGTTCTTTCAGATGAATATAACCTCAATGGGGATAGGATAGGACAACTTGGGCCAATTTTGGTTCATCCCATTGGAACTCAAGGACTAGGTTCAGCCTTCAACATAATAGTGAGGTGGTATGACGTGTTTCTTTGAGAGCCAATGTGATAGAGTGACAAAGAGTGCTGATTTAGTATAGAGGGCCTAGATTCAAATACTGGTCTGTTGTTTTAATAACCATTTGACCCTAGGCAAACAATAACCATTCTGAGCCTTAGTTTCCCCCCTCTGTAAAAAGAGGGGTTGAATTAAATGAGCCAACAATCAAAATCTAAGATTCCACAATTTTCTAAATGGACCCATTTCTATGTTCTTTTTACAAGATCTAGCACTTTTTTACAAAAATCTCTTCTTCCTTCTCAAGGTTGAAGGTGAAGTCAAAAGGTTACTGGACCAACAGGCCCCCAGAATGGCTCAAATGCCCTTGGAACTGCCCTTTCCCTTGAAGAGTTAGGAGCAGCAGCTCAGAGTCCCTTCATGGGAACATAAGTTTAAAGTTGTAAGGGACCTCAAAGATCATTTAGTTTTCTACCCTCTCCTTTCACAGATGAGAAATAGAGTTTTGGGGAGCTCAACTGACTTAACCAGGGTAGAACCTACAATAAGTCTAAGTCAGGATCTGAATCCAGGTCCCCTGACCTGAGACATTGTTTCTTCACCATGCCATAATGTTTCTCCCCCAACTGAGGGGTATTGCATCACAAAAATCTTGCCCCAGACGGGATTCACATATTTATATCCTAATGAAATGGTTGATGAAGAAAGGAAAGGAAGTAGGACTGAAAGAGAGGGAGCCATGGTATTGATTTCTCCCACTGAGCTTGAAGCAGTTTGGCTTCAAGAGTGGATGCGGAGGGAGTCTCTGCATTCTGGAAAGCAGAGGAAGCTCATGCTGGCCAGCCAGGCATGAAGCATCATTGAGCAACTCAGCCCAGCAATTTATGACATCTCACTAGTTCTCCTGGATGGATGGTTTCTGAGAGAGAGAGAGAGAGAGAGAGAGAGAGAGAGAGAGAGAGAGAGAGAGAGAGAGAGAGAGAGAGGGAGGGAAGGGAAGGGAAGGAAGGAGAAAGAAAAGAGAGAGCAAAGTATTTATTGCATTTGTGTATATGTGTGGGTTCTTGTATATGTGTGTTTGTATATATCCATGCATTATGCCTGTGTCATGTGTATGTGTGTTTTTGTATGGTTTTTTGTTTTGGTGTGTTTATATACATGCATATTTGGTCATTTACACATTGTGTGTTTGTGCTTTGTGTTTATATTGTGCTTGTGTATATTGCACATTTGTGTGTTTTGTACATGTATATGTATTGATGTGTCTGTACATGAGTGTAATACATTTGTGTGTGAATTTGTGTGTTTCTATATGTGTTTTCTGTCTACTTTTTATCTGGGTATATTACAGGGATAGTGTTTTATGTATATATGTATTTATATGTATGTTTGTGTATGTATGTTTTATGTATATGTGTTTGCTTGTGGCATTTATGTATATTGTGCTTTTGTCAGTGTATATATAGATGCATTTACATGTAACCATAGGTACATGTGTTTTGTGTATATTTGTGTTTCTGTATGTATATGTATGTGTTCTGACACCCATTCATGAAGATAACCTCTACCAATCTCAAAACTTCTTTTCATACCATCTTCAAAGTTTTTGGTTTCAGTGAAAATAATGAACCTAAATTGTTCCTGAAAAACAAAATCACATCGGTCATGTCCCTGTCTTTGTCCTAGGCAAGTCTGTGTTTTTCCTAGTCTTCAAGATTTCCAGGAAAGAGGATTCCAAGATGTAGTTTTTGAAAACTTCTAGCTAGGAAAGAAAATAGCAAGCCTATAATTCCAGTGACTTCTTTTGTGTAGGAAGAAATTGAGGTTCTGGGGGTAAAGGGCCTCCCTCTGGATCTCAAGCTGAGCCTCCTTCTTCTACCTCCAAAGTGATCATTGTGGTCCCTCCACTTTATACCAAAGTGCCATGGGGGCAGTAAGCAGAATAAACCTCAGAGGAAATATTTGGTGTTAGCTCTGTCTTCATTTAACTTTTCTCTCTGCTGCAGTGTAAAGTGAGCTTATATAATGTGTTGTAATTACTCCCTGAATTTCAAGAACAGGGAAAAGATTTATATTTTGGAGAGAGAAGGAAGGAAGGGAGGGAGAGAGGGAAGGAGGGACAGAGGGAGGGATGGAGGAAGGAGGGAGAGAAGAAGGAAGGGAGGAACAGAGAAAGAGGCTGCACTCTCACAGGGACTAAATGAGACCACCTTGTATAACTGACACTTGATTCCATGAATCTCAGTACTTTGACTACAGTTGAGTGAGGGAGACTCCACCTCAAACTAAGCTTTAATCTTTGGAACATGGAAGAGAATAAGCATTTATGAAGCACTAAGTGCTGGTGTGGTGAGTTCTTCATTTTCAGACAAGACCAGTGACATCAGGAGTGACGTCTTTGCTTGCTCTTGAATGGGATTTCAGAGAGGCAAAGGCACACAAGGTACTATTTTTCCCTGAGTCCCCAAGGTCCACTGGCCAAACAAAAGTCAAGATGACCAGGGATGGCCTGGGATGCAGGGGTGATCCTGGCATCTTTGATGTCTGACCACACTCCCAGTGCTGTCTTCACTCGTCTGCCCATTTGCCAGGGGAAGTCTCCACATTATAATAGACATCCTCCTCTCTCAGCACCATGTGGTAGCCTGTTAGTCCCCCTTACCTGACATAGTACATCTGCTGAGATGTGTTACTGAGGCATGGCCTCTTTATGCGTTGTAGCTTCTTGAAACCTCAGGCAAGAGTTGTCTATCTGCTTAGGCTCCTGCTAAATGCTTTACAAGCTCATGACCTCTAAGTAGAGCTGAAGTAAAAAAGCTTAGTTGGGGGATGAGGGGAGAGAAGTAAGTCCAAACCACATGGAGAATTTCTATTTATTATCTAAAAGCAGCTGGTGACACAGAAGCACTAGGTCTGGCATTAGAAAAGCCTTAAATTCTAATCCTACCTCAGATACTTACCAACTGTGTGACTTCAACTTTGCTTACCTTAGTTTCCTTGGCTGTAAAATGGGAATAATAATAGCACCTACCTCCCAAGGTTATTGTTAGGATTAAATGAGATAATATCTGTAAAGTAATTAGCACCTGTGCCTGTCACATAGTAGTATTCCTTTTTCTCCTACCATTATGGGTGCTCTCAGAAGGAAAATCTCCAGCATGTGGCCTCCTACAGTCACTGGCAGTCATTTCTCAATCATGTTAATGGAGGAAAGGTAGAAGGGACAATGGTAATGGGCCTTGATTTTATAACTAACTTACAACTCTCATAGGAGAACACTTCCATCTTCATAACAGTGGATTATTTCTCCCACTATGGAGTTTTTAATCTCACATCTCAAGCTATAATTTGCCCTAGAGACAGTGTGATATGTTTTAAAAGAGATCTTTTGCTCATGAGGGCTTTCCAAACAGATTGTTTCAGAAGGGAGGCCCACAGTTCTTGAAAGGACTTCAAAAAGGAGTAGAGGGGTTAGTGACTGTTCATCCTCACCTACCACTCACAGGCCAATAGTCACTAGAAATATAAACAATATACATGTCCCACTCCCCCAGTTCAAGAGACATAGAGAGAAGAAGGGACATAGAAGATATTTTGGGCTGATGCTATAAGAGAAGATAGTATATAATTTGAATGGAATGCTTATACCTTAGAGTAGAGCTTCTTAAACTTCTTCTATTTCTCAGGTAAAAATTTTTATGTGATCCCAGGTATAAAGACATATACGATAGGTATATAAGTCAAACATTTACTGATAAGATGGATGCTATTTTTGTCTCCATTTTTACAAGTGAAAGAACTGAGACTAGGAGGGATTGGAGGATTTGGAGCAAGATTTGAATGCAAGTTTTCTCGATTCCAAGTCCATTGTACTATTTACGGAGGGACAAAGCTTCCCCCAAAGTTCTACTCAATAAACTTCTAGAAGCTTTAGCTTTCTCATCCATTGAATGGGAAGATTGAACATGATGACCTTAAAGTTCCCTTCAATTTTGAATCCATTAGACTGTAAATTCTCTGAGGGCAAGGACTGGCTTTTGCCCCTAGCACTTAGCCTGGCATATGGTAGATGCTTAATAAATGTTCATTGGGGATGGTTGTTGTCATTCATTATCAAAGAGGATCAAAATGTCATCATTACATTGAGTTGAAGTTATATAGAGCATCTGAACTAACCGATATAATTCTATATAAGTAACTGATAATTAAGCTTGGATTAACTAAATCCATAATCTTATGATTTCATAATCTTCATGGAGAGAAGGGATTTTTTGATAGCACCAAGGGTATCAATGGATTTAGGAGCAGGGAGCTAGGTCACCATTCATTCTTTCAAGGCAGAGAACTAAAATGGGCATGCAGTGTGATATGATATAATACTCTGGACCCAGGAAGAATTGGATTTCCATCTTACCCCATTCGGATGACCCTGGTTACTTAGCCTTTGTTTCCTCATTTGAAAAATGAGATTAAAAATAGCTTCAGTATCTACTTCAGTGGATTGTGGAAATGCTCAAATGAGAACATTATAAAGCAAGCACTTTATAGACCTACAGAAAGTGTGCTTCTTGATGGGGGAGGGAAGGAGTAGAAAGGAATCTGGTAGATTTATGGAGGAAGGAGGACAGAGCCAATTGCCATCATTTGATAAAACAGCCCCAATTATGGAGCCTTGCAGTAGATCTGATTGCCTGTACACAGATGAAATCACATGCACATAAACTTTTAGGGTTTGAAAAATATCATTCCACAATTTGGAATTCCTAGGAGCCCTCCTTGATATGATGAGTCTTCTTGTATTTCTCTCTTCAGGTATATTGACCCTGGAAAGGAGTCTAGAGGATAGGATATTGTGCCTTGGTTTTCCTTTTCCATTAACATATTTTATGCTATAACTATATTAGGTGTCTCTGCATTGACTAGGATTCAGTTGTATGGTACACAAAAGTCTAACATTTCTATCAGTGTCTTGAATAGAGACACTGGTGACATGGTTGTCAGATTTGCAGATGGCATGAAGCTGGGATACAGGATCCAAATATCTCAACAGGTTAGAAATCTTGTAAGGTGAATTAAATTCATGAATGAATGAATGAGCATCTACTTCATATGTGCTGAGTAGAGATAAATGAAAATTTCTAAATTTGGAATAAAAAAAAGTTGACTTAACATAAGCAAGACAGAGGAGCTATAGCTGGGTGACAGAGTGAAGATCTGGAAGTTTTAGTGGAATAAAAACTCATTATCAGTCAATATAGGCAGCTAAGTTGCATAGTTGTTAGAGCACTAGACCCTTGGTTGAAAAGAACAAAATTAAGACTTCAAAGCAAGTCTAATAACACACCAACAATAACAACATTTATATAACACTTACAGTGTATCAGGATCTATGGTAAAAAAAAAAAAAACACTTTACAATTGTTCTATGATCCTACAACAATCTAGAGAGGTAGATGCTATTATTATCCCCATTTTTCAGAAGAGGAAACTAGGTAAGTGATTTGACCAAGATCACATAGCTAGTAAGTATCTGAGATGGATTTTGAACTAAGGCCTTCCTGACTCCAATGCCAGTATTGTATTCATTACATCATACTACTTCGATGTATTATGTTTCAGAGATGAGACCCGTGAATGCCAACAAATCCTCAATGATTTGAGAGATATCGTCTTTTCTTATTCTTTCTCATATTCTAGACTCTCTTCAAATAGAGTGACCCCATAGTACATCTAGCCAAAGGATCCTACCATTCTAGATCTAAAGACCTTAAAGAGACCTTAGAAGTCATCAATCCAACCTCCTCCTTTTGCATCTGACTGAGGCTGAAGATGCACAAATAAGTAGTGAAGCAGGCAAGATTTGAATCCAGGTTCTCTGAAACCAAATCCAGCTCTTTTTTTCTACTGGAGAATGAGGCCATCCCACTCACCTCTCTAATTTTACAGTTGGAGAAATTGGGGCTTAGAAAGTTTAAGTCACTTATTCAAGATTGCATACTAAGAGTCAGGATTAAAACCCAAAGCTACTACCTAGCAATCCCGTGATCTTCCCATTACATCATCATATCCAACATTATACCTCTTTGTAACGCCTTGGATTGTCACTGTGTTGAGTTCATCATAAGAATCCAATTCATCTTTGCCAAAAGATTGAAAGAAGAACATGAACTATGAAGAGGGCAGTGAGAATAGCATCTGGTTGGAATCCCTCAGTAAAGACCAAATACTATTACTAAGCAGTTAATAATATGTCTATTATTTCCAAAGAAAAAGCAGAGCTTTTTGGGTATGATATCAGAACATCTCAGGTAGCAGTTTGCAAAGGAAAGGTGAAAGTCAAATTGAGATGCTGGTCCTCCTCCTGCTGCCCCTGTCATTTGACTGATCACAAGATTACGGAGAAGTCAAGTGTGTCCTCTTCTTCACACTCCAGAACTCAACCTCATTCATCCACATCCCATTGCTCAGCTCTGTAAAGAGAAAGAGTGACTTTCTACATGGCACAACCAACTAGTGATCCTTTTCTCTCCCTACTTTCCTCCTTATGCAAAATGTTTTCTGCAGAGGAAAGGAAAGGAAGAGATAGATGTGGGGAAAGTGTATGGAATGAAAGGAGAGGGAGGGTCAGGTAGGAAATTCTTTGTTTGAGAAAGCAGTGAGAGGTAAAGCTCCAGACCTAGCAGAAACATGTCATGTTGCTAGAAATCCGATTTTCCTTAATCACAAGTACAGAATTTTACATGACACGTTGAAAAGTGTATCTCTTTGAGAAGCTGCCCTGAATCTCAGAGGCATCCTAAGTACAGAGCCATGTAATGTGGCAGTTGCTATGGTAACAACTCGTTTTCCATAGAAAGAAAATCAGAGTGGATAAATCACATTAAAAAAAAAAAACAACAACAAATAATTTCTTGACATCTACCCTGAGAGGTTGGGAATCTGACCCTCCTATCTTCACTGATCCTGCTTAGTTGATGGGAAGAGAGAGGTTTAGGGGGAGGTTAGTGTGCAATGTTTATAAGCCTCCTGCTTGGAATAATAAAACTTCATAGCTGGAAGGATCTGTGGAGTCCAACCCCCTTATCTTATAGCTGAGTTAAAGGGGGTGAAAGGGATAAAACAATTTCCTCATAGTCACATGGTTAAGGAACAGTAGACTTAGAACTGGAACCCAGGTGACTTCAAGGAGATCACCCTTTTCTACTAGAACACGCTGAATTGCTGATACTAAATCCACCGATTCTTTTGGCTCATTTTCAGAGACACAATTAACTTGGGGTAAATGGTATGCTTACTAGTCCTTCCAACCTATGTGGAAGAAAAAGCCACTAGACTATTTTCTTCCTATCACGACTCTATTTATGACAAAAACAGTCCTCTGTACTTTTGTCATTCTCTCCCCTACAAACTCAGGCTATTCTGCACATCATCATCAGACACAAAGCATTCCTCCCACATTTCCTCACTTATTTCCAATTTATCTTATCTATAGCTTGTTGGTACATAGTTATTTGCATATTCTTCCCCTCCATTCCCATTAGACTGTTAGTTTCTTGAGAAAAGAGACCATATCTTTTACCTTTCTTGTGTCTCCAACATAGCAGGTGGTTAATATATGTTAATCTGATCATTTATTAATTACTTTAATTGATTTATTGGATTAATTATTAATTTGTAAAGGGCCGAAACTCTTGAGTTAATACACTGAGGTCGGACAATGGAGCACTTAAGGCTAATTACTGATTGGACAATACTCTATAAGAATATGCTTGGAAAATGGCCCTTCCCACTATCCTGTGCTGGCCCAATCATTTGCTGTATACAGAGAATTGTAGGAGGGTAAGGGGGTGGAGTAAGACAAACCAGAGTCATTTCTGGGCGGCAGACGAAGAGGAGAGGTCGTGGAGATCCTATACCCTGTCTATTCCCTTCACTTCTACTGCTAAAGACCAAGAATAAAGACCAAGAAGTTTTGCTTATCCTGATTCCTGCTGATTTTAAGGTATCCAGGGTGCTAATGAGGTCATCACATTAATTGACTTATAATTTCTTAATCTAACTGATTGAGCCTCCCTATTCAACTCTTTTTTCCCCAGGGGAAAGAATTTCTAGTTGAGGCTCTAGTTATTTCCCAACTTTATTAAAATTAGATATCCATATGACTTTAATAATGGCTAACTCTAGTCGAGATTGGAATAAAAAACACATTTTCTCCTAAAGATTTCATCACCACCAATAGCCACAAATATGCTCAGAGTATCTGGGTCAATCCCTAGGCCTCTACCCCTAGACAACCAGCCTTATGGAAGCAGAAGATCTTGATCTGGAAGGAAACTTGGTAATTATTTAAGAGAGTTAAGTTCACTTAGCAGGATGAGGACCAGAATTCAAACTCAGCTTTTCTGAATCCAAATCTAATGGTCTTCCCTATTGCATCAACATTATAATAATGTTCTTTCTTTTTGATGGGTCCAGGGTAAAAGAAGCAGAAATTCTTTCTGCCACAGATGCTTTAACAAGGCACTTCTTAGCAATTAGTCTTGGCTCCCAAGAGCCCATTCTAGTGTTATGGAAACAAAGTGGCTCCTGATACCAAGTACTAGAAAATAGAGGAGGCTGCTCTGGATAGAAATGAATTATGGATTTAGATGTTAAATGGATCCCTTCTTCTTTATCATCCCTCAGATCTCTCTGTCAATCAGTTAACAAGCACTTATGAAGTACCACGTGTCAGCACAGTGCTGTGATGTTATAATCTCTCTCTTTTTAGTTATGTGTCTTATTGCCTGAGACATTTTGGTGTCCCTTGTTGGAAGCCTTGGAGAATGTCATAAAAGCAGAGATTTACAATTTAATGGAAAGTTAGAAACCATCTAGCCCAACTGCTTCATTTTATAACTGAGGAAATTGAAGTCCAGAAACTTGGGTCACACCATTAGTGACAGAAACAAGATTGGAACCTAGATGTTCTGATTCCACCTCTAGCCCTCCTCTTGTATGCAATTTTGTAGGAACATCATCTACTTCCACAGAAACTAAGCTCGTTTTCCCTTAGAACATACTGAAACTGTCATGAGATTTAATGGGCTTAGAGGAATAAGAGTCATCTGATTAAAGCCAAACCAGCCCAGGAGAAAGCAGGTCTGATTCCCCCTCAAGCTTGACCAATGTACCAGTATGGCCAACACTGAGGCAAGGAAACTAGGTCCAATAGGTCAATGAAACATCCTTACTAAAATTTCTCCCCTTAAAGTAGCGATGTAAATCTTTTGCGGACTGTTTTTTGATCTACAGGTATCATTTTGTTTCAATTCTGAGTCTAAAGTGTCCTAAGACGCTGAGACAATCTTATGCACAGCAATATCTTTCCCAGTGCTTTTAGGCCAAAATGGACTTGGAGTCAAGTAAAATAAATCTCAACTATCTTTGCTACAGTAACCAGGACTGAGTCATGTAAACATTCTTAGCCTCAGTTTCTTTGTCTATCAAATGGGAATAATAACGATGATGGTGATGGTAATGGTGATGGCAGTGGTCATGATGATGATGATAATGGTGGTGATGGTAATAGATCTTAAAGTGTTATAGAAATACGGTTCATTACATTATCATAATCATAGTACCTGGCACCTGGGAAGCACTTAATAAATATTTATTGAGGATAATAATTAATGATCAGTATTATTGGGAACAGCAGAAGGAATCAATAGAACCTCTAGACTGTTGAAGTCAAAAGACTTCAAATTCCAAATTCTTTCTAATCATACACATTTGGGCAAATCACTCCTTACTCTGGACTCAGTTTCCTTCCTTATAATATTGACTAGACAAGCCTCCCAGGTTTAATTTAGTATTAAACCTCTAGGTTTAAGTCTAAGTGCCTTTTCTATGTCATTGCTTCTATTCTACTCTTTACAACCTTCCAGGAAAGGGGATTCCAGACAATTCTTTGTCATCTTGATCAACAGGAAGAATTTTCCTGAGAAAGGGTTGTGCTCAC
This sequence comes from Sminthopsis crassicaudata, assembly GCF_048593235.1. NCBI lineage: Eukaryota > Metazoa > Chordata > Mammalia > Dasyuromorphia > Dasyuridae > Sminthopsis > Sminthopsis crassicaudata. The sequence continues at coordinate 651,242,663 of NC_133618.1, forward strand.
TCTTCCTAAAATTTGCTGCTCACTCTCCTACCCTGGGAAATTGGCAGAAGTGATCCCCTAATGCCTGGTATGTACTCTCTCTGCTCTTTTATCTCTCTCAGAGTGTTTATCTTCATTGAAGGCTCAGCTCAGAAACCACTGACCCCCAAAAAGTCTCTTCCAATGTCATTCTAGAAGAAAAAGAAAGAAATGAAACTAGCCAAAATTTAAAACCTTCCCTGTTCCTCAAGCCTTCTGCTATTGGTCACCCTTCACAAAACAGGCTTCTCAGATCTGAGACCTATTTTCAAATCACACATTCCGAGGCTCTGTAAATGTCTCATTTCTCTAAACTCCAGAAGCATAGTCAGTCTCCTAGCTGTTAAACGCTCTCCTCCACTGACAGGGGAGCTGATGAATGCCATGTCCACAAGAGCTGTCTGTGTTGTTTTAGTGACAGCTCCCCATGCTTCATGATCACGAATGCAGCTCCTCAGAAATCAGAAGCTTCTTGCTGACATTATTGGGAGGGAGAGGGATGGGTTAGGCTTTCCATTAACAGTTAGAAAAAATAAGCACTCTATTTTAAAGCACTTTGCTGTGCCACAACTTTCAATAGGATCCAGGGTCCACTGAATGTGGCTTAGAGGATAAAGTTCTGAACTTAGAGTCTAAAAGATGGGCTCAGGTCCTACCTCAGATACTTACTTAGTGGTGAGTAAGTAATGATTTAGTAAGTCATTTAACTTCTCTCAGTATTATCTGCAAAATGGAAGTAACAATGGCACCTATCTAAGCAACTAACAGATTTGAGCATTAGGATAACATGACGCAAAGGCCTTTACAAACCTTAAAATAACTGATTCTAGTATACAGTCTGGTGGTTTATTTAAAATCACAGGATGATAGGACTAGAGAAAACATTAATGATCATCTAGCCCAACCCTTTCATCTCAAAGTTCAAAAAAATGAAGTCCATCACAGAGAAATGACTTGATCAGAATCATACAGCTAATGACTGGCTAAGTATTTGAATTCAGGTCATCTGGTTGTGAGTCTCCTTTAATCTCCTGGAGTAAATTCTGATCTTCCCTTTTCAGGGCATTTATTAACTCACCAAATTTCCATTTGTGATATATCAAATGCCTATCATATGTAGGACTGGGAGTAAGGAATACAAACAGTTCTTTGTCTTTAAATAAAAATATTCAAAAAATATATAATATAATTATATTAATATAATATATATTTTCATATATATTTAACTATATTATATTTTAATAAAATATATATATTTAATAAAAATATATATAATGAAAAATAAAAGTTTGTATTCTACTGGAAGAAAGCAGCATACACTCAGATAAATGAATACATATAATACACAAAACAATTTGAGATTTAAAACTGCTAACTGGGAAAAGCAAGAAAGATCTTTTAGGACAAGTATCACTTGAACTGAGCCTGGAAGGAAGCTAGGATGCTGAGAGGCAGAGGTGAGAAGGAGTGACTTCCAGACGTGAGAGAGTCTTTACAAAAATACTAAGGTAGGACAGAGAGAACAGCAAGCAAGCCAGCGTGGCTAGAATGAAGGGCATAAAATGGGGAGTAAACTACAATAAAGCTGGAAGGGCTGAATATAAAAATATCTGTCAAGAAGAAGAAATTTTTGTTTTATTCTGGAGGCCAAGAGAATCACTGGAACAATTTGGTATTTCCAAATGATTCTTGTATCTGACTCCTTTTCTGGTTCTTTCCATGAGATAGAAAATGAACCAGAAGTAGGCAGGCTTGTTTCCCTCTCCACTTCATTCTCTTTCTTTTGGTAAGGCATCATGCTTGAGTATGATATTCAGCTAATAAATATGTATGTGGGATTTTTATTACTTAATAGTTGTAAGGTTAATAGTCGTGGTGAATGCCTATATTTAATGTGTCAATGGAGCTGCAAAATGCCAGGCTGAATAGCTCTAACACACATTAGTTCTACTTGTGAATCTACAAATAGGAACCTTGTCAGAAAAGTATTCAAACTGAGATCAGTATTGATTTTGGTCGTTGGGAAAGGCACTGGACTGTGACAGTTTAAAATGATAAATGTCTAGAGAATTATTTGCTGGTATTGATAAAAAGAAGTAGATATAAAGCTGACAGCCTTGGAGGCGTAGATCCTGAGCACTGGTAGCAAATATAACATTGTTAAGGACTCCAAACTAATCTCCCCTTTGATATCTACACGATTGCCAGTCAAGCCAAGGTCCAGCCCCCAGTTTGCCATGGCAGTTGGTAATTGCTAGAAATGAGTCTGGGCGTGCTCACATTGCTCCTTTGCACCTGCCCTGAGCATTTCCCACCTAATTATTGAACCAATCATGCATGTACCCAAAGCCAGCCATCCCTAGAGAAACTGGATGCTTTGTCCTGTGGGCTACTGGAAAGCAGGCTAGATTTTTAAATAGCAAAAGGACTGGATCAAAATGCAAATTCCTTAGACTGGTGCTAAGTTAGTCTCTATATAATCTATAACTTTTTCTACCCAGTCCCTACTTTTTCAGCCTCATTTCCCAATATTCCCATATATAGATCCTCTACTCTAATTAGGATATTTGATTGTTTTCCAAAATTACTGGGTATATTACTGGGATATAACATAAGATTCTTGAGAGCAGGATTAGTTCATTTTTGACCTTTGTATTCCTAGCATTTAGCTTAGTTTCTGGAACACAGTAAGTGTTTAGATGCTTACTTACTTATTAATTGATTGATTCTAGCATTGATGTTTTTGCTCATTCTCATTATCTCTTGGAATTCCCTGTCCCTTTTTCTTCACTTACATGAATCCTATTTATCCTTCAAGACCCAACTCAGACTCTACAAGACTTTCCTATTCACACTCTACCCTCAGTGATCTCCCTTCCTTAAAATCCTTTAGCACTTATCGGCAGTCCTACTCAATTGAAATACTGCCTTACATAATCTCCTTTGACAGTGACACAAGCTTAAAGGCACTTGAGTATCTGTTTTCAAGCTATCTCAAAGAGGTGAGGATTCTAAAAGACTAGAAAAGATGGTAGATGATGTTATTATCAAAAAGGTGACTGAGAAGGTATCAGCACTTACCAACCCACAGGCCTCTTTGTTCATCTCTATGGTCTGTGCACTTTGAAGAAATAATAAGAATCATTAATAATAGCATTTTTATGAAGCTTTAAGTTTTGCAAAGTGCTTTATATATATTACCTCTTTTGATCCTTATAACAGCTTTGTGAATTTAATTGTCATAATTCCCATTTTATAGATTAAATAACTGAAGCACCATGAGGTTGACTTTCTCAGGATAATACTATTAGTAGATTAGGAAAGATTAGAATTCAGGTCTTCCTGATTCCAAGTCTCTATCCATTATGGAATTTTGGTGATTAAGTCAATAAACATTTATTAAGAACCTATTATGTATCAGTATATAATGGAAGGTCAGCTAATCCTTGCTGTCAAGGAATTCACAGTCTTATAGGGAAGTAAGAAGACATGAAGGTAACTGTCCAGGATAAATTAGAATTAAAGAGAATTTTCTGTAACAGACTATGTCTTTACAGATTTCACAGATTAGGAATAGAGACCACAAATGCCTCCCATGTTTGTTGTTTGATGAAAACAAAACAAACAAAAAAAATCTGTTAGCTAAGTAGAATAAAATGTAGATTTAAAGGTCAACTGTCTCAGAGAAAAAGCAGCTAAGTGGCTCTATAGTGGCTAGAGTCTGGGGCCCAGAGCCAGGAAGACTCATCTTTCTGAGTTATGACACCCACTAGCAGTGTGACCATGGGAAATTCTTAACCATCTTTGCCTCATTTTCCTTATCTGTAAAAAGGAGCTGGAAAAGATCACAGAAAACCACTCCAGAGAAAACTCCAAATGGGAGTCACAAAGAATAGGGAATGACTGAACAATCCCAGATAAAGAAGTTGGGCACAGAAGTAAATAGGAGCAAAGTACGTTGGATCACATTAGGAAAACTATGGGGTATTTTCTGTGATTCTGGTCTAATCCTTAATGAACAAGGTGGTCTTTTCTCCACTGATAGATATCCTACTATTGATTCTTAGTAGCTAGGAGTCAAGAAACAAGAGGATCTCAGAAGAATACAAATTAAAGATGACTCATAGGGGAATGGTAAGGCACATTGCATCTGGAAGCAGATTGCAGCAAATTACCAAGAATGACTTGTGGGTTATAAGTGGCACAAGCCATCATATCAATGGCCAAAAAAAGGACAGGGAGGGGGCATTCAAGCATTAGGTACAAAGGACAGCAGATAGACTGTTTTGGTGCTACACTGGTGATCTACAGCAGGCTCAGGGGTCATGAAGAAGGTCACCAGCCTTCAAGATAGAGCCTGTGAAGGACATGTTGAAGATAATGAAGAAGCATGACTTAAAAGAGGAAAATTTCAATGGATGGCACATTGCAGTGGTTAGGAATATCCACAGCAATCAAAGTATATATACATGAAAGTATATAAGACCTCTGGATGAGGATGTATATTTGTTTTGTATGTTAAATATAAAATAGTAATAATAGCAATGAGCAGATGTTTGGGGATATAAGGGGTAGGTTGAGGTAAGGGACTGATATTTGACTCAAATGAAATAAAAGGGATTTTTTTCTCACAATGAGGTATTTTATCTTGTAAAAAAGTCAGAGCATTGTCATAGCCCCATGACCATCTATGAGAACAGTTATAGGAGGGATTTCTTGGGTTGAAGAGGGCACTCAGAGACTATAATACTACTCTTCTGTCTTCAAACAGTAATACTGAACAGCCATTTTTTAAATCCAGGCCCTTGACGCCGGGACAAATGACTCTCCCTTTACAAAAGAGATGTATTACTGAAATGTGGTATGTGCTAAACACAGTTTGGGTTTATTTTATTATATTTGTAAATTGAACCCTGTTCCCTCAAGTGATTTATAGAAGCATATCAGTAATGCTTTATTTCCATTTCTCATTTCATCTTTAGTGACTCCTGACATAGAAGCTTTGTTTCTCCAACCCTGAGGCATCGTTGTCCAGTAGAAAATAATATAAAAGCAAACTCTTAAGAGGACCAGAGAATCTCTATGGTGTAGCCTTTCCCAATGAGAATAGAATGTTGGATATGGAATCAAAAGGCAGGTTTTAAATTCCAGTTTGGCCATTTAGTATCTTTTGATCTCAAGCCACTTCACTCTCAAAGTTAGAGGTCTCCTCATTGGAGGCTGCTAGATGGCATAGTGGCTAGAGAGTACTCGGCCTAGAGTTAAGACCAGAAACTTACTAGCTGTGTGACTATGAATAAATAATTTGATGGTCTATTTTCTGTTCACCAGGCTGTCATGAGGATCAGATGAAATAATATTTTTAAAGTGCTTTGTACAGTGCCTATCACATAGTAGGCTCTTAATAAATGGTTGCTCCTTCCCCTTCTTGGATCATCTAGGACAAGCTCTAATCAATACAGGTTTACCTTCTCTAACATATCTCATGAAGAGTCAGCAAATTATAAAATAAGAAGAATGTGATCTTGAGAGAAGGGCAGAGATGTTCATTTTCATCTTAGTACCCCCTAGTGCCTAGTACATAGTAGATGCTTAATAAATGCCTGTTGATTGACTCCTTGGAAACATTAAACTTGTCTGGAGGGATTCACAAGCCAAATCTACCTACTTCAAAAACTTGAATAAGAGATTAAGAATTCAGACTTTGACAAGCTATTAAAATAGATGCTGGGGCAAAGAGCAAATCCAAATGATCATTGAGCATGTGTTTGTTGTGTGGAAGGACATAGAATTAAAGGACATTTTTAGAATTAGATGGGACCTTAGAGAGCATCTAATTCAATCCCTCTATTTTACAGATGAGGAAACTAAGAACCAGTAAAGGGAAATCATTTGTCCAAAGGGGCATCAACAATATGTAAATGGAAGTGTGATGGCAATATGGAAGTAAAGTATCGTAATTAGAAATCCACCTTCCTAAGTTTCAGTTCAATTTTGCATCAATCCACTTGAGCAGAGAGAGCCCAATAATACAATGCACCTCACACACACCCTTTTATACCTTTTATAGACAAGTTCAAGGAAAGGATTATCCTCAGCAGATGCCATTAGAAATTAAAATCCTATCATTTTGCTCCAATTAGAAACAAAAGTTATCTTTACCCATACCTGGATTGCCATCATTTACTTTATGGAAGCCTTCTCCAATATCTCTTAATTCTAGTGCCTTCCCTCTATTACTTATTTCCTATTTATTTTGTCTGGGACAGTTAGGTGGCACAGTGGATAGAGTTTCAGGTCCAGAGACAGTGGAGAGTTCAAATCCAGCCTCAGATACTAACCAGTTGTGTAAGCATGGGCATTTTCCTCCATGTTGCCTAGCATTGTCTCCTTAATGAAAAAGACAGAGAAGAAGAAACAAAAAAAATAATAGAAGTTACAAATATGGAAACACCTTTAGTTCAAATTTTTGAAAAACCAACAGTCATTTTAAAAACTCAGTGATTCTTGTAATCAATTTAAAATATATAGATAAATTATCTTCCTTTCAATAAAGATGTATAGTCCATATTTATGAAGTAGACTACCTTTGTATACATATATACACATACGTTTGGACACATGTATGTTTAGACACATATGTATATCAGCTTTGAAGTTGCACAAAAGAGGAAAGGCAGAATGCTTTCCCTTTAGAATGCTGGTATAAATTCTCTTAATTGTAATAACCAATTTTAGCCCTAGAAAATAAATGAACAAACCTATTTCCTACTCTCAATAGAGAAGGCCAGGCTTATGTTGTAAAGGCCATCAAATGCTTTCATTGTATTGGTTGTTTTGTTCATGATTTTTCTTTGTTATAGGGGAAAATCCAGAGTCTGGGAGTATGAGAAGAGGGAGTGTGCTAGCAAATAACTGGCACAAAAATAAAAATATCAATATGACTTTTTAAAAAAAAATTAATCTATGGAAAAAAACAAGGTTTCATAGTTGCCAAAATTTAGAACCAACTTCCACATAATATCTGTGGAATTTCTTTGAGAAACATCTCTAAAATGGGAGTTGAGGAAACATCATTTTATTACAGGGTTAAGCAGGATTTAGAGGAATTGCGAGCTCTAAGTCAGATAGTTGTCTGAGATAACAGACTTTGATTCAGCATCCAACAGAAACAGTTTTAAAAAATCATATCCTGGAGGCACAGTATAAGGAATATTATATTGGGCATTGGAGTTAAAGTTTGTAGCCCTGGCGAAGCTGTTTAACTTCTTAAAGTCTTAGATTCTTTGTCTGTAAAACAAGGGCATTGGATGCAATGAATTCTCAGCTCTTTTCAGTTCCATGATCTTATGCTCCTCTCTATTCCCCTGGTTTATGTACAGCACTCTGATCAGCATAAAAATCTCCTTGTTTCCTTAGTTTTTGTTTGTTTTTATGAAGAGGGCATATAGAGGATGGTATGAACTCAATTTAAACTGCCAAGTTAGCTGGTGAGCTTTAACACGTATCAACCTGCTGATTCCCTAATAATCATGGAACTACCAGGTAGAGGTGGGGACAGGCTTTCAGGAACTGACTATAAAGAGATGTTAAGACAAATGCCAGAGAGAAAGGACACAGAAGATTATAAAATAAAGTTCAGAGAACATGAGAAAGTGACAAGGAAGGAAAGAAAGGAGACTGCACTGAGGTTAAAGACAAAGAACAAGAAATTTTCAAGTGGCTACAGAAGGAGAGGTCAGCCAAGGAGATGCTACAGCAGGTCCCTGAGAGACAGCAAAGACAATTTATTCAAGTCGGGGAAGAGGATGACTGGGACTCAGAGTGGGTCAGAGCTAGAGCAACATGAGTCGTTTAGTACAAGACTGCCGATCTGAGGAAAGAGTCTGGAAGAAATCTGCTTTGCTGGTTGAAGAATAATAAAGCAGCATCTGGCCGACTAGAGCCAGAGAAGACTCATTAAATAGAAGGTTTTGTCCCTCTCCAAGGTTTCATCTTGAGTATAATACTCAAACAGATGTGGCTCTCTCCTATACACAAGTCGTTTATTTTAAAGTTGGGTTGTTCCCTTGCCTCCCCCCTCTCTTTCTTTCTCTCTATCTCTCTGTCTTTGTCTCTGTCTATGTCTCTCTGTTTCTGTCTCTTTGTCTCTCTGTATCTAGCTCTCTGTTTCTCTGTCTCTATCTCTGTGTATCTGTCTCACTTTCTCATTCTTTCTCAGTGTGTCTGTTTCTCTTTGTGTCTCCCTCTCATTCTCTTTATGTGTCTCAGTATATATGTCTCTCTCCCTCTCATTCTTTCTCTGTCTCTATCTCTGTCTCTCTGTCTCTGTCTCTCTTTCTCTCCATTTTTTATCTTATATCATATTCTCTTTCTGGGTCTTTAATGTAATGGATTCACCTTCAAATAATCAGTTGATCACACAACATAGATAAAATGGATAGAACTCAGTCTTTTCTCTCTTTTTTGTGAATAGATTGCCACCACCCCCTTCTTTGTCTCTTACTCCAGTTCTGTTTTGAAAAACATGAGGATAAAGTTGAAGGCCTTATTTTGTAAGAAAAAAACCTCAGCTCTGCAAGGTAAGAGACCTGGATTTCAGGTATTACCACTGCCTCTTACCTTCTCCTGCCCTTTTGTGCAAATCATTTAACCTCTACTTACCTCTGTTGTATAGTAAAGACTTGGACTAGACAGCATTTCTGATTTCTTCCACCTATCCTGTGATCCTGAAAGCAAAGATGAAAGGAACTCAACCTTTCACAGTCCATAACACTACATAGAATATGGATGATACTCTATCCTGTGGCCAATGGTATCTTTGGAAAAGCAAATAATTTCCCACTATATCCTCTTTACCATAAGGAAAGGAACAGTAAGATAGGATCAAAGAGGTCATCTTTAAGGTAAAGGGATCAGAGGGATCTAGCCCAATCTCTTTCTTTTACATATAAGAGGACAAAGGTTCAGATGGATTCATTGGCTTGTAACCCATAAGCCACGGAGCTGGGACTTGAGCCCAGGTCCCTCAATACCAAATCCACAGCTTTTTTCCAAACATCACTCTCCTAAACCCATCATGGAAACAGAACCATTTGCTGACTTGAAAAGGGAAACACAAGATAGAGAATAACAATATATATATTTTATTTCCTTCACTTTCAACTGGCAGCACAGACACCAAACACAAAATAGTTTCCAGAAGTGGTTCTTGGCAGTCCTGGACTTTGCTCCTAATTATCCTGTGATAGATGCTGGCATTGGTACTAAAGGTATACTCATCCAGGCTTTATGGTCATTTTCCAACAGCACAGACCTTTTAAACTCTCTTGTGGGAGCAGGTTAAGATGATTATGCAGATGGATGGACCCTGGTGCATTATTATGTCAGAGATGGAGATGTAAGAGCAGCATTCATTTCATGATTACCGCCAGGAAGTCTGCTCCTAGCCCTGTGCAAGGACATGGAAGCTGGAGGAGAGAGGAAGCAACTCCAAAAACCCCACTCAGACACATTCATTCTCTTGCTGTGTCTCTCTGGATGACTGGCTATTTTATTGTCTCACATCCCTGTGGAGAACAATATTGTCATTCATAGGCAAAAGGGCAAATGTTTTGCATTGTCATAAGAGGGAAGGCATTAGATCTTACAATGGCCACAAAGTCTGAGCTATGTAAAACAATAATAATTAATAACACTTTGTTGTTTGTTGTCTTTCAATCATTTCAACTCCCGTCTCACTCTTCATGACACCATTTTTGGCAAAGATATTGGAAGAGTCCACCATTTCCTCCTTTAGTTCATTTTACAGATAAGGAAACTGAGGTAAACAGGCTTAAGTGATTGCTCAGAATCATATAGCTAGTAAATGTCTGAGTCTGGATTTGAAGTCAGGCCCAGCACTCCTCCTACCTGCCTAATTAATGACAACATTAACCATTGATAGGATATTTTAAGGTTTGTAAAATAATGTACATACATTATCTCATCTGATCCTTAAAACAAAGAGGGAAGAGCTCTTGTTATCCCCATTACATTGAGAAGGTAAAGTGATTTGCCCAGGATCACACAGTTAATAAGTGTCTGAAACAGGATTCAAATTTAGATCTTTTTCAGTCCCAGTTGAGTCCTCTCTAACCATATACCATAAGAAAATCTTTTGTGAGTGGGAATCAGCACACCTGACAGTCCTGCCCATGGATCACTGTGTGACCTTGTTGAAGTTCATTGAACTTTACTTTGATTTCTCATTTGTAAAATGGAAGAAGAAGAATTGAACTGGATAGTCTCAAAGATGACTTCTTTGCCTTCCTTATAATGATCAGAATAGCATTTTAAAAGTAAATGCCAAAGATTAACTTTGAGAATAGATCTTAGGAGCCATGATGTCCAATCTCTTCATATTTCAGGTGTATAAACTACAACCTAAAGCCATGTTTGAACAAAACCCCTAATGAGTCAGGGCAAAGAGGCAAAATTTGAATTGAGGTCCTCTGATCACTCTACTCCACTATATTGGTAGTATTTCTTTGGAATTAAGATTGAAAAACAAGGATGGAAAATAAGCTCATGTAGATATAAGGAGAGCCTCTAGTAGCACTAGTGAGGGCTGGGGGAGGGAGAGCTTTCACTTAAGCTTTCCTAAGATATTACCCAATGTATATCTGATTCTCAAAGGGCTGGGCAGAGCCTACCAAAATGGAAAGACTCCAAGCAAAGGCCACAGAGTAGTGGGATGCCTTTCTATTGTCCAAGGACTTTGTAGATTCCTCATGTCATGGCTGGCCATCAAAGAATACATATTTTCAGCCATAGACAATTATGAAAACAGTCTCCTAAGATGTGAAAGGGTTGTAATCTGCAGTAGAAGTTGGACCAAAAGGAATCTGAAAGCATTAAGGCCTAACGATCCCCAGTCCTTTGATAGTGACCATCCAGTAGCCAGAATTTCAGCAGTTTCTGGCTCAGGAGTGAAGGTCCTAGACAGGAAAGGTTATTGTCTCTGAGTTTGGTTGTCTGCCAGCAAAGCTCCCTCTTGAGTGACTTCAGCAAAACTGCTGCCTCTTCCTTTTGCCTTTCCCATTTCCTTTCTGTGTAAGATCACATTACATTTCTTTAATGAAGATGGGAAGGCCTTCTACTTCAGAGATGTAATGTGCTTTCCAGGGCTGGTCAGCATGGGCACTTCTCATCACTTAGGAGAATTATTAAATGACATTTCTTTCCAATATTCTGTCCTATCCTTTAAATAAAAAAAAGAGTCTTACTGGTTATAGCCCTAACCAGAATAGGCATATGTTGGAAATCTATTATGTGCTAAGCACTGTGCTAGGCACTAGAGTCACAAAGACAAAAATTAAACTCTCTTTCAATGTTTTCATTTGTGTCTTCACAGCTAGCTCAGGGACTGGAGCTGTTTGATGCAATCAGGGTCTCACTCCGTGCTGGTTAATCAGATGACAATGAATTGCTCAGCTCTTCAAAGGGCTGCACTGCACAAATGAAAACTAATAATAATAATTTACTAATTGCCTTCCCAAGTTGGAATAATTCTAATCATCCATGTACAAAAGAGAGTAATTAAAAGTCTCCCAAACTATGGAGGCTGATTTTGCTCACCCCATTTACGAGCAATCCCAAAGGAAGGAATCAGCAGAGGCGGAACCCATTCAACACTGGAACTCTGCCTGCTGAGGGAGCAACAGGGAGGCTGACAGTCAATCAAGAAGCATTTAATAATTTTTTTCTATGTGTCGGACAGTGGACTAAACTCAAGGGATACAAAGAAAAAGCAAAACCAATCCATGCCCTCAAAGAGATTACATTCTAGTGGGAAAGATAACATGTAATATAAACATGTACATTTAAAAGCTATATAGAGAGTATAAATTTACAGAGTAGTTTAGAATTAATCATATGGGGCAGAACTTTTTCAAAAAGTGGTTCTTGATTTAAATCTTAAAAGAAAGCAAATGATTCTGAGAGATAGTGGTAAAGAGGCAAAAGGGGTATTCGGTGCAAAGGCACAGGGATCAGAGATGGAACACTACATATAAGCAATGGCAAGTACATCAATATAGGTGTATCATGGAGGATGTGGAAAGGAGTAATTTGCTAGAAGAATTGAAAGGTAGGAATAAACCAGGTTGTAAAGAGTTTTAAATGCAAAACCAAAAGTTTATATTTGATGCTAGAGGCAATAGGAACCCCCAACAGATTATTGAGTGAGAAAGGCAAATTGAATAATATGAAGGGGCAGATGTATGCTTGAGGAAAAATCACCTTGGCATAGGAATGAGAAAAGACTTGAGTTGGAGAGACAAACAAAGAGGTTTTTGCAAAAATCCTGGTAAGTGGAAATGATACCCTGAACAAGGGTGATGACTGAGAATGGAGAGAACGGAAATGTATGAAAAATATGATAGAGTTAGAAACTATAGCTCTTACACACCTGATTTGCTAAATACAGTGAGATAAGAGTGAGATGTTGATGATGACACAATGGTTGCAAATCTAAGCAATGGATAAGATGGTGACCTTCTCAACAGTAATTGGGAAATTTTGAATAGAATTGGGCTTAGGAGGCAAAGATAATAAGTTCTGTTTTGAACATGTTATGTTTGAAATGATTAGATAGACAGAAAAGCATTTGTTAAGTACTTACTAAGTGTCAGGTTCTGTTCTAAGCACTAGAGATATGAATATAAACAAGGAAGAATGAGCTTGAATGCTAATGAAGAAAGATATAGAGACAGAGATAAATATAGATGTAGATAGATGTTCTGAAGAACTGGAAAAGTGGAGGGAAGTAGGAAGGATATTAGGAAACACTGTGGAGGAGAAAGTAAAGTCCAGGGAGAGAGGAGATAGGAGTGGGGTGAAACATTGCTCTCAAATTGGTGGCATTAAATTTGGAGATTAAGGAATATTTTATCTGTAAGACCTTTAAACAATGAAACAAGCAATAGAGAACATAAAATGCAAAATTGATAATTTTAATTACATTAAATTTAAAAGGTTTTGCACAAACAAAACCAATGCAGCCAAGATTAGAAGGAAAGCAGAAATCTGGGAAATATTTTTACAGCCATTATTTATGATAAAGACTTCATTTCTAAAATATATAGAGAACTGAGACAAGTTTATAAGAATACAAGGCATTCCTCAATAGATAAATGGCCAAAGGATATGAATGGGAAGTTTTTAAGATGAAGAAATTAAAGCCAACTGCAGACATCTGAAAAAAAAATACTCTAAATCATTATTGATTAGAGAAATGCAAATTAAAGCCACTCTGAGGTACACCTCATACTATTAGATTAACTAAAATGACAGGAAAAGATAATAATAAATGTGGGGAAATGGGAACACTAATGTATTGTTGGTAGGGTTTTGAACTGATCCAGCCTTCTGGAGAGCAATTTGGAACTATGCCCAATGGACTATAAAACCATGCAAACCTTTTGATCCAGCAGTACCACCAGTGGATCTGTATCCCAAAGAGATAATAAAAAAGGAAAAGGACTCACATGTACAAAAATGTTTGTATGAGCTCTTTTTTATTGTCAAGCAATTGAGAATTGAGTGGATGCCCATTGGTTGAACAATGGATGAATAAGTTGTGCTATATGAATATAATGGAATATAATTAGTTTATAAAAAATGATGATCAGGCTAATTTCAGAAAAGCCTGGAAAGACTTACATGAATTGATGTTGACTGAAGTGAGCAGAACCAGGAAAATATTGTACACAGTAAAATAAGATTGTGTGACGATCAACTATGATAAACTTGGCTCTTCTCAACAAAATAGTGATCCAAGACAGTTCCAATAGACTTGTAATGAAAAATGCTATCTTCATACAGAGAAAGAAGTATAGAGACTGAATATAGATCAAAATATACTATTTTCACATTGCTTTTGTTCTTGCTCTTGTTTTCTTGTGGTTTTTCCTTTTGTTCTGATTTTTCTTTCCCAATATAACTCATATGGAAATATGTTAAAAATTGATTGTACATGTATAATTTATATCGGTTTGAATATTGTCTTAGGCAGAGGGAGGTAAGGGATGGAGAGAGAAAAACAATAGAACTCAAAATCTTACAAAATTGAATGTTGAAAAACATCTTTACTTGTAATTGAAAAAAAAAATAATATATCATTAAAATGAAAAGAAATTAAAATGGTGGAATGGAAAGTCTAAAGAAAATCAAGTTTAAATTATTTGATAAGCAGGTGGTAATATAAGATCAAAGATCAAGATCAACCCTGGGTATATATAAATCTGGGAATTATCAGCATTGAAATAATAGCTTTATCCATATGAACTGAAGAGGTCACAAAGAAATATAATGTAAAAAGAAAAGAGCGTCCAAGAATTAGTCTTTGTAGTATACTCAGAGTTAAGGGATATCATTACATCGATGAAGATTGAGCAAGAGATGAGAAGAAGCAGTCAGGTAGAAGGAAAAACTACAAGTTATGAAAAATCAAAGAGATAACAATATTGAAGAAGAGGAGATGACCAGGTATCAAGTGCCACAGAGAGGTCAAGAAAGACAGTATTGAGAAACTTCCATTAGATTTGGCGATTAAAAGATCACTGGTGACTTTGGAGAAAGCTATTTTAGTTTAGTGATGAGGTCAGAAGGCAGATATGAAGGGGGCTTATTGAGAGCAAGAAGAGAGAAGTACCAGTTTAACAGAGAAGGAAAGAGAGATGTTCCCTGAGAAGGGAAGAGCAACAAAGATAGTAGAATATAATGAGGACTTTTTTTAAAAGATGGAAGATACATGGATGGATGTGTGGATAGCAGGGGAGGAATAATAAGGAGAAACTGAACATTATAAAGAAAGATGGGGTGACAGCAAGGACAGTCTGCCGGAGAATACTGGGAGCGAAGGTGGATGGGATCAAGTTTGTATTTACAGGAGTTGACTTTGGTAAAGAGAAAGACTACTTCTTCATTGGAGGCTGACGTGAAGGAGAAGATAATGGCAGATGTTGTCAGAGGGATATGAGGTAAGAAGAGGGAGTGCTCGGCAAATGGGCTTTTTATTTTTCAATGAATGAGGCAAGGCTCTCAGCTGAGAGGATAGGGTGTGGCAGTACCATGGAAAGCTTGAGGAAAGAAGAAAAGATTCAGAAATGCTTTTGTGAGAAGATAGAGAATATCAATTAGGAGGAATAGAAGTATTGTATGGCTGGAATAAGGGCCCAATTAAGATGAATAAATTTGTAGTAGATGCTGACATCATAATTTTGTGATTTTCCTCCAGCACCATTAACAATTTGAATAGAAATAAAGGAACAGGGTAATCCAAAGTTAGGCTTTGATCAAGTATCATCAATGGAACAGGACAAGAATGCCAGGAAAGAAGATCAAGTGAAATTAAACTGTTTCATCAAAAAGGTCAAAACTTGGATAGCTGGGTGGTGAGTGGATAGAGCACCAGCCCTGAAGTCAGGAGGACCTGAATTCAAATCTGGCCTCAGACACTTAATGTTTCCTAGCTGTGTGAACCTGGGCAAGTCACTTAACCCCAAATGCCTCAGGGAAAAAAAAAAAGTCAAAACTTGTAAAAAAGAAAAGTACAGCTATAGTAACGAAGATTTGGAAAGTATTTAGGAATGAGAATGTAAGGACATCAAGATGATGGAGTAAATAGAGTGCCGAGCCTAGAGTCAGGAAGACTAAACTTCCTGAGTTCAAATCTGGCCTCAGAAACTTACTAGCTGTGTAACCCTTGGCAAGTCACTTAACTCTATTTGTCTCAGTTTATTCATCTGCAAAATGAGCCAAAGAAAGAAATGGCAAACCACTCCAGTATCTTTGCCAAGGAAATCCAAAAAGGGGTCAAGAAGATTTGGACATGACTAAAAAAATTAATATGGGCAGCTAGGTGGTGCAGTGGATAGAGCCATGGGTTTGAGTCATTTTAGTTAATGAGGAGTTGTACTCCCAGAGTTGTAAGAATCATATGAAATAATATTTATAAATATTAATAAATAAATTTATAAGTAAATAAGTAAATTTGGCACATAGTAGGTACTATAAAAAGGTTAGTTGCCATTTTGAGTTAGAATATATCTATGACTTTTAACATATCAAATTTCCAGATTTTAACAACCCAAGTGTTTTCTTCATAATGGACCTTTCACCTCTATAGAATACAAGGATAGGGACTATTTCATTTTGTTCAGGATTGGAAAGGGTAAGTTTTTTTCCCTCCAGGCTAATGAAGGATTGCCAGGCTTTAGTGCTGTGTATTTTTGGCAGCTTGGGGCAAAGCTTTGATCACCCACCCCTAGTTATGGCTCTGGAAAAAGGTCCAGAAGTTAGGAACAAGAGGGGCTAAGATACACCTGGGTGACTCCAGGTCAGCTCTTTCCTTTCACTCTCCTCCAGCTTCTCCAGTTAGTAAATTGAGAATGATCTTTGTGGCGGCCATGCCCTACAAAAATGTTCTTTGTCAGCTTACAGCCACAGAGACCCTGTTTGTCTTCTGAATGAAATAGGTCATGGAGAAAGCAAATAGTCAGTCACACAGTCCACAAGCATTTATTAAGTGCTTATTACACACCAGATACTGAGCTAAGTGTTGAGAATATAAAGAGAAAAAGAAGAAAGAATCCATGACCTCAAGAAAGTCACATTCTAATGAGGGAGAGAAATGTGAAAATAACTGGGTACATACAATGCAGATAGTGAACATGTGGAAGTTAATCTCAGAGGGGAAGGCACTAGCAGGGAGATGGAGAAAGGTCCCCTGCCAAAAAAAAGTATGGGGGGGGGGGGAATCTGAGCTGAGTTTTGAAAGAGAGAAACTGAAAATGGGGGTGAGGAAGGAATGAGCTATTTAAAAAAAACATAAATTGATGATCCTTGGGAAAGAAAAATAGATGTAGGAGACAGTTACTAGAAAGGAAGAGGGGGAGAGAAGGAAGGAGAAATTGGAAACAGGCTCCTTTGTGTTTCTGTTATCACCATACACAGTAGAAGAGGGAGGGAGCAACAAGGATCCTGTGCATGGCAGTATTACTCTGGGATGTGCCCCAAACCACTGCCCTACCTTGTTTCCCCCCAGAGGGTGAAAGAAGGGGAAAGCATCGGCCAGCTCTTATCTTGTCTCAGGCGTGAGGCAAGCCAGGCTTTCAGAGAAAGACAGTGACCAGCCCCAGACCATGGAGCCCAGATACAATGCAGACAAGCCTGTTAAAGAGTGCTAATGATGCTGCTGGTGACAAGGCCGGCTCATGTGCCTGTGTCTATGGTTCCCCAGCTGCTTCAAAAGGAACATATCAATTCCGAGAATGAGAGGTCAGCCCTCGCTGCATGGGCTCCAGAAGGCGTGTCCCGTAAATAAGGCTTCAAGAAAAGTCACATCATTCAATTAATTTCAGCCTGTGCACTGGCAAGGCGGAGGGGCCTGCGCTAATCAATACCAAGCATTCACACAACTAACATAAAGCACATTTCATACAAAGCCCAACATTTTTCTCCTTGTCATAGAGAATTATCTTAATTATTGTTTCAAGGAGCGGCCTTATATAGCATCATCTAGTAGTCCAAAATGCTGCTCAGAAACTCATCACTGGAATAATTTATGGTTTTTCTTTCTAACATCTTGGACTTGTTTGATATGCTTGCCATTTCTGGCTGACAGGGAGGTCGATTAAATCACATTTATATTGTAAACGTATGCATTGCTTTTTACCCAAGGCGCTGGATGAAGAGATACAGGGGTCTCCTGGGAGTGGGAAGCCAATCCACTTTCATATTGCAAATTTCTGCTGTTGGGAAGAAATGAATGGTTGCCAGGGAGAGCTGGGAATTACTTGAGGATGCAAAATGTTATTTTAGAATCCTTTTGAGAGAGGTTTCCCCCACATCCCCCCACCATTTTCACATCTCATGCTGTCTATGTTCACCCCAATCAGAATGTCTGGGAGAACGCTGCAAGAATGTACTTAGCTAACATCCTTTGGCCTGTCTCTCTGAAGGAGGCCCTTACTCTGTCCTGCATAAAGCAAGGTGTTTCTTTACTTGTGGGAAAGGGGACATTAGAGCCAGGCAAAAAATGTTAACATTTTCCAGAGCTCTTTGACTTCCTAGCAAGCCCAAAAGGAGTAAGTCAGTAAAGATTGCAAACTGTCCTCCCTTCTTTTCTTTTTTTTCTTCCTTTTTGCCTTAATTTTTTCTTTTTTCCATATTTTCCTTCCTTCCTTTTTTTCTTCCTTCTGTTTCCTTCCTTCCTTTTTCTTTCCTTCCTTGTTTCCTTTCTTCCTTCCCTTTTTCTTCCTTCCTTTTTCTTTCCTAACTATTCTCCTTCCTTCCTTCCTTTTTTCTTCCTTCTTTTTTCCTTCCTTCTTCTTCTCCTTTCTCCCTTTCATCCTTCCTTTATATTCTTTTTTCTTCTTTTTTCTTCCTGCCTCCATTTTCTTCCTTTTTTTCTTTCCTTCCTTTCCTTTTCCTTCCTTCTTTTTTTCTTTCCTTCCTTCCATTTTCCTTTCTTTTCTCCTTCCTTTTTCCCTTCCTTCCTTCCTTTATCCCATATTTCCTTCCTTTCTTGTTTTCTTCCTTCCTGTGTCTTTCTTTTCTTTAATTTTTTTGATCTTTTTTTTTAATTAAAAGAAAGTGTTAGAAATATAGAGGGTAAAGGTCGCTACCAGGGGCCCTGGAAAAATGAGACAGCACTATCATTAACCTAACCGAACTAATTAGGAAACATTCAGGTTTTATAAATTATGCAAGACACTCAATTTATACTTTTTCAAATTCCTACCATAACATAGATAATTAGGGAACATTTACAGTAACAGTGTAACCTAATCAAGAAACCCTTTCATTAGCATGAAATCTTCCAGACGAATGCCAGGGCGCTGGTGAGCCCAGGCAAACAGAATTATTGTGACTTGGGGAGGTGGGGGGGGGGGGAATGGGAGCATGCCTGGCTGAAAGAGCAGAGCTGAAGGAGAGGAAGATGGGTCCACTCCACATCTGTCAATGCCTTAGGGCAGACAATGGCTAGACTGGATAAACAGGAGCCTGGCACAGGACTATATAGGAAGCTTAGTAGAGATTTCTTCGAACCATACACCAGAATGGTTTGCTAATTAAATGGAGTGGTCCCTTGGGTTATTGATGAAGCCTAATTTCTTGAGGGGAAATGATGAAGGTGGCTCTGAAGGCCAGAACTGTATTTGTTTTTAATTAGTTTGGTTACTTTCATATATAACTCCAAAAGGTTCATCATTTCCAACTTTCCTTATCCATCTTTGCCCTTCTGTTCCTTAAAAATGATAGTGAGAGATAACCATGACTATTTCAGGCAGGTATAATGTGAGATCTCATAGAACTGAATATCTTTTGTTATAATTAGTCAAATAATGCAGCTTGGGGTCAGATCATTCTCTTAGTCCCAGGAGTGACTTTTCACAAAGGTTTTGTGTGTTCTTTGTTGCTGGATTTTTAAAGAGAGAAGAGGTCCATGTCTGAGCTAATTTTTCCTGTCTTCTAATGCCTCATCTTGCCATGAAAAGCTCTTCTTCGCTTGGCTCCCAGTTTTAGCATATTTTGCTTCTCTTCACTCATTCTCTGTTCTAGACTAAAATGACTTGTTTTTCCTTCCCCAAATTGAGCATTCTTCTTGCCTCCATGCAAAATCTGCCCCTCCCCATTCCTGGAATGAAATTTTTCCTCCTTTCTGTCTGTTATAATCCCTAGCTCTCTTTAAAAGTTCAAGATTGGATTGAAGCTTTTCTTGAAACACTCCCCCCCCATTATTAGTGTTCTGCCCCTCCTCAAATGATCATTATCCATTTATATTCCTGCATATTACATCTACCCCAGTAGGATATCAGTTCCTTAAGGACAGTCCTATTTTATCCTATTTTATCTCTCACTTTACATAGTTGGATCTTGCCACTGAACCAAAATGGCACCAGAGGAAAAATTAAGTGACTTTGTATAGCCCCTTCTCACTTAAATCCAATTCACTTCCTGATGATGGTGAAACCTCCCTGATCCCATGGTCCTATGTTAGAAGGGACAAACAACAACAGCAGCACTCAGCATAGTTCATTGCATATGGTAGAGCATTTAATGAATGTTTGTTGGATTAAGATAGGCTGGAGCACTATTCTTGGAGACAAAAAGCATTGGACTAAAATCTCCAATATGTCCATTTATTACCTAGGTAAGATTGGGCAAGTCATTCAGTCTCTATAAACCTCAGTTTCTTCACTGAGAAAATCAGAAAGATAATACGTGCCCTGATTACCACATAATGTTGTTATGAAGGTTGTTAAATGCTATTTCATAGCATTCTACTCCCTGGAACTCTAGAGGAGTTCAGTGGTGTGAGAGCAAGATTTTAACAAATGAAGCAAGAACCCAAGGGGTATTTCAGAGCTAGTCATGGCGATTACCTTTGCTATAACCATATAAAGCAGGAGCATAAATTACTCTATGTCTGATTCAATAGTGTGGGGGAATGCCTCTTCAGTTCTGGGCAATATTCTTCCACATCATTGCCTCTATTTCCATATTCCCTCCAGTAATTGGCAGGCTGCATGCAGGCTGCTGGAGGAAGGCTATGGAAAACACCATTGTTGCTATACTTCTGCGACTAAGTGGGAAATTTTTCTGAGTTGAGGGTTTTTTCTTTTTTTTCTTTTGTTTTTGGTGGGTTTGAGATTTTGTGGGGGTGGTTGAAAGGATAGAAGAGGAGTAGGAGGAGGGAGAGAAAGGAGAAAAGAAGAGGAAAAGGAGGAAGATAAAGAGAAGGGAAGAAAATTTGAGAAACAAATCAAGAAACTTTCCCCAAATTACAAACAAATAATTCTCATGTAGGTGTCAAACAAGGGAACCTGATGATTTGATCAGTTTATAGGGAAAGCAAATATTTGCTCAGGACCTTTACTGAATCTTCTTGTGGATGATGGGAGGACTGAAACTATCTCCTAGGACTGGGTACAAATGGATACACAAGTAATTCATTGAAAAGGAATGAATAATTTTTACATGAATTTTGTTTTTCTCTTCTGTTTCCCCTAGTGATGAAGATAGTAAGAGACAGAAAATATATGTACAAATGAGGTAATATGTTGAGTGTTTTACACACCTAAAGCACCATATAAATACTAGCTATCATCATCATCATCATCATCATCATCATTATATATTGGAGGAAAAAAGAGGGAAGGAGTGGGATTAAGAAAAAAAAGAAAGAAAAGAGTGACATGGAAGCATTTTTAAGGCACAGCAGAGAATACAAGGAAGGTGAGAAGGAAATACAAACAAACGGGGACAGCTTTGAAAATTACATGTTAAATTTACTACATACTTAAAGGAGAAATTAACCTGTTGGTAATAGAAATTCACTTTCATGTATAATCCTCTTTTCCTGTTCTGCTTTAGAGTATATAGAAATGCATGTTTTATTTAGTGTTAGTTAAGTTTTGAATTTTAAAATGCTAATTTTAAAAATGTTAATTTTTTTAGATGAGTGATTAAGTCTACATCATTGAGGATGAATTGATTGTTTGAAAGAGTTGTGGATTAAAGAGTAAACTCTTCTTGGTGCCAGATTTATAAAAGGGAGCTTCCTCCTGCCATCAAGTACAGTTGACTCTTTCTATCCAGAGAAAAAACTAAGCATAGATCAGAGAACAGAGACATCAGATCCAACACACAGCAATTACTCATCCTCTCCTCCAGAGGCTAAGTAGGTGACCTGAGCCCCAAATTCCTGGATCCAGCCACGATGAGATAGTGGTATAATCTTAGAATCATACATCTATAGGTGGAAAAGATTTGGGAAATTATCTAGTCCATCCCCATCATTTCATAAATAGGGAAACTAAGGCCCAAAGAGGTTAACTAGTTTCCCAAAGGTCAACCTGATAATAGAGCCAGGATATCACCTGAGGACCAAGAATGCCCGCTCTGGTTTGGTACTTTTTCCACAATATCATGGCATCTAGGGAGTTTGTGGGGTTTTGAACTAGAAGAGATTTCAGAGTTCATTTATGTTGTCCTCTCCTTTTTACAGCTGAAAGTCACAATTTTCTAACTTTAAGACTTTAGCAGCCATGTAATTCAATTCAATGTTGTTATTGTTTTTTAACTTTAATTAATTAGTTTTTAGCTTTTTTTGCTGAGGCAATAGGGGTTAAGTGACTTGGCCAGGGTCACACAGCTAGGAGGTGTTAAGTATCTGAAGCCAGATTTGAACTCCTGATTTTAGGGCTGGTGCTCTAACCACTCTGCTACCTAGATGCCCCCTAATTTTTAGCTTTTTAAAAATCAATTTTATTTTTAATTCTGAATCCTTTCTTTTTCTCTTCCTTCTCCCTTAGCCATTTAGAAGGTAAGAAAAACAATACTCGTTACAAGAGAAATTCCACATAAATCAACTCTTACCTAAAAAGGCAATTCAACTATAACAAATCTGTAAGCAGTCATCCAACCTTTGCTTCAACACCAATAAGAGTAAACTCTTAGATCTCTGAAAGGGACGTTTCCCTTGATATCAAACCTCAATTAGTTTCTATCCAATGCTCCTACTTTTTACCTTCTTGGGCCAGAAGAAACAAATCATGTCCCTCTTCCACCTTAGTTACTTGAATACATCCATCTAATTCCTTCTTAGTCTTCTCTTCACCACTCTGAATATTACCATTTCCTTCAACGAATTTTCCTAAGGCCTGGTCTCAAGTTCCAGCACTATTCTATTGGACTAGAAATGCTTTAGCCTATTAAGGCTCTTCCTGAGCTATGATGCCCAGAATTGAACCTAATGTTCCAAGTATGTCTGACTAGAACAGAATTTAAAGACTTTATTGCCTCCTTATTCCTAGAAACTTTACCTCTTCTAATATAGCCAAGATCACATTAGTGTTTTGGCCATTTTTTGGATTGAATTTAATTGAATTGAAATTTTGGCTAGCTAAATTTGGCTATTCCCAGTACATTGTATTTTTCTCATTATATGCTAAATAAAAAGTTAATAAAAACTAAATAAAAAAATTTTCAAATTCTGACTTCTCTACTGTACACAAACCAATGGTCCAAATATAGAATATATGTGACCATTACTTAAATCAGGAGACTTGGTAGATTCTTTCTATTGTTTTACTTTTATCACATTGTCTGTGCCACGCAGGAATAAGGGTCAGTCAGTCAATAAACATTTATCAATTATGTACTATGTGTTGGGCCCTGTTAAGCATGGAAGACACAAAAAAAGTGTTCTAAAAGACAGTCCTTACACACAAGTTACTACTCAAAATGTACTAAAGGGGAGACCATAAAAATGCCTATAGAGAAACAAGCAAAAGAGAGAATAAATTGGAAAGTTGCTATAATTCAGAGGAATTAAGAAAAGCTTCCTGTAGAAGGGTGAGATTTTGACTAAGATTTAAAGGAAACCAGGAAAGCCTGAAAGCAGAGATAAAGGAATACATTCCATGCATGAAAAGGAGCAGCCAGGAAAAATGCCCAGAGTTGGGAAATAGAATGTTTTATTTAAGGAACAGTATCACTAGATTGAAGGGTACATGGGGGAGATGTAAGACCAGAAGGAGAAAAAGAAGATTCTCCACTGCAAAGCACTTTGGAATATTAAACAGAGAATTTTACATTGAATTTTAAAAGCAATGGGATACCAGTGAAGTTTATCGAAGAGAAAGATGAAATGATCAGACTTTAGGAAAATCTCTTTGATGGATTGAAATGGGGGGAGACTTGAGGCAGGCAGACTCACTGGTAGGCTATTGCAGTAGTCCAAGAGAATTGAGTGTCTATACCAAGGTGTTAGCTGTATCAGATGAGAAAAAGGTTCCTAATCAAGAGTTTTATGAATAACCAAATTAAATTCCTGAATCTTCAGGAAATCAGGTTGAAATCAGACAAATATTCAGTTCTCTGGTCTTGATTAACTTATTAGCATATCTGTTTCCCCACTTTTTACGGATTCTGTAGTCCTAAAGCTTTTCACAGATCTTGTATTATTATCTGTCTCCTCCTTTGGATCTTGGCTCTCCACACATACCCCTGATATGAGCCCACCTGACTTTTGTGCTTATATTTGCTTCCTTTCCAATGTGTGCCATGTCTTCTTGAGTCTTGATGGAAACTGCTCTTTTTGCTCCCTAGGAATTTCCCTCATCAATGGAATATCTTGGGAAGAATATGACACAGTAAGCCCCTTGGAGTAGGGGAAGGGTATCAGGAAAGCAACCAAAAAACAATTTCAACATTCTCTCAAAAATTATTTTGCCTTGCAACCTGTGAAGTTGTTAAAGAGCAGGATGCAATGCCTCCATCCAATTAACTTCTGGGTGAAAAGACTCCAGCTGGTGGTTCTGACCTTAACTAGGAGAAGAAACCACTCTTTGACAATGCTGTCACCAAGTCTGTAAACACATCTTGAGAATGCTGAGGGGGGCAGATGGAGGAGGAAGGAAATATGTAGACATTAATAATTAACTCCAAACTTTCCTGGCTTAATCCTACCACAAATGGGTCCACAAGTTCTTTAGTCATGTGCTTCACTGTATCTAGAATATGAACTACTCTTTATCTCTGTTTATTGAAATCCTTCACATTCTTCAGTGACCAATCCAAAACTCTCCCTAATCATCCTTGTGCAACTGTTTCTCTCTCTCTCTCTCTCTCTCTCTCTCTCTCTCTCTCTCTCTCTCTCTCTCTCTCTCTCTCTCTCTCTCTCTGTATATACACACACACATATATATGTGTGTATATATATATATATGTATATCTTTTAATTTTCCAAACAAATGCAAAGATAGTTTTCAATATTCACCCTTGCAAAACTTTGTGTTACGATTTTTTTCTCCCTTCCTTCTTCCCACCCTTTCCCCCAGATGTGAAGTAATACAATATGTTAAACATATGCATTTCTTCTATACATATTTTGACAATTATCATGCTGCATGGGAAAAATCAGATCAAAAAGGAAAAAATGAGAAAGAAAACAAAAATCAGCAAACTATAACAAAAGTGAAAATACTATATGATACATACTATATGATACACACAGTCCCCACGGTTCTCTCTCTGAACGCAGCTAGCTCTCTCCATCACAAGACCATTGGCATTGGCCAGTGCCAAACAGTGAATCACCTCACTGTTAAAAAGAGCCATGTCCAACAGAGTTGATCATCACATAATTTTATTCTTGCTATGTACAATGTTCTTTTGCTTCTACTCACTTTACTTAGCAGCAGTTCTCTCCAGGCCTCTTTGAAATCATCCTGCAGATTGTTTCTTATAGAACAATAATATTCTATAACATTCATATACCATAACTTATTCATTTATTCCCCACTTGATGGGCATCCACTCAGTTTTCAGTTTCTTGCCATTACAAAAAGGGCTGCCATAAACATTTTTGCACATGTGGGTCCTTTTCCTTTTTTATGATCTCTTTGGGATACAGACCCAGTAGAAACACTGTTGGATCAAAGGATATGCACAGTCTGATAGCCCTTTCGGCATAGTTTCAAATTGTTCTCCAAAATAGTAGGATCAGTTCACATCTCTACTAATAATGTATTAGCTTCACACTCTTTTAGAATATTGCTTGTATGCACAACTCTTATCACCCAACATTTTCTGTTTCACATCAATGATGGAAAGATGAAAGGTCACAGGACCAAAGGATTTAAAATTGGAAAAGACTTTAGAGATCATGTACTCTGACTCACTTTTCATTTTACAGACCAAGAAACTAAAGATCAGAGAAGAAAACTTATTGAGGAAATTTCACAAAGCTAACAAGTGACAGTCAGAATTCGAACCCAGATCTCTTTAAGTACAACATTCAGAATGCAGCATATTCTTAACAATGACTTTCCATCCCCAGTCTGTTTTGGCTGTTTGAGGGGAATGTGGAAACAAGTCAATAGTTCTTTTTGTTGCAGCATTTTACCTGGAATATAATATAGTATGTTGTCATGGGATAAGATGAAAAACAAGGATAGAACCAGATGCTGGAGAGACAAGATCCGTCTTTGGGAGAAGTCCCAGTCTTAGCTGTGATGCTCTTGAGGTCTTAGTATGAAGAAAAAAAGATAAGATGAGACTTCATGTGAGTGACCTTCAATTGAGTTAATCAATGAATGCACCTAATGACCTAATCAGTGTTGCAAGCCATGTTTTCCAGGCTCTTATCTCTCTTCCAATTCTTCTTTGTGGGATACTTGGGAGATCTGGTCTCCTGCATGATTATTAACATGAATCATTATCACTGGGAGCTCATATACTCAGATGGCAGGCATGCAGACTCACAGTGTCATCTTTTGATCAAAGGCAGCAGCTTCCTTCTGAGGACCCAACACCCAAAAGTGAGTTTTTAATAGCTCAAAATGGGTATGACATTTGCAGAAACATTCGTTCTGTGGCCTTAACCACAACCTCGGGGTTACTTCCTGGTCTAGTCGTGCTGCCTCTTTCAGGATTGTTTGTCATCCTTACTAAAGGAGTTCGGAATCACCAGTTTCTCACTGAGGCACTACTCCCCCCCCACAACCCCATAGACTAAAATCTGTCAAGAAGCCCCCCTCCATTTCCTTTGAGAGGAAGGTTGTGTTTGTCATTGTTACTGTACGTGTAGAGAATGTTTGATATTGTAAACCTCCTGATGATGGGACTCTGGAATATCACTGGAGGCAATTAAGTTCTCATCAACAAGAGCACATGAAAGTGGGGCAAAGTGGTAACTTGAACCCAGAAATGTTTGGGCTTTCATTAGGTTCAAAATATGTCAGTTCTCTCCCTGCTGCAGTGAGATTAGAGCCAGAGGGATACCTTAGACAGAAAACAGGAACTTGGTGGGTGAGCCAACAGGAGTCATCTGTTACCAAAATTAGGAAGGCAAGCCAACTGATCTGGGTGGCAATGTAGCAGCAGCTGCTGCCAATAACTCTGATGAGGGCATGAGTCTCTCTCTCTCTCTCTCTCTCTCTCTCTCTCTCTCTCTCTCTCTCTCTCTCTCTCTCTCTCTCTCTCTCTCTCTCTCTCTCTCTCTCTCTCTCTCTTTCTCTCTTTTTCTCTCTCTCTTTCTCTCTTTCTCATTTCTCTGTCTCTGTTTCTCTTGTCTCTCTTGTTTCTCTCATCTCTCTCTCATCTCTCTTGTCTATCTCTTTGCATGTCTCTCTCCCTCTCTCTGTCTCCATATGTGTCTCTCTCTCCCCCTCTCCCTTTTCTCATCCTCTCTTTCTCCCTCCCTCTTTTTCTCTTTCTCTCAATCTTCTCTCCTCTCTCTCTCCTCTCTCTTTCTCTCTCTGTGTCTTTCTCTTCTTCCCTCTTTTCTCTTCTCTCTCTTTCTTTCTCTCCCTTTCTCTTTCTCCCTTTCCCTCTCCTTATTTCTCTCCTTCTCTCTCTTCCTTTCCTTCTAAGCTTTTTTTAAAAAGCAGAGATCACCTGGCTTCTCATCTGGTGTTCCTAAACTGTCCTTCATTCAGGGGAGTTATCTGGGGGAAGGATAAAGAGGGAGAAAAACAGAGACAGAGAGAGAAAAAACATAGAGAGAGACAGAGATGAAAGTATTTAGGATCCAAACATTTGAATCCATATAAAAACAAGTTCAGATTTTTGTTTTAACTCAACAGGCAATTATCAAGGGCCTACTATGAGCCAGATACTGTACTATGGATGAAGTACAAAGACAAAAAAGAAATTATCTCTGACTTCTAGCTACTTCCATAATATTTGAAAAGAAGCATGGTATACAAAATATCCAGATTTGTTGTGTTGATTAGAGAACTGCTTCTGAGTGAGAAATCCTAGAGTTCCTGGCTTATTTCTGACCTTTACTGGCTGTGACTGAGAAAACCACTTCAACTCTCTACTTCCTAGGCAGCTCTCTTGAATCTATAAATTGCCAAGCAGGTCTGCATTGACAGAGGAAGGTCCTCACGTGGGCTTCTCTATACTGATTAAATTCCAAGTGTGTGTAAAATGTAGGACACCTATTCTCAATTGTCCTCACCCCCCACTCCACATCCAACCTCAGTGTTGCGAAGAGAAGGAACATCTGGAAAGAGGTGGGGAGACTCTGGGGAAGGCAGATGCTTGCTCAATACCAAGTTTTAGCAACATGTCATTCTGACCTTTGGAGAGATGGTTGGTCTCTTGATCTACGCCTGTGAAATTGGTATCCTGCCGCCTGCTCTGATGTTATTAGGAGGACTCAGATGAAGCTGAAGCTGGTAATTTGGCCATCGACTGTCTCTGTTTGAGATCTCATTGACAGGGCTGGCTTCCTTGGTGAATAGAGATGATGGATTGCTGTTCAGAGGAAACACTTTACAACAAGTGACAAATCATGTTTAATTCCTTGGGCATTCATTACAGTGACATTAATCCTGATGAACACGTTTGGTATTTAAGGTGAGAGAAACAAGCACGTGCAGCAAAGGGAACAGCTCTCACAATGTCTTGCCACTGAGGAACCGGCTCAGAGCACCCATCGGGGAGGGAATAGGATTTGTGAGGAGGGAGCAGTGATTTGTAGCATAGAAAAACAGGATTCCAAAATATGGTTTCAGTGTTTTTGCTGGGAGCTCCATTCTTGTCTGTGATCCAGGGACAAGGGGGGAGGAGGTTAAAGATATCCCTTTGGGAAGCAGCTTCCTATAGTGAAGATGGCATTGCTGGGGAATACCTGCTCCCTGTACAAATTGTCAGGAACCCAGAAAATCATCTCAACTTGGGAAACTTCCAAGTCCATGGTTATCATGGCAACCATTTTGCCTACATCATAAATCCATCTGGCTGAAAAATCCCATCAGCCCCAAGGCTAGATTCCTAAAATCTATCACAGCCAAGTTGTGGATAAAGGCAACTCATTAAAGTGGAAAATACATCAGAATTATAATCAGAGGTCTCGAATTCAAATTCTGGCTGTGACCTTGGTGATTTGTGACTTTGGGCATGATACTTAATTTTCCTCCATCCCAGTTTCTTATCTATAAAACAAAGGAGTAGGGTGGGATGACCCCTAACATCCCTTCCAATACTAAATTAGTGATTCTGTCATAGGTTCTTTAGAGGATACTCCCAGTCTTCTTTCATATCATATTCCCACATACATGCTCTTGAATTAGGGCACTGACCTTCTTGCTGTTCCTTGTTCTAGATTCTCCTGATCTCAACAATTTTACAAGCTATTTTCCATGCCTGGAATGCTCTCTCTCCTTATCTCTGCATCCTGACTTCCCTGGCTTCCTTCAAATCCCAACCCAGATCCCATTTTTACAAGAAGCCTTTCTCACTCTTCCTTCTGTTGTCTAACATGTATGAATATATACATGTATGTGTAAAGACACATGTGTACATTACATACATATATGCACTAGGTCTATGTATATATACACACATATATCATATATCTTGTTTATGATCGTTGTTTGCAAGTTGTTTCATTTGATCCTCACAACTACCCTGTAAGGTTGCTGCTGTTTTTATTTCCACGTTACAGCTGAGGAAACTGAGGTAAACAGAAGTTAAATGACTTCCCATGATGTCACAGTTAGAAAGTGACTTATTTTAACTTAAACCTTCCTGACTCCAAGCCCGGTCTTCCAGCAACTGTTATATGTAGCTACTTCAAGAAAATATACAAACAACTATGTATGAACAGGATTATAAATTATAAATTGGCAGTTATCTCAGAGGGAAGGTACTAAGATTAAGAATGATTGGGGAAAAGATAAGAGGTAGAGATGAAGAGAAAAGGCTCTCCAGGAATGGGACACAATCATTGGAAATATTTGGAGTCAGAGGATGGAGGGTTTGCACAAGGAACAGCAAGGGGGCCGATGTCATTGGATCACAGTTCACAATGAAGGGAGTAAGGAGTGAGAACACTGGAAAGACTTATAAAGCAATATTTCTTCAACTATTCTGTAGAGCTCATTGGCTATTCACAGGTGTCCAAAAGTCTGGTGTCCTCTGGGATTAATAGTTTTTAATATGGTGATGTCTACATAGTTGTTTCTGAAAGAGATTAATAACATAGGATGTTGAATAAAACCTTCACTCAAATCCAATTCCAATATTTCATTCTGACTGGGAATGAAATTGGGTCCTCAAATGCTATTCTTGTAGAGTTTAAGATTTGGCAAATCCTACCAAGCTGAAAAGATTTTAAGTGTAACTTGATAATGAGCCATGTTCTTTGGATGATTGTCCTAAAATTGTAGCATTCTTGTGTGGAAATGGATCTCAAAGACCCTCTATGTGAACCCACACAGGAACAGAAATAACTTTTATGGCAGCTTCAACAACTGGTCATCCAGTATGCAGTTGAAGAGTTCTAGGGAGACAACATTACCTCTTGAAGCACCTGATTTAAATTAATTCAATTCAATTATCATTAATTAGGTACCTACTGTGTTTTTTTTTAATTATTAAGCATATGCATAGATAATTTTTCAACACTGATCATTGCAAAACCTTGTATTCTAAATTTTCCCCTCCTTCTCCTCACCCCCTTCCCTAGATAAGTACCTACTGTGTTAAAGACACTTTAGTAGGCCCAAGGAATAGAAAGACCCAAAACAATACTGAGCTTTTTCAAAAGAAGCTTGAATTTTATTGGGGATGGGGATTATGGGTTCAAGGGAAGGACATCATGTACATATATTCCACTAGTAATCATGTCTAATCCTCAGGAAGTATTTCTTTAAGCCAATCCAAAACATGCTCCTCTTGGTTTTCAATCATTATTCCTAGTTCTGTCTCCTAAGAACATGCAGAAAACCTATTCCGACTTTGAATTTTATCACCAACAGCAGCCTTTAAAATATTTGAAAATAGTTATCAAGGAATCTATCCCCCCCCAACCCTGCCCAAATCTTCTCTCATCCAGATTTGCCAACCCCAGTTCTTTCAATCTTGTCTCCTGCAGTGTAGTATCTCTTCATAGTGTTCTCTTGGTTGCTTTCTTCTGGATGCTCTCTACTTTATAAGTACATGTCCTCATATGTGGTACCCAGAACTGAATACAATCCTCTGAATGTTGTCTGACAAATAAATGCAGTGTGACTTAGGATGATCTGATCTCTTGTTCTGGATGCTGTCCCTCTTTGAAAGCAGTCTAAGAGCACGGTGACTATTTTGATTTCTGTTGGTCGAAATACCTAGTTAAGTTCAGAGGAGCTACATCAAGGCCAATCAATAAAACACTGTGTTCCAGGAACTATGTTAAGCTCTGGAAATACAAAGAGGAACAGTCAATCCCTGTCTTCAAGGAGATTACATTCTAACAGAGGGAACTTCATGTAAACAACTTTGTATTTACATTGAAGGCTCTCAGAGAGCAGAAGACATTAGCAGATGAGGAGACTGAGAAAAGTCTTTTGGAATAATAGGTGGGATTTGAACTGAATATTGAAGGAAATTGGGGAAATACAGAAGCAAAAGTGAAATAGAGAATTCCAGATATAGGGGACAAACAGTGAAAAGGCATGGATATGGAAGATGAAGTCTGAAGAATCACAAGTATTAAAGAAATACCAGAAGTGGTAAAATAAGATATAAGAAGAATAAAAAGTACGAAAGGGCCATATTAAGAAGAGCTCTAAATGACAAATAAGTTTATATTTGATCCAGGAAGTAATAGGGAACAAATGGACTCAAAAAAGTGGGGAGATATGATCAGATTTACACTTTAGAAAAATTATCTTGCCAACTGAGTGGAGAATGAATTAGAGTGAAGGGAGACAACAAGCCAGGAACCAGTAGAAGGCTATTCTAATAATCCACTGGACAGGTGATGAGGGCTTATGGTTGTTGTTATGGTTGTATACATTTACTAGTGACGATGTAAAGTTAGAAATGACAAGATTTGGGCTAACATATTTCATTTATGGGTGAACAAGAGTGAAAAGTCATGGATGACACTGAGTTTACCATCCCTAGAGAAGGGAGATGATGAAGAATGGTGTTGTCTACAACAATAATAGACAAGGTGAAAAGAGAACTAATCACTAAAAGTTTAATCATCAGATATTTTTTTTAATTCGTGGCACCTCTTGAAATGGATAAGATTTGGAAAAGATGCAATCTGTGTCCATAAAGAGTATACCCATGCTAATGTAATAATGGATTTTTCAAGATAAAAAAGTTACTTTAATAAAAATGAGAGCTTGCCTTATTATAGTAATATGAAAAATAGTATATCTCTTCTCAACTCTATTAAATGGCAAAAGATATGATAATAATAATAATAAATGGCTAACCTTTTACTATGTGCCAGGCAATGCGCTAATTGCTTTACAATTATTATCTCATTTGGATATGGAGGAAACTGTCATATTGTGACACTTAAGATGTGAATTTAAAAATATGAAAAATATGAAAACCAGAGAAAGTGATAGGACCAGCAATCTAAAAGCCCATCTACCCTTTCAGTTCAAAAAGTTTCTTCACTTGAAACTGACTCTTAAAATTTAATTAACATCTCTGTATGTTTTAATGGGATCCTAGAAAGATATATAAGGTCCAGGCTGGCCCTATATGTTATGGTCATAATAAACCTACTTTCTTCCTTTCTAGATGAGATGATAATTTTAAAGCAGTTAACACAGTGCCTGGCACATAGTGAGCACTATATAAATATTACTTATTATTATTTTTCTATTTTAACAAAATTTCATAAAAGAAAATTATGTATTATTTTCCATAATACTCCAATAAAGTAAGGTGTTATTTTTATTAAATTAAGTTCATCCATGATTTCATCAATGTGGGTACATATGGATACAGATTGAATCCTTTCCATACTTTATCCATTTCAAATGAGTGTAAGTTCTGACCCTGGCATGAGCTCTATAACTTTGTGCAAGTGACTTGACCTCTCAGCCACAGCTTCCTCATCTGTAGAATGAGAATACTGCTTACACTGAATTATGTTATTCTGTCGTTTTCAATCATGTTCTTCTTTGTAGAATGAGATTCTTATCCTACCACTGAATTATGAGAGGAGAGCTTTATAGATTACAAACTGCCACCCCACTGTCACTTGTTACTTTATACTACATAGGGATAGATTTCTGGAGCTGGAAGAAGGGATGTAGGAAGTTTTTTAATCCAATCTACCCATTTTACAGAGGAAAAGACTAAGGTTCAAAGCAGATAAATTACCCAAAATCACATGGAGAGGAAGTTGTGAAACCAAGATCCAAATCCAACTCTTCTAATTCTATTTCTAGTCAGTTTTCCATTTTGCAATAATGTCTTTCCACTATTCCAAAGCTTTTTCATACTTAGTAGGGTTAATCTGGAGTATATGATCCCTTGATGAGGTGATAGGGCAGTGAAACTCTGTTTGGATTTCAATGGAATCCAAATGTATGTATGGGTGGATGTGTCCCATCACATCATTTTGAAAGGATTGAGAGGCTATTCTCTGAGGCTTAGTCTGATTCATCCACATCTCTCTAAGAATAAGAGACCAAGTTTCAAATGACTATGAATACATTATAATAATTTCTTATTGTAACACTGGTAATTTTTTTATTGAACCTATGAATTCATTGTTAAAAGGACCTTTCAGATGCAGAAACTCCCTCTCCTAAAGCAGATCAGCAACAAAGCTACAACTTATTTTTTCTTAGAAAGTTTCCTAAGATTCTGAGAGTTTCAGTAACTTCCTCAATCACAAGTAAGGGGCAGAGACAGGAAACTTGGGTCTTCCTGATTCCAAGACTGCATTGCAAGTATCCTTATCTGCATTTTGCAAATGATGAAACTGAGGCTTGGAGAAATCATGATTTGCCCCAGATCACATAGTTATTAAGTGGCAAAGCTAGCAATCAAAGTAAGAAATGAATTTGGAATAGTTAAACCTCTTTTTTCTCTTCCCATATATAATTGATTCAACACAGGATAAGGGTCCCCACAGCTACTTCTCATACTGATTTTCAGTGGTGAAATTCCATGGAAACAAAAAATGCTGTTTTCCTCATTGAGATCGGTTCTCAAGACAAATTTGGGCAACATCAAAACATTTTGGCATCCTTAGGTTTAAGGTAAGAGACAGCTTCTGGGATCTAATTGCTCTCAGTCAAGGATTGTAGCTAACATGCTATTAAATATGTAAATAATGCAAAAGCCAGAAAGAAAATTAATATTTCATATATAATGAAGTTAAGATTAATTCTCCTGTGTCTAATTTTCTGTTTTTAAATACATAATGCACTGAAGAATCTAAAATGATTCATGTTGTTTTACATTGGTTAAAGACATTCTTGATTTCTCTGAAATGGTCTCCCAAATGATTAACCTGATTATTATTACAAATAGAATCTTAAAAAAAATTTTTTTAGAATTCTGATGTTAAACTAGAAGGATAGTCTCAGTACTACTTTCTGGTGGGTCCACTTTTAAATAAAAGGAAAGCCAGGAGATATGACTTGAGATAGACTTAGACTTCAACACTGGCTAGAGATTCCTTTGGGTACAAGCGGAGTCATTAATTTCTATAGTAGCAATATCATGGAATAACAGATGGACAGATGTGCAGTGAATTATAGGAGAGCTTTGAAGGTGAGATAAGGTTGAAAATTTCTGGGCTATCTATAAATTGGATCCCATGTTACCTCTCTTTGCTCTCCGTGTATATACTCTCCAACCCATTCAGACAACTCTGCATACTATTCCCCAAACATACCTTACTTTGTCTACTTCTTCATGTCTCCCCTGACTATTATGCCCTTTCCTTGCTTTCCTAGGTACAAAGAATCTATCCATCCTTTAAGCACTAGTCTTCCCTTCCTTCTCCAGTTTTCCTTTGAAATTTATTTTTTGTCTGACAGGTCTGGTGAATCTTTGGGATTTTTAATGAGAAACTCATTATTCGATAATACTTCCTTTACTGCCCCCCACATAGCACTCTACTTTGAAAACTTGGCTAAGACATTGACATGGAACATTGTGAAGTTTATTGAACTGCAAGTTCAATATGAGTCAATAGTATGTCATGGCAGCCAAAAATGCTAATCCAATCCTAGGTTTCATTAGTAAAGCCAAAGTGTCTGGAACAAGGGATGTGAGAGTCCAGCTGAACTTTCTTCTGGACACATCCCAGCTAGACTATTGTATTGAGTTCTGGGGGCCAAGTTTTAAGAAGCATGTTGATATATTGGAACCTATATAGAAGAAAGTGACCAGAAGCAGAATGGGAAGATGCCATAAACTAGGGGTTCTTAACTTGAGTTTATGGGTAAATTTCACAAGGATCATGAAGTTGGATGGGAGGGAATCGCATTTATTTTTATCAACTTATAACTGAAATTTAACACATCTTTCACTTATTTAAATACATTATCCTGAGATGGTAACTGTAGTCTTCTTTAGATTGCCAAAAGGGTCCATGACACGAAAAAGTTAAGAATCCCTACTATAAGATGGATGTATTTAAAGAATTGGAGGTGTTTAACATAAAGAAGAAAAGATACTGAGGGAAGATGTATAAGATTTATAACTCATTTTAATATGGCCCTTTAAAGCTTGCATATTCCTTGCATATATTATCTCATTTGAGCCTCAGAACAATCCTGTGATGTAGGGACTATTATGATCTCTATTTAATAAATTAAGAAACTGAACCTCAGAGGTGTCAAATGACTTGCCTGTGATCGTATAACTGATAAGTATTAAAAGGAGGATTTGAACTCAAGTATTCCTGACTCCATCTACTTAGTTATATTGCCTTTGAATGATGAACAGATGGATAAGTGAATGATTTCTTAGAGCATTTCATTAAGTTCTTATCATGTGCCAAGAGAAACACTAGGAATACAAATACAAAAGTGAGATAGCCCTCAAAGAGATTACATTCTAATTGGGACCACAACACTTAGCAAGTTTTGATATGGGGAGAGTTGATAAATTTTATGCTGAAACAAACAAACAAACAAACAAAAAAAAAAAATATATATATATATATATATATATATATATATATATATATATATATATATATATATATATATATATATAATGGAAGAACAGCCCAATAGCAAATGTCAATTAGCCACTGAATTATCCCCCCAATCCTCTGAACTTGGAAAGCCTGTAACCCTTCCATTCAGTGTTTCCAACCAAAATTTTCACAGCTGCAGAATGTCATTCCCTACCACCCAACAATCCAAATGTGATCTAGCCAGGGCAGACTATAGTAGACTTATGCCTTTCCTAATGCCTTATGCTTAAGCACATGTTAATTTTTGTGAATGCCATGTCACATTGCTGACTCACATTGAGTTTGTGG
The DNA here is from genome assembly GCF_048593235.1 of Sminthopsis crassicaudata. Taxonomy (NCBI): domain Eukaryota; kingdom Metazoa; phylum Chordata; class Mammalia; order Dasyuromorphia; family Dasyuridae; genus Sminthopsis; species Sminthopsis crassicaudata. Next base: position 651,278,991 of record NC_133618.1, read on the forward strand.
TCCCCTCAAAGCCTCCAGATTTTTTCCTGGGTTCCCTAACTAGTCAGGAACAGCCCATCCCACAGTAAATCTAATTAATTTGGATTTTGTGCCTTTAGAGTGCATTTGGTATCTACTGTAGGAAGGCCTTTAGAAATAACTGCTCTTTTAATTCACCTGGAATAAATTTTTCTCTGTCCTAGGCAAGCAGAAATGGTACGATTTATAGAGTGAATGGATTTTAGCATCCTTTTCTAAGAAGAAAAACTGGGGTTTATTTCAAGGAAATCACAACCAGAACACTGGAAATATTAGAGATCTAGAGTTAGAAAATGGTCCTGTTTAGGGAGTTCCCTATGTAGTGAATTTTCAGAGGTATCTAGAAGGTATCCTTATTACCCCCCCAGAAAATATCTCCCTTCCCTCTGAAGCCTTCAGTGTCTGAAATCATACAATTAAATTTTTGTTCCTTTCATCTAAGAGAATAGCCAGGTTCTTGTCCCCTGTTAAAATGCAAGTAATAACAATAATGATAGCATAGTATCTGCACTAGTTGCTGTTTGTCCTTCATTCTGGAAAAGAACCAATGACATAGGGAAGGTGATGTCTTCACCTGTAAGTTAATTGGATTTAAGTGAGGTAGAGCTAATATCTGTACTAGTAAATATCTTTTAAAAATGCATATTAAGTTATAAAATGCACTGTGTTTTCAAACACAGTCACTCTGTGATGTAAGATGTACAAATATCCCTATCCCCATTTTGCAGATGTGGAAACTGAATTTCAGGATGTTTAAGAGGCATGTCCATAGCTAGCATTAGGGAGAAAGAAGAAGGAATAATATAATCATTTCACCACACATTCAACTCCAGATAGAAATTTCTTGGGTACCTGGAGCACACAACACTTTGCAAATCTGAGTTAACTGACTCGAAAAATACTACTGATTAAAACATCACAATTCTTTACCATATAACATCTGTATGACATTGAATGACTCACCAAAGTTCTCTTGGTCTTATTTTCCTCATCTTTGTAATGAGAGGTTTGGACTGGACATTTTCTAAGGTTCCTTCCGGTCTAAAAATCTTTGAATATGTGGACATACTAAATACTGCTGATTATGTAATTGTTTGTCTAGGAGGGACCTCAAAAGATCATCAAATCTGTCTCAGTCATTCAATAAGCATTTATGATGCATTTACTATGCTTAGGATACAAAAAGAGACACAAAAAAACAGTCCTTACTCTTGAGGAGTTCACAATCTAATTGGGGGAAAAACAAGCAAATACATACAAAAAAGTTATAAACAATATAAATAGGAAATACAGCAGAAGAAGGTACTTGAATTGAGAAAGATTGGGAACAGCTAGAAGGTGGGATTGTAGCTGGCACTTGAAAAAGGTCAGGAAGCAGAGATGAGGAGGGAGAACATTATCATGCATGACTGACAACCAAAGAGATTGCCTGGAATCAGAAAATGGAGTCTCTTCTGTGGGGAAGAGTAAGGAGGATGATCTAAGAACTGTAATTGTAGAATAGGGATGAAGGTCCTCCAATGCCAAACAAGTTTATACATATGAAATATTATCCCAATTGAGGCTTACAAAAGCATCTCCTCATTGCTCATTCACTGTTCTATGCTAAAACTAGACTGTATTGGGAGAAAAGCAAAGAGAAGGCTCAATCAAACGTAATCAGAGGTACCACATCCTTTCCTGTTGTCTGTGGGGTAGAAGAACCCATTACCTACTAAATATTCTCAGAGCAGGACCATACATAGCTCTCTCTCAGGATGATTTGATATTACCTTTCAACTGGGGAAAAAAAGTAGAAAACCCAATGGTCTCTGCTTCCACTACATGATTAGATAAGTATAAGAAATCTATTCCAATCACATTTTACCTTATACCATACTTATTTTTTATTATTTTTTAATTTTTAATAGTTTTTATTTACCAGATATGTGCATGGGTATATGTATACATGACCAAACAGTTGTTTTGCTGTCCAAAAAGAATCGGACTTTGAAATAGTGTACAATTAGCCTGTGAAGGAAATCCAAAATGCAGGTGGACGAAATTAGAGGGATTGGGAATTCTATGTAGTTATACGATACTTATTTTTAGGATCATGTCACATTTCCCTTATTAGACTGCTTAAACCCCTTGAAGGTAGGAAATGTACCTTATTTATCTTTTAGCCCTACAAAGGCTTAGCACAGTGCTTTATGCATGGTAGATGTTCAATACATGGATGTTGAATGATTTTCTAACCTTGCCATTCTCATTTTCCTTTCTCCAAACAATTGCTCTTTCTCTGCATATTTTAAAGATGTTGTAAATATAGTACTTTTGGACTTCCACTCCTCTTTCTAGCATTTAATACAGATGTCTCACTTCATTGTTTTTTTAATGGCCAACTTCAGTGTTAAACCTACCAACAAATACTATTTTTTAAAAGAACTAAATTCTGCAACTTTAGTCCTCCTTTCTTCTCTCTCAAACTGGAAATGTCAACATCATTTAAGGAGCTTTTCCCCAGATTTGCGATTCATACCCCAGGAAAATCATGGTCTGGCTCGTCAAAAAACCAATTCTCTCCAATTGAGTTAAATACATCAGTGACATATGCAGATAGAGTTTCCCTAAGTCATCATTTATATGTCAGTTTTATAGGAGTCCCCCTCCCAATACCACACACACACACACACACACACACACACACACACACACACACACACAATTCTAAAGCTACCACCTTTCAAAAATGTGATGAGAGCCCTGGAACTTTAAAATCTGAGAAAATTCTAGCAGTTCCTGTTTTTGTATTCACCAACATTAGTAATAACTGGACGGGATGCTGGGATGACTCAACCACATTTGGAAAGCAAATAGCTCACCCACATAAGGTCAATTAACTCTTCCTAAGCCCTGAGTAGTATATGATTCTTCAAACCTCCTCCACAGCCCCACAAATCCTTTCTGTCAGTCTACCGGAGACATTCAGAGGCACCTATGATTTCCTTCTTACCCTATATCAAATAAATCCCCAGTTCCTGATAATTCTTTCCTGATAATATCTCTGCATCCATTCCTTCATTTCAATTTCCCCTGCAAACATTCCAGTTTGCGGCCTTAATAAACTCCTACATATACTCTAAGCCAGTCTCTCTGTCACTAGTCTATCACCCTCTGGTCCTTAAATCCATAATACCCCCTGCTGCCAGGTTGATTTCTAACACACTATTTTCATGTCACTTTTTAATAGAAGTCTTCAATGACTTACCATATTTTTCAGACTAAATCTAAATTCCTAAAATGACATTTAAAAGCATCAGTTTTTTCCTCAGTCTAAGTTTCCAGTTTTTCTTCTCATTGGTTCCCTCCCTAACTTTCTGATCCAACCTAATGGTTCTATTTAATTGAACTCAAATATAACTTATTTTTTCTTGAATTTTGTTCATGCTACCTTCTCCAAGCTAAGTTGTCTTCTCTTCCCTTCTTCACCCATCCCTCACGGCCTCCCTCAACCCCATCTCCTGTGACTTTGTCTAAATAATCCAGAATAGACAGATCTCTAATTCCAACCATCTTTTCCTACATTATTTAATATTCATAGTCAACATGTGGTTTTTCTGGATCTGTCATTTCCCAAAGTTAACAGATAAATAAAGCATGATCATTTGCACATATATAAGTCTGGCCTTATACATAAGCAGAGTAATTGACCACCCAGATGGCATGACTATGTGGTAATGACTCCTTGCTCTTCAAAATGCCTCCTACATCTGCTCACTTTTGCCTAAAACCTCTTTAAGATTAATTTCCTAATATATGGCTTTAATTTACTTCCTTGTACTACATTTTTTTCAGTTATGTAAATTTCATCTCTTTGACAAAATTGTGAGTTCCTTGAGGATAATGACCATCTCCAACTTCCCAATATTCCTCACTGCATTCTGCCCAGGGAAGTTCATGTCATAAGGACTCAGTAACAACTGACTTGCTTATTGTGCTTTCAGGGGGAAAGACTCATTGTTGAATCAAAAAGATATTTATTATGATGGAAATTGACAACTTTCTGAAACCTTTGGGAGAGAGATAGTATATAAGATTCAGCTACCCATTCAACAATCACATATTAAATGCCTACTATGTACAGAATAAGATGCTAAATTCTGTGACTATGAGCATTATACAATCAATAATCATATAGCACAAAAATACTGTAGCATAAATGAGTCATAAAGTGCTAATTTTGATCTGGAAAGGAAAGCTTTTTTTCAAGGATGGGAAATCAGAGAAATTTTCTTTTAGGTTCTTACTAAGTGCTAAGTCAGTATTTAACAATTCTCTAGTTCCAGCCTTTAAAGGGAGTTTTACCCCTTTGAACTTCTGGGGAAGAGCTTAATGTTTAAAAGAAGCAAGTTCATTGGTAGAAGTAATCTTCCCACAAGCCCTTGATTTATCTCACGCCCATTCTCTGGGAGGATAAAAGAGGGCGGCACTCTGGAGGAGGAGGAGGAGAGTCTACTCTGGACCAGAGTTGGCAGCTCTCTGGAGGAAGAAGAATCTGGCAGAGAGATTGAGTTGAAACAACAGATCTCCTCCCAGAGAGCAATCCGGCAGTTTCTGGAAACAACAGAACTTTACAATTTTCTTCTTAAAGTGGCATTTGAACTGAGTCTTGAGGAATAGCTAAAAAAAGAGAGAATAAGACTGATGACTTTGCACAGTTCTGTCTCACTTAAATCCAATTCACTTGCAAGTCAAGACATCATCCTACTGGTGTCATTTGTCCTTTCAAGGATGAACAACAACAACATTTTGTCAGGCAGTTCTTGGGATAGGAAGAGATTCCAGGTATATTGACAATGGGATGAACAAAAGCATGATGGGGTGTTAAGGAGGGAGAAAGCACCAGATTTATTTTTGTAAATAGACTATGAGTTTTACATTGAAGGAATGCATTAGTGATTTTGTTGATGGCTGATATGAATAAAAAAGTTGAGGAACATAAAGCAAATATTAGAGTTCATCTGGTTTCAGCTGGCCTTTTGTTCTTGCTCTCAGATTCATTGGCATTATGAACCATTATGAGGTATGAAGGGAGTTTCTTCATCCTATCTCCTGTACAGGTCCCATGGAATTTTGCTAGGTTAAGTCCCCAAAAATGGAATTGGGGAATACAGATGGAACAATAGAGATTTAACAAGAGTTAAGCATACTTTTCTAAATCTAAATCAGATAATTGACTTGAGGCAGGGACATTAAGACTATACCAGGAAAAAAGGATAAAATAAGAGTCTTAATCTTACCCTTGGGACTATGTGGCATTTTTTCTGGCTGTCCATCTGAGGGCAATAGATGGGTGCTATGAACCATGAATTAAAAGAACTTTCAAACTCTTTTACTAGGCAGACGACTTCTTAACCCCAGCAATTGATAGCAAGAAGTAGAAGACATCCCTGAAGAGACTGAATAACTACAGATCAGAAGATATCAAAAGAGAGAAACTTATAACCATGAGTCCAATAGAAATGTCCATAGAAATTGGAAATATGACAGAGTAGAAGTGATATGTACAAAGACAGCATCATTCCCTGGGGGGGGGGGAATCATCATCAAAGGACATCAATAGTCATCAACATTAGAGATATGAGATATCCCAGTACTCTAACCATCTTTCCCTTTATGTGTTTTCTCCATTTTGTCCCCTGATGTCACCTGTGCTGTGACTGCCCTTTCCATGAACTAGCCTTGACCACACATGCTTCTAATTTGTATGATTCTTCCCTCATAAGTAGTATGGAGAACTATAGAAGAACGTATATATCATGTATGCAATAAGATCTTTTCTTATCCCTTAAATTACTATACTATTTGAGGAAATGTCTTTCTGCTTTGACATAACATATTTTGGTCTTATAGAGAAGCCTGTCAGTGGGAGCTGGTTATCATTTGCTATTTCAAACTTACAGTAGATTTCTAGTAGCAAAACTTGGGTGTTATACTTAAGACACACAATAATGCATGTGAATAATGGCAAATAATCCAGTTTGGGTGTTGTGCAGCATAGCGGGAGTCAAAGTTGTAGAAAAGTAAGATGCTATTATCTGTTCCACCCTGTATTTAATAATAGACTAAGAATATTGGGCTTTACTCTATATTCAATTTAATAAATATCTATTAAATTCCTACCATTTACAAGGTATTATAATAGGGGCTAAATATATAAAGAGAAAAAAATGAAATATTTCCTTCCTTGAAAGAATTTATATTCCACTATGGCTGTGCAGGAATATAACATGCACACAAATAAGTAAATATAGAGTAATTTAAGAAGAGAAAGACAATTAAGAAATGGCAGATAAGATTACAATCTATATAGATCTTCAAGCCAAGAGCAAGTGACCACTTACTTGTCAGGTATGTCCTAGTGGGGACTCTTTTCAGGTATTGATTAGATTAGGTGGTCCCCAAGGTCCTTTATAATATTTAAATCCTGGAATTCCTGGCAAATTCATTAAATCAAATTAGATAATATTTATAATATTTGTTCCTATTAGACAATATTTAAACAATTTTATAGATAATATAGCAGAGTAGCTGGCATAGAATAGGTACTAAATAAATGCTTTTTCCCTTTCCCTTCTCTTAAAGTCCCATTAATTATCACAAGAATGTAATAAGCATTTGCTGAATTGAATTGAATTATGTAATAAAGTCAATGTCCTCCTTATGAATATAAACATAAACAAAGTAAATGCCCTCCTTAACTAGGCATTCAACACCTTTTCCAGTCTGATGCAGCATACTACTTTCTCCAGCCTTAGTTCATATTAGCTCTCTGTGTGCATGTTTTATATTTCAGTCAAACTTGGCAGTTTGCCCTCATTCCTACAATTAATATGTCTTAAAAATGCAGTCTCCTTTACATATGGATATCCCAAAATGCTCCGTGCTTAAACCCCCTTTTAGGTCAGTCTCCAACTAAAATCCTTGTTCATGAACTTCCCTTTACAGAAAAGGTAGTACTCAAGCTGAGTCTTGAAGGAAGAGAAGCACCTTAAGAGGCACTCCAAAGGAGGAGAGGGTATACTCCAGACATGGAGAATGGTTTGCGTGAATACAGAGAGTCAGGAAATGGAATGTCAAGTTCAGAGAACAGCTAATAGTCTGGGTTGGCTGGAATGTACAGTGTATGAAAGGAGGTAATGGGAAATAAAGCTACAAAGGTAGATTGGAGCCAGATCGAGAAGGGCCAGAATTGCCAGGTTGAAAAGTTTATATTTTGTACCAGAAGCAATAGACTTTTAGGCAGAGGATTGACAGAACCAGACCTGTAACTTAGAAATATTCTTTTGGTTGCTCTGTGAAAGATAAATTGGAGAATGAAGAGGTAGGAAGCCCAATGAGAAGATTATTGCTTTGGATCACACAGGAGATGAAAAGCACTAAATCAAAGGCCATGAGCCTGAGAGAGAAGCGAATAAAAATGAAGCATTAGAGGGAGAATTTATAAGAGCCAGAAACTGGTTAGATATAGGGGAAGAGAGAGAAGAAAAAGTACAAGAGGACGCTGAAATTATAAACCTAAGAGGACTGTCCTCCACAGAAATAAGGAAACTTGGAAAGAGAGATGGGATTGGGGGGGGGGGGAATGATAAAGTCACAGAATCAGGAGACCACAGAATTTTCAGAATTGGAAAGAACTTGAGCAGATCCTAGGTCAACCTATACCTGAAAAAGAATTCCCACTGTATTATACTTGACTAGTGATCATTGATCCTTTACTGGAAGACTTCCAATGAAACCCAATTCTTCTCAAGGAAGGCCATCCTATTCTTGGATAACTCCCATTGTTTTCTTTTCATCAAGTCCAAACATACCTCCTCACAGTGTTTACCCATTGCTATATCTTCTGGGCCAACATTATGCAGAAATGTGTGTGGGTAGAAACATCAAAGTTCTGTTTGGGACATCTTGAATTTAAGAAGTTGACTGGACATTTGCATAAAATGGTTCAGCATATAGTGGTTTAAAAAGGTCCAGGATTTTGAAAAGAGATAAGGATAGTTGTTCCATGGAAATGATAATGTAGAGAGAAAGAGAATGAAGGACAAAGACTTGAATGTCCTTGACAAGTAGGAGATAGATAATAAGCAGACAAAAGAAACTGAGGAGTCAGACATGTGGGAGGAGAACTAGGTAAGAGGGGTAAAATGCTAAATATATATGTGTGTGTGTGTGTGTGTGTGTATAATCAGGAGGAAAGAGTGCATGGGATTTTCAAAAAATTCTTGGAGATCAAGAAGAATGAGAACTGAGAAGAAAGCAGGAAACTTTGAGAGAGATGTGCCGGTATGAGAGACAGTTGGAAATCAGACTACAGAGGGCTGAGAAGTGATTAGAAAGGAAATGGAGGCAGCAGTGTATCATAGAATCATAATAACAAATCTGGATACAGAAGACAGAACAGAAACCAGCTACTTTGACTCCCTGCTATTACAGATGAAGAAACTGAGGCTCAAGTACTTCAGTTTAGCTCAAACTCATACAGTAGCAGAAACATCTGGGAGTGTTGGGGTTTTTTTAAGTTGGAAAGATCTGACATGTTTGTAGGTAGTAGAAAAGGAGTGAGGAGATAGGAAGAGATTGAAGATGAAAGAGAAATGGAATGATTGATGGAGCAAGCTTCCAGAATAAATGAAACAGGATGAGATCAGGGGTGACAGTTAAAAGAATGGCCTTGGTGAAGAGGAGAACTATTGGAGCAAAAGAGGAGAGGGTAGATAAAATGGTAGAGTTCAAATAAGGGCAAGAAGTAACTCACAAAAGAGATAGATTTTTTAATAAAGAAGGAGGGACTCATCTGCTCAGAGAAAGAAGTGGAAAGATATCTTGAGGACTAGAGGAAAGAGAAATAAGTTTGGAAAAGCTACTGCTAGAGATATAATCGAGATTCAATTAGGGACAAATAAAAAAAAATTACCATGCAACAGGAAGGATGCATCCAAGTATAGAAAATATTAATTTCTAGGAGACCAGTTTTCACAGTTGCATGTTTTTTTCTATGGCATTCAAGCAAAAGGAAAAAAAAGGTGAATGCCAGGAGGAAACCCAATTTAAGAACATGAATGGGACAAGAACAAGAAAATGAAAAATCAAAGCATAGAAGGAGGTGCAGAGATGAAATGATCAACTCCAAAGTTAAGTTTGTGAAGGGAGAGAAATGAAGCCAGATGGGGAATGATGGCCCAAGAAAAGCAAAAAGGATAGAGGGAGTGGAGCTCCCATGAGGCTAAAGAACATTAAGAGTTAGGGGTTATGAGGCAAGAAAAATGAAAAGACATTGTGGTTAGAGATGGGAGCTTGAGAATGCAAGAATGTGGAAGTGGAACAGCTTGTGGTGATGGTAAGGCCTAAGTTGTGAGTCCTCTAATGAGCAGCTGAGAATAGCTTAAAAATAGATGTTGATGGGGCAGCTAAATGGCATAGTGGATAGAACACCAAACCTGTAGTCAGGAGAACCTGAGTTCAAATCCATCTCAGACACTTAACACCTTTTAGCTGTGTGATCCTGGGCAAGTCACTTAACCCCAACTGCCTCACCAAAAAAAAAGGAGGTTTTGAAAAGGTTAATTGGTTATTCAATTGATGTGAACAAAGAATGGCAGAGTTGACTAGAATGATTGTTGGGCAGGTCAACTGACAAAGTAAGCTATTAATCCAGGTTGCATGTGGATAGGATGGCCACAATAGTTTTCTATCTCCCTAAAAGATAGTATTTGGAGGAGTAGAATTCAGACTGGCCAAGTATTAGAGATTTGTCATCTCAGGCAGCACAAAATGATCTAAAAATGATCTATTGGTCTGTCCCTCTCCAACCCAATGACAGCAAAGAGTTGTAGAAAAGGACCAAGCATTCAGAGAAACCTTAGCAGCTCCTCCTCTTACCTCTAACTTCACTTCCCTAGACCTGTGGTAATTATAAAGGTCTTAAAAGATCATTTTCTATCAATTCCTATTCCTCTGTTTGGCATTTAAAGCCCTTTAAAATCTGCTTTTAATCTCAATTTCCAGGAGCCTTCCCACATTCCTCCCCCTTGCACACTCTACATTCCAAGCAAACTGATCTATTTGCTTTTACCTGTAAATGGCTATCTGAGTTCTGTCTTTGAGCTTTTAGTGATTCCCCAGCCCTAAAATGTTCTTCTTAGAATACTTAGCTACCTCCCAGAGTCACCTCCATCAAATTGCTCTCCCAGGTGTTAATTCTTTCCCTCCACATACTCCAAAATGAATTGGTATTAACCTTATTCATGTTTTCTACTTGTGCTGTATCTATGTTGCTTCATGCTCCCTCCCACCAATAGTTTCTTGCAGGCAAAGAATATTTCATCTTTTCTTGGTCTCTCCAGTGCCTAAGACATAGCAGGGATAGAGATTGGAAATATGATTTCACTTGTATAGGGAACTCTCAAGTGAGAGAAACCCAATAACCAATGAAAGTCAATGTTTTCTTTGAATTTTTTAGTATGTGAGAGTTGTTTAAAAGATTAAGAGTTTCCGTGGCTCATCCAAGATCATCCAGAAAGTTAGAGATAGAACTTGAACTCTGGTCTCTCTGCTACACCAAGATACCATTTAGTAAATGTTTATTGAATTAGATCAAATTTCATTCTCAGGTGATAAAGATGAACAGCAAAAAGTGACAGAGAATGGAGTAGTATTCTGCTGTTCTATATTCAAATGTCAGCAAAGATGGTCTTATGTGGAAGAGCCTCCATCTTTGAGCCAGGGCTGGTACCCTCACCCTTCCAGCTGATGATGGAACACATAACAGTTACACAAGCTGGGACATTGTTACCAGCAAACTTCTCTTCTTTCTTCCTCCTCATCCCCCTCCCACTGGAATATTGATCTCTAACCTTGGGATGCTAAGCTTTGATAGGTAAAATTTCATCTTAACTTCCCCCTCTTCTAGGTCTACTTTGTGCTGTCAGCCTAAAGGAGATTTTTCACCTCTGTTGCTACTTAATCTTAATCAATGAATGGATGCAGCCTCGGTCAAACTGAGACCTGTTGAAGACCTTAGCTTAAAAAGTCCCCGGTCCCCCATTACATCCAGAGCCTGTTTTATATCTAGCCACTAAACTCAGATGGCTCTGGAGGGGAAAGTGAGGCAGGTGACTTTTCTCAGCCTTCCTTCACTTAAATCCAACTCACTTGCATGTCATGGCATCACCTCCCTAATGTCAGGGTCTTCTTTGGGAATGAAAGACAAACAACAATAAGTTTCTTGCTCATATTTGTATACAAATATGGCATGGTTTCTGCTACATTCTAAGCGCTTAATATCTGCTTTATTATTCATCTGTAGGTGATGGCAAACCATTCAAGGGTAGGGGAGTAACATGATTAGATCCATACTCAGTTAAGTAGTAGTTTAAAGGATGGAATGAGAAAAGAGAGCTAGAGAACAGGAAGAGTAGTTAAGATGTGACGGTTGCATTAGTCCAGGTAAAGGTGCTGGTGGCAAGAAGTGTCCTCACAGTTCTGATTTGAAATAAATCAATAATTGGAATGGAAGGAAGAAAGAAAAGTGGAACAATCCTAAAATTACCATCAACTCTTGATTTTTCCAACCTATGGTTCATTTGCCTCTGAGTTTTCATCTCAGGCTAGGTTCTTTTAGTTAAGGAAGGCAAACTCATTTTAATATTAGCCTCAGCCAAACAGAATTAGGAAGGGAAATCTTCTGTAAAATATTATATACACACTTGGCCAGCTCTTCACAGCATTGTGAAATAGAACACGTTTATCTTCAGTCCCCAGCTTCCTGCTCTGCTCTTTGTTCCTTTCTCTGTGGGCCCCATTCATGCCTCCCACCCACCACTAAGTTCACAGTGCCATGAGCTCCATAAAGGCTAAGATATCAGACCTTTACACCTTAGTAACTTAAAGCAGTTCATGGACATGTTCTATCCAAGGAACTATGGACTTTTAACTTGATCAGTTGCTAGGAAGCAAAAGAGATTCGGGGCATCTATGAGCAAAAGAGAGATGTACTGGAGGTGCAGTGGGACCTGATGAGAGGTATTTTAGCGCCCCTGAAATCACACCAAGTAGATTACTATCCAGTCTTCCTATGGATAAAATTATCCATATGTTTAATCATACCTCAATAATTGATATTCCTGGGAAATGAAATGTCCTGGGAAAACTAGTTTTCTTTAGGTCCCCAAACTTTTCCACTCATATTTAATGGAAAATTTAAAGTAAAAGAAAGATAGATAGACAGAAAGAAAGATATTAAATTTACTGAATATAATGAACAGAATTCCAGGATAGTTTTTTTGTGACTTTGAACCACCATACTAATGCATATTATGGTACTATTCTATAATTCAGGAATGTTCTCAAGACCAATAAAAATTGCCTAGAATCATCTTGTCCTAATCTTAAGTGGCACCAAATTATGTGATGATGGAGAAGATAGAAGACACATTATTACTTATCAGTTCCCACTACTAGAGAGATTAGGATTGTAGCCCAGGCCTTGACATTAACTAGTTACATGGCCTTGGATAATCCATTAACCATTTCTATGTGGTTTCTCAGGAGGCTAACCAGAAAGCTAAAAAGGGTCTTTTCATCTATGACATTCTGTGATTCAAATCCTGGCTCTAGCTTCCTTTATTTATTCTTACCCATGATGCTAATGTTTTAGAATGAATAAAAACTTGCAAGGAGAACTAGACTTTGTTAGACTTGAATGTGATTTAATTCATCAGGCCTGAGGTCAGCACCATAGCTCTCCTACTAGGAAAGTACATGAGCTTTATGACAGATGTTTCCAAATGATTTAATTTCATGATGATCCAGGCAGTAGAATGTGTGTGTGTGTGTGTGTGTGTGTGTGTGTGTATGTGTGTGTGTGTGTGTGTAGGAGGGATAGGTGACAAGGTTGGATGAACAATTTGTATTTAAGTCAGCTATAAAATGGTAGGTATAGAATTAGTTAAATAAGTGAGCCATTGTTGAACTTAAAATTTCCAAAATTCCAAAGTCATATTTAAAGGATTGAGGGATTATCTATTCTTTTGAATCACTTGTGCTTTGATTTATATAAAATATTAAATTTAAATTAAGTATATTAATCATTTTGTAAAAACAATGAGAATTTAGTCCCTTTGGGCAATATCACTATGACAATCTCCCTGCCCTTCACATTTCTAAGTTTGACATCAAATAAATACATGCCATATTATCTGAGAAAATTGTCTTTCTTTATCCAGAAAATGCATAGAATAGTAGAAAGAGAAATCAATATGATTAGACCTGAATTTCAACTCCGCTACTTCCTTCAGCGTAATGTTAGATGAATCACTTTTGCCTTCTGGTCTTTAGTTTACCTTCTTGTAAAATAAGAGACTTGGACTAAAGAATCCTAGGAACTCCTGAATTCCTCCTTTATAATATCTTTCTTTATCCTCTTTAGAAAACTAGTCTCTGAATCCTCCTCCTAGTTAAAGTCAACATTCCATGCTCCTTAGTTCTCCCATGCCATGCTTTACTGTCAAAAGTAGAGTTAAGAGTTGAGAATTGCAGACTCTTCACTATAACTTATTGTTTTTTGTTTTAAATATCAATATGTAATAAGAACAATAATAATGATAACTAGTAGTTATATAGCACTTAGAGGTCTGCAAAAAGCACTTTACAAATAATATCTTATTTGATCTTCACAACAACCTTGGGAGGGAGGTGCTATTATTAGTCCCATTTTACAAATGAAGAAACTCAGGCAAACTAGCCCAAGAGCACTTCTAGTGAGTAACTGAGGTTGTATTTGAACTGAGGAGTTGTTGACTTTAAGCTGGGCACTCTATCTATTACATCACCTAGCTTTCTAGAAGGGAGAAATGGGAGGGGAAAAGGGGAGAGAGGGAAAGAACTATATGATTAGAATAGAAGGTTACTGGGGTTCCCGAATGTGAGATCCAGTTCCCCTGATGAGAGTCATATAGTGGGTGACCAGCATTAGCAGAATTTCTATTTTCTCCTTCTCTGCTCTCATGCAAACAGATGAGAACTTTGTTGAGCTCTCTGGGTACTACTCCCTCAGCCCGGCCTAGCTTGGTCTAGCTGGCCATTCCTGGCCCCAAACTTAAGTGCTATGAGTCGATGCAGCAAGAATTTATTTTTCAACCATTTATTCCTGAGAATCAAACCCAGCTTGGGCTCAGACTTAAGTGGCAAGGGGGATTCAGCCAACCAGCTACAACCCAGAGAACTGGCATCTCCAGACCTCACTGAGCCAGAGCCCCAGAGCACTCTATGGGCCAAGGGAGGAAGAGCAGGAAATAGTGTCCACAGGAGGGATGGAGGATCTAGCCAGCACATAGGGTCTGTCCCATCTGCCATAGCTTCAGGGCCCCTCTCCTGGTCCCTATCCCACATTTTGGGACAGACTTGAGGTTTTAATCAAAAATCTAATATGATGAAGATGGCGGCGTGGAGGCAGACAGCTGCTTGAGCTCCTCGTTTTCTCTCAGAACTTACTTCATGACAAGCCTCTGACTTAATGCTTGACCCAGAAAGAAATCCACAGATGATCACCAAGAGAAGACATCCTTGAAAGTCGCCAGAAAAGGTCTGTGTTTGTTCGGGGGAGGGTCAATCAGACTGGGCGCAGACTGAGGGCAGACAGCCAGAGCAAGACAGGCAGCTCACACAGCTCAGACCGGAGGGGGAGGGGTGTGATCTCTGCCGTTTCTGTGAAAGGGCTTTTGCCCCAGTGTGGATGCTCCGTCTTGGCAGCAAGCCAGGAGCGGTGGAGAGGGTGTAAACACCGGAGGTGAAGATTAAAACCCCAGAAAGCCAGCGTCTCTCAGAGCCCGGCCACCCCCAACCCCCACCTGGACTGACTCGGTGCGTTCTCGGAGCCTCAGAGGGCAGACTCAGTACAGTCATTGCTGTTCTGTTAGTGGCTCTCTGCTGCCCTACCCCCAGTCTGTAGAGGAAGCCCATTAATACCATCCAGCCCTATCCCCCGCAAAACAGACCAATTGTTTCTCTTGTCAGTTTGTTTTCTTTGATTCCTACTCTGACAAAATGAACAAAAAATTCAAAAGGGCTCTAACCATTGACAGCTTCTGTGTGGAGAGGGAGCAGACTTCAAATGCTGAGGAGACTAGGAACAGACTGTCCCCAGATGTATCCCCTGGGAGGGATATAAGCTGCTCCTCAATACAAAAGAACCTCATAGAGGAAATCAAAAAGGCTCTCACAAGAGAGCTGGAAGAGAAATGGGAAAAGGAAAGGGAAGCTTGGCAAGAGAGCCTGGAGAAGTCATCCCATGCATTCAAAGACAGAATGGATAAAGAAATCAAATCATTGAGAAACAAGATTAGTGAGCTGGAAAAGGTAAACAACTCCAAAGAAAACAGGATTAGTGAGCTGGAAAAGGTAAACAACTCCAAGGAAAACAGGATTAGAGAGCTGGAAAAAGAAATCAGCTCTCAAAAAAATAAAATGGATAAAATGGAAAAAAATTCCATAGAAGATAAAAACTCAATTGGACAATTACAAAGAGATATAAAAAAAGTGAGTGAAGAAAATACATCATTGAAAATTAGACTGGAACAAGTAGAAATGAATGACTCAAGGAGAAACCAAGAGGGAGTCAAGCAAAACCAGAGAAATGAAACAATTGAAAAGACTGTCAAGTACCTTACCAGAAAGACAACAGACCTGGAAAACAGATCCAGGAGAGACAATTTGAGAATAATCGGACTCCCTGAAAAATGGGAGGAAAAAAAGAGCTTGGACACCATTTTCGAGGAAATTATCAAAGAGAACTGCCCAGACGTTTTGGAAACAGAGGGTAAAATAGACATTGAGAAAATTCATCGATCACCTACTGAAAGGGACCCTAAAATCAAAACGCCAAGAAATATAGTGGCCAAGTTCAAGAACCATCAGACAAAGGAAAAGATATTGGAAGCTGCTAGAAAAAAACAATTCAGATATGGAGGATCCACAATAAGGATAACACAGGATCTAGCAGCATCCACATTAAAAGAACGCAGGGCCTGGAACATGATATTCCGAAAGGCTAAGGAACTTGGTATGCAGCCAAGAATAACTTACCCAGCAAGAATGAGCATCGTTTTCCAGGGAAGAAGATGGACATTTAACGAAATAAATGAATTCCATCTATTTTTGATGAAAAAACCAGACCTACATAAGAGGTTTGATCTTCAAATACAGAACTCAAGAGACTTCTAAAAAAGGTAAAAAGAAATCTTGAGAACTATACTTCTGCCAAAAAATATGTAAAGAACATATGTACAATTTGTCTTAGAAACTAGAGGTGGAAAGGAGATTATATCATAAAAAAGTATAAAGTGGTGGTACTACATCTCATGAAGAGGCAAAGGTAACCTATTATATCTGAGAGAAAGAAAGGAGGGAGATGAACATAGCGTGTATCAATAGACATATTCGATTTATGGTGAAACTTCTTCCACTTCATTGAAAAGTGAAAGGGAAGGAGTAAGCTAAGGGGAAGGGAATACAGTAATTTCGAGGAAAAGGGGTAAAATAAGGGGAGGATCTTTAAGGTGGGGGAGGGATCCTAAAAAGGGAGGGCTGTGAAAAGCAAGTGGTGTTCACCAGTTTAATACTGGATAGGAGGGTAAAAGGGAAGGAAAGGGGAAAAGCATAAGCAGGGGTTAATAGGATGGCAAGCAATATAGAATTAGTCCTTCTAACCATAAATGTGAATGGGGCAAACTGCCTCATAAAGAGGAAGCAGTTAGCAGACTGGATTAAAAGTCAGAATCCTACTATATGTTGTTTACAGGAAACACACCTGAAACAGGATGAGACATTCAAACTAAAAGTAAAAGGGTGGAGCAGAATCTATTATGCTTCAGGCAAAACCAAAAAAGCAGGAGTAGCCATCCTCATCTCAGATCAAGCAAAAACAAAAATTGATCTAATTAAAAGAGATAAGGAAGGGCATTATATCCTGCTAAAGGGAAGCATCAATAGTGAAGCAGTATCAATATTAAACATGTATGCACCAAGTGGTGCAGCATCTAAATTCTTAAAAGAGAAATTAAGAGAGCTGCAAGAGGAAATAGATAGCAAAACTATAATAGCGGGAGATCTCAACCTTGCTCTCTCAGAATTAGATAAATCAAACCACAAAATAAATAAGAAAGAAGTCAAAGAGGTAAATAGAATACTAGAAAAGTTTGATATGATAGATCTTTGGCGAAAGCTAAATGGAGACAGAAAGGAATATACTTTCTTCTCAGCAGTTCATGGAACCTATACAAAAATTGATCATATACTAGGGCATAAAAACCTCAAAATCAAATGCAGTAAGGCAGAAATAGTAAATGCATCCTTTTCAGACCATAATGCAATCAAAATAACATTTAATAAAAAGCCAGGGGAAAATAGACCAAAAAATAATTGGAAACTAAATAATCTTATACTAAAGAATGATTGGGTAAAACAGCAAATCATAGACATAATTAATAACTTCACCCAAGAAAATGACAATAATGAGACATCATACCAAAATGTGTGGGATACAGCCAAAGCAGTAATTAGGGGAAGTTTTATATCTCTACAGGCCTACTTGCATAAAATAGAGAAAGAGAGGGCCAACGAATTGGGTTTACAACTAAAATTGCTAGAAAAGGAACAAATTAAAAACCCTCAGACAAACACAAAATTTGAAATTCAAAAAATAAAAGGTGAGATTAATAAAATTGAAAGTAAAAAAACTATTGAATTAATTAATAAAACTAAGAGTTGGTTTTATGAAAAAACCAACAAAATAGACAAACCCTTAGTAAACCTGATTAAAAAAAGGAAAGAGAAAAAGCAAATTGATAGTCTTGAAAATGAAAAGGGTGAACTCACCACTAATGAAGAGGAAATTAGAACAATAGTTAGGAGCTACTTCGCTCAACTTTATGCCGATAAATTCGATAACTTAAATGAAATGGAAGAATACCTTCAAAAATATAGCTTGCCCAGATTAACAGAGGAAGAAGTAAGTAGTCTAAATAGTCCCATCTCAGAAAAAGAAATAGACCAAGCTATTAACCAACTTCCTAAGAAAAAGTCCCCAGGACCAGATGGATTTACAGGTGAATTCTACCAAACATTTAAAGAACAACTAACTCCAATGCTATGTAAACTATTTGAAAAAGTAGGGATTGAAGGAGTCCTACCAAATTCCTTCTATGACACAGACATGGTACTGATAACCAAACCAGGTAGATCGAAAACTGAGAAAGAAAACTATAGACCAATTTCCTTAATGAATATTGATGCTAAAATCTTAAATAAGATATTAGCAAATAGACTTCAGAAAATCATCCCCAGGATAATACACTATGACCAAGTGGGATTTATACCAGGAATGCAGGGCTGGTTTAATATTAGGAAAACTATTAGTATAATTGACCATATTAATAATCAAATTAATAAAAACCATATGATCATCTCAATAGATGCAGAAAAGGCATTTGATAAAATCCAACATCCATTCCTACTAAAAACGCTTGAGAGTATAGGAATAAATGGACTATTCCTTAAAATAATAAGGAGCATATATTTAAAACCTTCAGTAAACATCATATGTAATGGTGATAAACTAGAACCTTTCCCTGTAAGATCAGGAGTGAAACAAGGTTGCCCACTATCACCATTACTATTCAATATAGTACTAGAAACTCTAGCCTTGGCAATAAGAGCCGAGAAAGAGATCCAAGGAATTAGAGTAGGAAATGAAGAAATCAAATTGTCACTTTTCGCAGATGACATGATGGTATACTTAGAGAACCCCAAAGACTCTGCTAAAAAGCTATTAGAAATAATTCAGAACTTTAGCAAAGTCGCAGGATACAAAATAAATCCACATAAATCCTCAGGATTTTTATATATTACCAACACAATCCAACAGCAAGAGATACAAAGAGAAATTCCATTCAAAATAACAGTCGATAGTATCAAATATTTGGGTATATATCTACCAAAGGAGAGTCAGGAATTATATGAGCAAAATTACAAAACACTTGCCACAAAAATAAAGTCAGATTTAAATCATTGGAAAGACATTCAATGTTCTTGGATAGGCCGAGCGAATATAATTAAGATGACAATACTCCCCAAACTAATCTATTTATTTAGTGCTATACCAATCAGACTCCCAAGAAACTATCTTAATGACCTAGAAAAAATAACAACAAAATTCATATGGAAGAATAAAAGGTCGAGAATTGCAAGGGAACTAATGAAAAAAAAGTCAGAGGAAGGTGGTCTAAGTGTACCTGATTTAAAGCTATATTATAAAGCAACAGTCACCAAAACCATTTGGTATTGGCTAAGAAATAGACTAGTTGATCAGTGGCATAGGTTAGGTTCACAGGACAAGATAGTGAATAAAAATAGCAATCTAATCTTTGACAAACCCAAAGATCCCAAATTTTGGGATAAGAATTCATTATTTGACAAAAACTGCTGGGAAAACTGGAAATTAGTATGGCAGAAACTAGGCATGGACCCACATTTAACACCACATACTAAGATTAGATCAAAATGGGTCCAAGATTTAGGCATAAAGAACGAAATCATAAATAAATTGGAGGAACATGGGATGGTTTACCTCTCAGACTTGTGGAGGAGGAAGGAGTTTGTGTCCAAGGGAGAACTAGAGACCATTATTGATCACAAAATAGAACATTTTGATTACACCAAATTAAAAAGTTTCTGCACAAACAAAACTAATGCAAACAAGATTAGAAGGGAAGTAACAAATTGGGAAAGAATTTTTACAGTTAAAGGTTCTGATAAAGGCCTCATCTCCAAAATATACAGAGAATTGACTTTAATTTATAAGAAATCAAGCCATTCTCCAATTGATAAATGGTCAAAGGATATGAACAGACAATTTTCAGATGATGAAATTAAAACTATTTCCACTCATATGAAAGAGTGTTCCAAATCACTATTGATCAGAGAAATGCAAATTAAGACAACTCTGAGGTATCATTACACACCTGTCAGATTGGCTAAGATGACAGGAACAAATAACGATGAATGTTGGAGGGGCTGTGGGAAAACTGGGACACTGATGCATTGTTGGTGGAGTTGTGAAAGAATCCAACCATTCTGGAGAGCAATCTGGAATTATGCCCAAAAAGTTATCAAAATGTGCATACCCTTTGACCCAGCCATACTACTACTGGGCTTATACCCCAAGGAACTACTAGAGAAGGGAAAGGGTCCTGTATGTGCCAAAATGTTTGTGGCAGCCCTTTTCATAGTGGCTAGAAGCTGGAAAATGAATGGATGTCCATCAATTGGAGAATGGTTGGGTAAACTATGGTATATGAATGTTATGGAATATTATTGTTCTATAAGAAATGACCAACAGGAGAAATACAGAGAGGCTTGGAGAGACTTACATCAACTGATGCTGAGTGAAACGAGCAGAACCAGAAGATCTTTATACACTTCAACAATGATACTGTATGAGGATGTATGCTGATGGAAGTGGATTTCTTCAACATAGAGAAGAGCTAATCCAATTCCAATTGATTAATGATGGACAGAACCAGCTACATCCAGAAAAGGAACACTGGGAAATGAATGTAAACTGTTATTTTTACCTTCTGAATCCAATTCTTCCTGTGCAACAAAAAATTCGGTTCTACACACATATATTGTATCTAGAATATACTGTAATATATTTAACATATATAAGACTGCTTGCCATCTGGGGGAGGGGGTTGGGGGAGGAAGGGAAAAAAATCTGAACAGAAGTAAGTGCAAGGGATAATATTGTAAAAAATTATCCATGCATATGTAATGTCAAAAAATGTTATAATTATAAAATAAAATAAAAAATTAAAAAAAAAAAAAAAAAATCTAATATGATTTGCCAACTCTCAAAATATTCTAAGGGAAATATTCTTGATTTCTACTAGAGTACTTTTTTCTCTTTTGGAGATTCTTTTGGTTCCCTCTGCCCTTCCCCCATTACCACCACCACACTTGAGTGGAAGAGTTTGGAACAATTCCCAATTTTTCTATCTATTTGCCTAATAATGAACCCCTAATGACCTACATAACATGGTGAAGTTGAAATCTGTACCCTTAAAATAAATATCCATATTTACAAGCTTAGAGACCCATTAAAGTCTCATATTGCTGTTGAAGAAATTAAATGTATAAAAATAATATAAAGGCAGCCTGATTAAACAGAAATTTATCTGAAAAATGTGGGGTTCAAATAGAGCCAAGTGTGACACTGACTCAATTAAAAAGCAGAGTAATGTTAGGCTGTGTTAAGCAAGACATGATGTCCAAAAGTAGAGAGATGATAGTTCCAGTATTTTATTTGACCACTGTTCAGATCCCATCTGAACTCCTCTAGCAGATGTTAGCAGTCAAAAAGCATTAATTAAGCACCTACTATGGCACCAGGCACTATGCTAAGGATACAAAGAAAGGCAAATGTGACCCTTGCCCTCAAGAAGCTCCTGTATTAATGGAGGAGACTCCAGATTGATAAATAGACACATAGGTATATACAGAGTAGATGGGAGATAATCTCAAAGATAAAGACACTGATAATTGAGGGGATTGGGAAGGATGTCCTGAAGAAGGTGGAACTGGAGCTAAGTCTTGAAGAAAGCCATAGAAACTAAGAGGCACAGGTGAGTTAGAAAAGCATTCCAGACACGGAGAGCAGACAACACAAAGGTGTGGAGACCGAATGTTATGTGTGAAGATAAGTGAATTTTGGTGTTCAATCATTTTATTCAGATCTGACTCTTCATGACCCCATTTAGGTTTTGTTGTTTTGTTTTGTTTTTTTTTTGACAAAAATACTGGAGTGGTTTGCCATTTCCTTCTCCAGCTCATTTTACAGATGAAGAAACTGAGGAAAACAGGGTTAGGTAATTTTCCCAGGGTCATACAGCTAGTAAGTTTCTGAAACCAGGTTTGAACTCAAAGTATTGAATCTTAGTAACACAAATCCCTGCACTCTATCCACTGTACTATCTAGCTTTTCCTTATGAAAGAAAGAAAGAAAGAAAGAAAGAAGAAGAAAGAAAGAAAGAAAGAAAGAAAGAAAGAAAGAAAGAAAGAAAGAAAGAAAGAAAGAAAAGAAAGAAAGGAAGGAAGGAAGGAAGGAAGGAAGGAAGGAAGGAAGGAAGGAAGGAAGGAAGGAAGGAAGGAAGGAAGGAAGGAAGGAAGGAAGGAAGGAAGGAAGAAGAAAGAAAGGAAGGAAGAAAGAAAGAAAGAAAGAAAGAAAGAAAGAAAGAAAGAAAGAAAGAAAGAAAGAAAGAAAGAAAGAAAGAAAGAAAGAAAGAAAGAAAGAAAGAAAGAAAGAAAGAAAGAAAAGAAAGAAAGAAAGAAAGAAAGAAAGAAAGAAAGAAAGAAAGAAAGAAAGGAAGGAAGGAAGGAAGGAAGGAAGGAAGGAAGGAAGGAAGGAAGGAAGAAAGAAAGAAAGAAAGAAAGAAAGAAAGAAAGAAAAAGAAAGAAAGAAAGAGAAAGAAAAAGAAAGAAAGAAAGGAAAGAAGGAAGAAAGGAAGGAAGCAGGAGGGAGGGAGGAAGGAATAAAATTTAAAATAACAAAATAAAGAAAATATAATAAATATTTTATTATTAAATAAGAAATACAATAAATAAATAATAATAAAGTAAAAGTGGGGTAGGGTTAGATCAGAGGACCCAAAAGTCTCTGTCAGTTCTAAACTTATATCTTAGTATGATGTAATGAATAATATGAGGATCACATAGTGACTTTTAAAATCTCCATGGCAGCAATTATTCATATAATTTTCCTTTTTATGAATCCTATATTGTTTTATCTAAATTCAGTTTGGAGCTTAATCTATTATTCCACTCTCTGCTGCCTCCCAATAAAGCTCCGTGCCCCAAATTCACAGAGCTAGATAGTACAACGAATAGAGTACCTGACCTGGAGACAATGACTGAAGAACAAAATTTGCCATCCTTTGCACACACACACTCAATCTCCCATCTCCACACCTTTGCATATGCTGCCTCCATGTCTGGAATGCTCCTATGTGCCTATTTATCTTATCTGGTGTCTCCTTCATTAGCCCAGGAGCTACTTTGTATCATCTGCACAGTGCCTAGCATAAAATAAATGCTTAATCAATGTATGTTTAGTCTTTGATTGACTGACTGACTTTCCTAAAGATAGGGACCATTCCCAAACCTACAGAGGAAGGAAGGACATATTTCCTGAGGTTACATCATTTCACTTATGGAATGAATATTGTTGTTCAATTGTTTCACTTGAGTCTGATTCTTTGTGATCCCATTTAGATTTTCTTAGGAGAGATATAGGAGCGATTGGCCATTTCCTTCTCCAACTCCTTTTACAGATGAGGAAACTGAATCAAATAGGATTAAGTAACTTTTCTAGGGTCACACAGCTAGTAAGAATCCATGGCCAGATTTGTACTCAGGAAGATGACTCTGACTTCAGGCCCATCACACTATCTATTGCATCATTAATATATTCTGTGGAATGAGTAGCCTTATTAAAAACTTAAATCTTAAGCCATCTAAAGCTACATTCTGGCTACTAACCCAGTACCCCCAAAACTCTGGCTGTTTCTAATGCTTTTTTAATCAAGAACTGAGTTTTCCTCCTTTCCTTGTCCCTTTCTATTCAGGTTTGAGTCCAAATGAACTTCCTACATCTTTGTTCACAAGAGAAGATAAAAGTTATAATCTATTATGTATGAGTGGACATAATGAGGACCAAGTACACTCAGTGTGATAAAAGAAAATAATCTACCCAGTGTAATAAGCATATTGATCTTAAGCCTACTAAATCTCCCTGACTCTAAGCTACATATCTCTCCATTACCCTGAAGGAATGTGGGTCAGATCCCTCTGCTCCAGAGCAGTTGGCTTGTTCTGATCAAACCCCCAAAGAATCCCTTCCAGGGTTCCTATTTAGTCCCTAGTCAAACTGATATTTTTTCCTCCCAGAATCCTATGCTCTGTTACAGTTCTTCCTCCTTTCCCTATAGTCTCTCCACCCTGACTTTTGCCTGTGGGTCTGTTTAAAAAGTCAGCTAATTGGAAGTGGCTACCACCACAAGCTTGAGCCTTGGGCAACCATCAACACACTCCTCCACATCTCCCCGGACCACTGACAGCCCCAAGATGGCTGTCCCATCAGTCCCTCCCTCTCCTGATGGAGCAGAACCCACAAAATGCACATCAATCAAAGATTAAAACAGACAACAATTTCCCATCATCGCTCCCCTTCCAATCCTCACTGCAGATCCATTTCTTTTTGCATTCATGAATGCCAGGGAAGAAATCTATTGCCTTGCTATTCTTCTGAATCAAATTCCAAATGTTGGACAGGTCCTTGGTTATTATAAATATTGTTTCCACTATAATCACTGGACCCTTCTTTCAGTCTTCCCTATTTATTTCCCAATACATTGCTGACATTTATATAACACTTTGAAAGGTATACAATGTACTTTCATTACAATATACTCTATTTAGCATCTAGATATCACAGTGAGAATCAGGAAGACCTGAGTTCAAATTCTTAGACATTTACAAACTGTGTAACCCATAAGCAAGTTATTTAAACTCTTTCAGCCTAATTTTCCACATCTATAAAATAAGGATAATAGTAACTTAAGATTGGTGTAGGAGTCAAATGAGAAAATGTGAAAAACACTTTGTAAACCTTCAAGTACTATATAAATACTATTGTTTTATTATCATTATTATTATTATTATTATCTCTGCTGAACTTTTTAATAACTGTGAAATAGACTTCTCACCCTCCTTCCCCACATCAGTTGACACACTCTACTTCTAACCATTCTCCTAGCCCCCTTCTCTTCAACTTTACGTTGTCATCATTTTAATTCAATTTCTCATCATTTCTCTCCTGAACAACCACAATATCCTCCTACTCTTGCTTTCTATCTTCAAATCTCATCCCTCTCCAATCCATCCTTTATGTAATTGCTAAATAGATATTCCTAAAACACAGGGATGACCATGTAACACTCCAGTTCAACAAACTATTGTTGTTCACTCGTTTTAGCCATGTCCAACTCTCTGTTCCCCGATTGGGATTTTCCTGGCAAAGATACTGGAATGATTTGCTAGTTCCTCTCCAATTCATTTTACAGATGAGGAAACTGAGACAAGCAAGGTTAAGTGACCTGCCCACAGTCACACATCTAGTAAGTGTCTGAGGCCAGATTTGAATTCAGGAAGATGAGGATTCTTGTCCTTGGGCTTCATTGCACCAGCTAGCTGTCCAACAAACTGTAGGAACTCTCTAATTGTCTCTAAAATAATCACATGGAGAATAGACTACAAGGTCATAGAGGATATGGACTGTCCAGTCTAAAGAACAGTAAGTAAAATACAATTCTCATTCCTAGTAAAAAAAAAAAAAATACTAGAGAGTATAGAAATAAAGGGAATATTCCTTATAATGATAAGCATATATCTTTAAAATCATCAGCAAGCATTATTTGTAATGGAGATACTTTAGAAGCCTTCCCAATAAGATCAGAATGAAGCATGAATGCCCGTTATTACCACTATAAAATAAAACAAACAAAACAAAATAAAATAAAGAACAGTAAAGGGACCAATCTCACTCTATGAGTTGCCAAAAGTAGCTTTAATGTTGTTGCTCATCACATAAGACATTGGATTTCCCCTTTCCATTCCTTTGATTAGGCTGTCCCTCATGCGTCTATTAGGTGCCCTTTTCAGCTCTGTCTCTTAGGGTCCCTCAAATACCATCTTCTATATACAGCAGTTCCTGACCTCCCCACCTGCTAGCATTTCCTCTTAAATGTTTCCATGTATTTACCTCATATGTATTTTTATTTATTTATACTTGAACCTGTTGTTTCCTCATCTAGAATGTAGAAATTCTTGGGGGTGTTTTGTATTTGTATATCCAAGGCCTGACTCACCGCCTACCCCATAGCAGGTGCTATATAAATCCTTGTTGATTATTCATTATCCCCACTTAACAAATGAAGAAATTGATCCTTAGATAAGTGGAATGGTCCCCTAACTAATAAGTGTCAGAAGTGAGATTTAAACCTAGATCATGTGCAAAATCATGTCCATGCTATCTATCCATGGTGCCATGTGAAAACTCGGGAACAGAAAGATCTGAGTCTAATTGTCTCCTCAGAACCTTAAAAGTTGTATGACCAGGGGCATGGGACTTAATCCATATGTGCGTGGGGGCAGCTAGGTGGCACAGTGGATAGAGCACCAGCCTTGAATTCTGGAGGACCCGAGTTCAAATGTGGTCTCAGACACTTAACACTTCCTAGCTGTGTGACCCTGGGCAAGTCACTTAATCCTAGCCTCAAGGGGAAAAAAAAAGAATCCATATGTGTTCAAGCAGCTCCCTGGAATTTAGTGCCCATATCCCAGTTGCCAACCCCAGGAAGGCAGAGAGTTTTCCCAAAAGGAATTTCTAAAGCTGATAATATAATTCCTTTTTATATTCACATTAGGGACTTCATCAGGACCATCAGAATTAGGGAGATACTGAATTTTTAATATAGTTTCAAGGATGGATCTGGAAGGGCAGCTAGGTAGTGCAGTGGATAGAACAGCAGCCCTGAAGTCAAGAGGTTAATAAGTTCAAATGTGGTCCCAGATACTTACTAGCTGTGTGACCTTGGGCAAATCATTTTACCCCTCCCCCCCAAAAAAAGATTTTAGGGACAACTAGGTGGCACAGTGGATAGAGCACCAGCCCTGAATTCAGTAGGACCCAAGTTCAAATCTAGTCTCAGACACTTAACAAGTCCTAGCTGTGTGACCCTGGGCAAGTCACTTAACCCCAATTGCCTCAGCAAAAACAAAAAAAAAAAACAGAGATGGAGTAATCTAGGCAGGGTTGATCTTCAATAAAGTCGTGCATTTGTTGAAGTTTATCCTTGGGAACATCAGTCATTGCCTCCCTTCTGCTTCTTTTTTTCTCCTTCCCCAACTCCCTCTTCAAGTACTATGATTAAAACTTACTTTTAGAAAAGCATCTGACCTTGGTCAGAACACAAAATCATAGCAATAAAATATGGAGGGAGCTTTATGGATCATTTAGTATGATCCCTAATTTATAAGTGAGGAAACTGAGTCCCAGAGAGAAGTGATTTGGTCAAGAAAGCACAGAGAATCAATAGTGAATTTAAGGTTAGAATCCACTTGACCAGAAAAAGAACTGAACCTGGACTCAAAGGAACTGAGTTCCAGTCTCAGTTTGACTCACTCTATGTGACCTTGTGCTTGTCACCACTCTGTGGCCCTAGTTTAGGGAAGTAGATAGGTAGGGATAGATCTATATATCTATATATCTATATCTATGTCTATATGTAGGATATAGATATAGATATATGGATATATAGATATGCATGTGTGTGTGCATGTATCTCCTTTGAATGTGAACTCCTTGAGGTCAGGAATTATTTTTACCTTTCTTTCTATCCTCAGTATTTATCACAATATCTGACACATACTAAGTACTTAATAAATATTTGAATAGTAGGCAGACATAGATACAAAGACAGACAGGTGATAGACAGATAGTGAGATATGTAGATATATCATAGACAGACCAACAGACAGATAGACAGACAGACAGATAGATAGATAGATAGATAGATAGATAGATAGATAGATAGATAGATAGATAGATAAATGATAGACATTTAGATAGGGGAGAGAGAGAGAGAGAGAGAGAGAGAGAGAGAGAGAGAGAGAGAGAGAGAGAGAGAGAGAGAGAGAGAGAGAGAGAACACATAAACCTTATGTTCCAGGCACAATGCTGAGGATATTTTTTTAAAAGACAGTTTTGACCCTCAAGAAACCTACATTCTGTTGGGGGCAGATAACACCTATAGACAAACTAGAAAGTGAGAGAAGGAAGCGGTATCCAAGGTGGCTGGATGTGGAGGAGTCTGGCTCCAGGCAAAAGAAAACAAAAGCTAACCTATCAGAGCCCGTAGTGGTTTCAGGGATAAAGGCCAAAGTTCCAGTAGGGAAGAAATGGGGGGGGGTGATGGCCAGAATAGAGTTGGGGTGAAGATGACTGGGAAGTTTCCTCATCTATAAAATGAGAAGAGCTATATACTGTGTCGGGGCAGCTACTTGACTCAGTGGATAGAGCACTGGTCTTGGAATCAGGGAGACCGGAGTTCAAATTCAATCCACTAGCTGGGTGAGTCTGGGCCCTGTTTGCCTCAGTTTTTCATCAGTAAAATGTTCTAGAGAAGCAAATGACAAATCACTCTTTGCCAAAGAAAATTCCAAATGGGGACACAAAGAGTTCGACATGACTGAAAACAACTGAAGAACAATGTATACTAGATTGCCTTCTCCTTAAACTCCCTATGATCTCTTCCTCATTTATACCCTAGTACAAACACAAATTACAGTGTATTGTCCTACAGTGTAGGTCCTTAATAAAACTGTATTCAATGCGTCCCAGAGGCATTTAAAGTTAAACTTGACCTGCCATTAATATTCCTTTAAGAAGAAAATAAACAATGATCCAGAGAGGCTATGAAGTAGGGGGAGGAGAGGGGAAGCAGGGCAGACTCTCTAATCCCTGAAGTTACAGGGAGGTAGGGTCCAGTGGATTTGCTTTTCTGGGGAGGGTTGTGAGCTATTGGCATTCCAATGCCCTCTAGGGGAAAGAGACATTTAAACACCATCAGCCGAGGCTTCCAAATTGTGGAAAGGGACCCCGTGGACTGTTTATCAAAATGGCTGCTAAATATTTTAACAGTGAGGGCTAAAACCTTAATTGAACTAGCTCCTCAAGGCCTTTGAGCTGCCCACTTCTCTCCCTCTTCTTTCCTGCAGTTAAGTTTCTTCTATGGAGGGGTTCCTAACGTGTGGATCATGAAGTTGGCAATTTTTCCCTTTATATTTTAATAACTATATTGCAGCATAAGTGGTTTCCTTTGTAATCCTATGCGTTTTATTTTGGGCATTTAAACATGATTCTCAGAAGGGCTAAGTAGGCTTTATCTGACAGTGGCAGGGAGGTCCAGGACACAAAGGTTAAGAATCCCTCTCTTCTCCGTTTCATCTTCTTTAAGTGTCTGAAGTCACACAGTTTAGCAGCATTCTACAAGCCCTTTCTTTTCTAATTGACTTCTTTATGTGCATTCAATTGCCCCAATGCAATTGCCAACTCCTGGAGGCCAACCCCTCTCCTGTCTCCTCCTTGCCTAGCCAAGAGCAAGTGCTCAATCAATGCTGGTGGCTTGATTGGCTAATCACAGCCTAGCCAGCTTCTCAGGGCTACTGAACTGCATTATTATTATTTTTTTTTACCAGCCCTAAACAACCTCTGCACCTGGTTAGCTAAACTCCAAGGTCAAGGCTGGAGGCTGAAGCATTACCCTGTGGACAGAGGCCAATTGCAAGGTTCTGTATGTCTGCAGACATAATAAAACTTGATCTTTCCTCTCTCCTGTCTCCTCCACAGCAGAGACAGGGACAGTACAAAAGATCACAGACCGAGAAGGGATGCATTGTAGCGGGAAGAAGAGAGTGGAAGGAAATGTGTGTGGGCTCCGCCAGGCCCCTCCTTATTTTCTTGGATCCCCTCCTCCCCACCTTTTCTCACCATTCATTTCACTGTCATTAGCGTTTTATTAGGATCCTTGACCCAAAACAGCAACTCATTTGCAGAAAAGCTCCCAGGGGAAAACTGTCCTCTCCAACCTGCAAATATTGTAGGCTATCTGCTCTTGGTCTTAGGATGGAAAATAGGTTAGGTGTGGCGACCCACTAGCCGTGTGACCTTGTGTGGGCAAGTCTTTTCCTTTTCCTAGTTTTTAGTTTCTATAGCTGGGAAGTAAGGAGGTTGAATTGACTAATCTCTAACTTCCCTTCTAGTTGGGATGCTCTGTGATTTTGAGAGCTTTCCCTTTTTTTTCAAAAGATTTCAAAGAGAAGCAGCTTTGTTATAAGGATTTTTTTTTTCATTTCCAGTGAGGGGGGGGGAATCCACTTTTCATTAAAAATATTTTAATTAAAATAAAGGCAGTGGATAGAGTCTCGGAGGCAGGAAAATTTGAGTTCATATCCCTCCTCAGACAATGCTTGCCCACTGTTTACTCCTCATATGTAAAATGGAGATAATAATGCCATCCATTCATAAGTTTGTTTTGAGGTTCAGATGACAGAAAATAAGTAAAATGCTTAACAAACCCTCAAGTGCTAAATAAACGCTAGTCTGGAAAAAAAATCTAGATGAGTTTGTTTGTAAACTATTGTATTTAAAGAATTGGGGGGTGGCCCACCTCAGATTTTGCAACACATCCTTCCTGCTTCGCAGCCCCCACCCCAGCCATTCTTCAGGAAAACTTACCCTCGCCCTCTGCTTCTGCCCTGGCTCTGTCCCCTACCACCTCCCCTTGATCACCGAGCTGCCTTGGATGCTTGGCGGACTGACTAGCTTCCTTCTCCCTTCTCCCACCGCTCCCCCTCCCTTTCCACTTTCCATGCCTGGGTGGGCTCCGTTACAGCAGGGATTTGAGCCCCCCGGAGCCCTGCTTCTGGCTCGGCCATCCATGCAGCCCCAAGCCCTGATTCCTGCTCTGCGTCCAGGTTCCCATCCTTTGGGTATCCACGCGCTTACGCGGGGCCAGACGCCCAGGCAAAGTAAACAGGCGTGCTTTGCAGGGCGGACTCTTAATTTTGCAGGAGGCTCGGGTTGGGGAAATGTCTGCTGCGGAGGCCATGTTTCACCTCCTCTGAAATCAGGAGCTATTGATTTCTCCCTTCCGAGTCTCTCCTCTCAGTTGCCTGCATCTCTTGGGGTGGGGGGTG
Organism: Sminthopsis crassicaudata; assembly: GCF_048593235.1. Taxonomy (NCBI): domain Eukaryota; kingdom Metazoa; phylum Chordata; class Mammalia; order Dasyuromorphia; family Dasyuridae; genus Sminthopsis; species Sminthopsis crassicaudata. The sequence goes on from NC_133618.1 coordinate 651,309,921, forward strand.
GAGGCAAAGAGAGGAGGAAGGATGGGAATAGGGGAGGAGGGAAGGGGGAGCAGCTGCCGCCCAAGGAACTGTGGGAATGCTCTCCCATCTGAGTCCATTAGTCACCAGATGTCACCTTCTGCTGCCAATGCTTCCAACAGCCCGGCAGACAATGTCCCTTGCATGCAGAACATCTGAATGCAGGCGCCTTCAATAATACGGACAGCTCAATGGCTGCCAGTGGCAGCTCTGGGAGCCCCTGACCTCAAACCCATGTTTATACTGACACCTACAGCTCCACTAGGAAACTCGGGGAGACCAGACAGGTTTTTGCAAAGAGCCATGCACAGAGCTCTCTTTGCAGGGGGTGAAAAAAAAACTCAACTAAGGAAAATCAAAGTCGGATTAATCCCCTGCTCGTCTCCATCACCCTAAAGATTTTTAAAATATTTTATTTACTAGAAGAAATCGAGACTAAGATCCTTCCAATGATTTGATTTTATTTAGGAGAAGAGTGGAAGTCTAAAGCATTTCTCCCAAACATACTGTTAGAGATCAAAGGCATCTTAATAATTGTATAATCCAACCCTCCTTATTTGAAAGGTAAGGAAACTGGAGAGAGGAGGTGACTTGCCAATGTACCAGAGAGAAGAATCTAACCCATTCTACTGTAAGAGGAAATTTTCTCTCTGTGTGTTTTTCTGTGTGTCTGTCTGTCTGTCTGTCACTCTCTGTGTCTCTATGTATGTGTCTCTCTGTCTGTCTCTATTTCTTTGTGTCTCTCTTCTGTCTCTGTCTCTCTCTGCCTGGGTCTCTGTCTCTCTGTCTCTGTTTCTGTATCTCTCTGTGTGTGTCTCTCTCTGTCTCTCTATCTCCCTCTCTCTCTGTGTCTGTCTATCTCTCTCTCTCTCAATTTACCACATAGTACCATCTTTGCAAAGGGAAATCTACCCAAAAAACCCAAAACAAAGTATCACAAAATAGATCAACAAATTCTCCTTTTCATTCAGGAATCAAATATTAACAATTTGTTTTTTCTTCAGCAAATTCTGTAAGGCTGGCTCTATGCATTCTGTTCTGTAAGATATGCTACCAAGTCTGGATCCCCTTATTTCTAATGCAGTTGAGACCATTACCATGAAATAGTGTGGGAGAGCTGACTAATCAGGACATGAGTCCTCCTAGTGCAAATTTAACTCCAAGCTTAAATGTTTCAAAGCTTTGGACTTGGGGGGGGGGGGGCGTCAAGTGAAGAGACCTGAAGTCTTAGATCCAGATCTGCTTATTTAGCTTATTTATTAGGCCCAAGAGGGAGAGTTCCCTTGGCTCAAGCTCATGAAGCTGTTTCTTTTAAATGGAGGCTTAGTTTGCATGGAGATTCAAGAGTCATATTTTGGAGATGGAAATACTTTCTAAATACCATCTCCATAGGAGGTTTTGAGATACTCCGTCTTCTTTCCAGGCTGTTGCTTGAATGGTTTCTACAGTTTTGAAGATGACTTAAAAGGAACAGACTCTTAGAGATCATCAACTCCCTCATTTTAGACAGGCGTATACTGAGGTCCACAGGTTAATTGTCTTGCCTAGGGGCACACAGGTAAATAAGTATCTGAGCTGGGATTTGACTCAGGCTCTTTGGAAGAGCATGGTGTAATAGAGAATTGACCTTGGAACCAGAAAGACCTGAGTTCAATTCCTGACACATAGCAGCTAGGTGATCTTGAGCCAGTCCAAAACTGTAAGCTGCAGCAAAGATGCTGACTTGCACTGATAGTGTGTTTCCTCACCTGGAAGTATCTCATACTAATGAAATGACAGGTAGAGACCTAATGTCCTATATTTTTTACTTCAAATCTGGAATCCTTTCCCTTGTACTATACTAGAAGCTCAACATCGCCTCAGAAATCATCTCTTGGGTGGACATCTTCCTTCCTAGGAATACACCTACAGGATCTCTTATAAATGGTCTGTCATCCAGATTCTTGCTTGCATTCTTCCACTATTAAGAAACTCACCACCACATAAAGCAGTCTGTCATTGTTGGACAGTTCCAATTGTGACAAGATTCTTCCTCTTATTAAGTTAACCACCTTCCTATAGTTCCCATCCACTGGACTTGCAACTAGGCAGTTATCTCCAATTCCTCAAGTATTTACAAAAGCATCTGCTATAATCTTTGCTTTGTTGATATAAAGACGAAAATAAGACAGTCTCTGTCCTCAAGCAGCTTCCAATTTGTTGCTTGGAGCTCAAAGAAAAGCAGGAGAAAGAGAACATACACATGGACAAAAATTAAATATAAGAAAATACAAGGAGGGGGAAAAACATTAATAAAACACAGGAATCCATAAGGGGTTCATAAAAGAGGTTATACCTGAATTGACCCTTTTAAAATGATAATTCTTTCTGAAGGATAGAGATGAAAAATCACAGACATAATGAAATGTTTACGTGAATGTATGAAAGCAAGAGACAGAGCCAGAGCTATAGCTAAGATGAGGTAACCAAAATCTATCCTGAGGGGTGGAAATTTAGCAGATTTTGACAGTGTTTACACTCCTTTGGCTATAAAGAAACAACTAAAATTAACATGTAGCTAGAAGAACATAGAGTTGCAAAAAAGGCACACATGGAGTACTCCAGGAGGGTCATTCCAACCCCAAACTGAATTGCCCTGGCTGCCAAAATTGCTAATTATATCATGAGATAGAACTGTATAAAGTCAGCCATTGGGACAAAGTCAGTCTGAATGACCCTCAAATTTTAACCTTGCTCCAATTTTGGGTGTGGTGCTCCGATTTTGGGTGTAGTGTTCAACAAGCCTGCAGAAGAGGGCAAATCTCCTTAATACTTACCCTATCTCCTGAAGGCTTACCTCATCTTCCAAAGATGTTATAAATGGGAAGGGACTGAGGTAACAATCCTCATTGAAAGGTCTACCAAGAATTATTTTATTGTAATTTTTAAATTGTTTTACTTTTAGGTATAAAAGCTCTGAGCCATTTGAGTTTGCACTCCAACTACTTGATTCTTTGGTGTGTTAATAAATTCCTTTTTGTCTCATTTCTCGAGTTTGCTTTTAATTGACCAGGGTGAAGCCTGAACCAGAATTTCCTTTTAACAGAACTGTCTCTTATTCTCTGTCTTTTCAAAGGGAATGCAGTCTCTAGTAATGTGTGTTGCTCAGGACTTGAAAATGGACTTTTAAAAAACATATCACCTAAAAACCAATCTGTCACTGCTGCTTGAATAACTGACATGATTGTCTGCTTCCTTTTTTTCCCCCAGAGCTGGCGATTTTTTTTTCCTCCTCCCTTCCCTCCATCTAGCTTTCTTTCAAGGAAATCTAAACTGTCTCTGGAATCATCTCTATCAGCTTGAATTACAGAATAATGTTTATGCCTGAGCCTACTCTTTTTTTCCTCCCTGCCATGCTGGAAAGCATGGGTGCTGATAATTTTTTCTAAATCATTCTGTTCTTCAAATAATTACCCCTTCTGGATTTTCAGTTCTTTTGTGGGAAGTTAGGAACTAGAGACCCAATACAACATAACTCCCAAGTGATCATAGGATCAAAGATTTTGCTTTCAAAGGGGCCTTAGAATCATCAGGTCCAAACCTTTCATTTTACAAGTGGAGAAATTGAAACACAGAGAGAGGATGAAAGAGTAACTGTGGGTTTCACAGTTAAAAAATTATATGAGGTTTCATCTAGACCTTGGTCTTGCCTATTCTATGCCCAGTACTCTCTCCCCTACTCTATGTTGCCTACAGAATTTCATTAAGATGGGAAAAGGAAAGGTCATAGAACCTTGACTAGATACTAAAGTGTAAAATTTAGCATCTAAGAATGCAGAGTAGGAAAAGTGTCAAGGATCTTAGTGTCCTATTCTCTTGAATATGCTCCAGAGAAAAGAAATAATTTACTCGAAATCACATAGTGAGTTAATGGCAGTGGAAAGAACCCTGGATTTAGCATCTCAGGCTATGAATCTGAATCCCAGTTCTTCTACTTATTATCTTTATGGAGGGAGGTAGAATGGGGAATGGGGTGGGAATCCAAGCTTATCTAAATATTTTATCATCTATTCTATTTTGAAAAATAGGCTTCATTCTGCAAGCATAACTCAAGTTCTTTTTTAGCACCCAAACAAAGGAATCCCAAGATTCCCTACTCTCCCCTTCCTATTTTCAGGAACATCTCCCTCATCACCTTCACCTCTTGCTTAGTCCATATGCTACTTCCTCTTTCTAAATCCCCCTTATTTTTATTCTCATTAGTGGCTATTACCATAGACAGCATAGGTTCTGACCTCTCTCTGCAAAAGTCACTTCCATACAAGTATTGTATATCCTTGTGTTCGTGTGTAAGTTATTTTGTCTTTTCTGTCTTGTCACTAACAATAATTCTTCCTCATCCTTTTTTCCCACTTGCTCTAGGCAATCCCACCTAACAAGTCACCAGTCTTGAGCATGTAACCATATCTTCCCCAAAGAAAGGTCATGAAGGAAACAGAACAGCCCTCATAACTTTCTTTATAACATATAAATATTATTAGACTTTATATCCAAAGATTTATCTCATCCAAAAAACACTAGCAAAAGCCTAATGCATGCAAGACTTACTGCTAGGTTTCCAGGTTACAAATAAAACAGGCCCTGCCCTAGAGGAGCTTATGTTATATGTACAAAGATGTGCAAATTAAAGATCATTTAAGCAGTGAGAATACTAACTGATAGAAGCAGGAAAGGTTTTGAATAGGAAGTATCATATGGACTAAGCAAGAGGTGAAAGTGGTGAGGAAGGTGTTCCTGAAAATAGGAATTCCTGAGAATAGGAATTCTGCAAGAATTGTCTGAAAGGTCACGAGTCATCTTATCTTGCAGTTTAGAGAACAGCAGTAACCTTGAAGAGTACAGTTTTCATCCAGTGGTGGAAGCAGCAGCCAAATTGCAAGGGGGTACAAAGAGAGTCAGGATCAAGGCTTTTTAAGCATGGTAGGAGACATAGGGAGGTTTATAAGCAGCAAAAAAAGGAGCTAATATATAAGGAGAAATTGAAGATGAAAGAGAATTATTAGTCTGGTAAACTCTAGTCCAAGAGAATATGGAAGGGGATGAGGTCAAGGGTACCTGTTAAAAAGTTGGTCTTGACAAAGAAAAAAGCTGCCTCTTCAGAAACTGGAGAAAAGCAGTAGAATGAAGTATGATATAGAGGAGCTTTGATGTGTGAAGTAGAAGAGAAAGGGGAGCTCATATAAGATTTTCTCATTAAAGTAAAAGGCAAAGTTCTCTTCTTAGTGGGAAGTGAAAGGGAAGGAAGGGATCTCTCTGTGAATGGAGTGGTGTAGAAAACTTGAAGAGAGAAGAAAAGGTTTGGAGTAGTTATCATGAGGAGTCTGATAGTGGGTCAAGGAATAGATGGATTCTAATATAGTAGTGAAGGCTCAACTGAAATTAGATAATAAACTTTTGTAGATTTAGTCAACACTTTTATGAATACCTACAGCAGGATTCAGTAGCACCTCAGTAGATGTAGAGAAAAATCAATGGAATAATCTCAGATTAGAGTTAAGAGTTTGGCAATTTGTAACAAAAGACAGAACAAGGAAGAAAGAAAAGGCAGAGGACAGAGTATAAATGAACTGGTCAACAGGGAGGAAAGTGAGACCTCAGTGATTGTCTAGGGAAATCATAAGAGAATGAGGGATTAGAAGTCATAGTCAAGACAAAGAATAGATTTAAAAGGAATGAGCCAAAGAGAGAAAGGAAAGCATTAAAAATTATGAGAGAGAAAATAATTACAGAGTTCACTTCTTGGCTACCCCTCCCAACCTCTTCTGCCCTTGGTCCATAACATACCTAAGCAACAAAATCTATAGAGCATACAATGACTGATATTTGCAAGTGGCCAGCCAAATCAGAGACGCCTGTGGCCCTTGGTGGACAGAGAAGGAAAGTGAGACCTGAATCAAGCCAATTAGAGATGAAGAAAACTGATTTAGAAAGGGGGGGAATGATATCAGTCCTCATTAGCCAGGGCAAATAACATTTCAAAGCCATGTTTTTGCCATGAGAACATCTTCCATATGGAGAAAGATGAATGATCTCAGAATAATCCCAAAGGTTTCCTTCATAAAGTTCATAACTTTCTGGCTAACTCCATTCTCCATTAACTGTTCTCCTTAGCTTCAACTCTACAGAACAACATAATCCTACATGAAGCATCTCCTGCCCCACCCCTTTCAGTTTCATTTTGCATCTTGTCTTCTCCCATTAGAATGTAAATTCCTTACAAGCCATTCTACAATTGACAAATAGTCAAAGGATATGAACAATTTTCAGATGAAGAAATTAAAACCATTTCTAGTTATATGAAAAGGTGCTCTAAATCACTATTGATCAGAGAAATGCAAAGACAACTCTGAGGTACCATCACACACCTCTCAGATTGGCTAAGATCACAGGAAAAGATAGTGACAAATGTTTGAAGGGATATGGGAAAACTGTGACACTAATACATTGTTGATGGGGTTGTGAATCGATTCAATCATTCTGAAGAACAATATGGAACTATCCCAAAGGCCTATCAAAGTGTGCATATCCTTTGATCCATCAGTGTCTCTCCTAGGTCTGTATCCCAAAGACATCATAAAATAAGGGGAAAGGATCCATATGTGCAAAAATGTTTGTGGCAGCTCTTTTTGTAGTGGCAAGGAACTGGAAACTGAGTGGATGCTCATCAATTGGAAAATAGCTAAATAAGTTATAGTATATAAATGTTATGTAATATTATTGTTCTATAAGAAATGATCAGCAGAATGATTTCAGAAAGGCCTGGAGAAATTTATATGAACTGATGCTAAGTGAAAATGAGTAGAAGCAAGAGAACATTGTACACAGCAACAACAAAATTATATGATGATCAATTCTGCTGAATTTGGCTCTTTTCAACAGCAAGATGATTTAGGCTGATTTCAAAAGACTTGTGATGAAGAAAGCCATGTGAACCCAGAGAGAGGTTCTGTGGGGACTGAGTATGGATCATAACATAGTATTTTCACCTTTTTGTTGTTGTCTGATTGCATTTTGTTTTTTTCTCATGTTTTTTTTTTCTTTTTTGATCAAATTTTCTTGTACAGCACAATTGTGGAATATGAATAGAAGAATTGTATATGTTTAACATATATCAGATTGCCTGCCATCTAGGGAAAGGGGGAGGAGAAAAGGAGAGAGAAAAAGGGTTTGCATGGGTGAAAGTTGAAAACTATCTATGCATATATTTTGAGAATAAAAAGCTTATAAAATAAAATAAATAGAATGGAAATTCTTTGAGGGCAAAGACTGTCTCCTTTTTTTTTAATCTGCAGCCCTTAGCACAGTACTTGGCACTTACTTGGCATTTTATATATATATATATATATATTCAATCCAATACATTATGTATTAAATGCTAAACTTTCAAGTAAAATGTGAAGTACTTTTTAGCTCTAGAATCATGATTCTTGGGTTTTGAATTGAAATTAAAAGGAGCAAGCTAATCCACAAGAGAAACAGGTTTTGAAGTCAGGACTTTAAGGAATTTTCCCATTTACTCTGAATTTCTTACCCATTTGATTATTAACTGATTTGTAATATTCACCTCTTTTTCTCCCTTTCAAACTCAAATCTTCTCCCTTTCCCAACCATACCATTTCTGTCAATGGTTCCAACATTCTCCTTGCCATGATGGATTTGGGATTTTAAAGCCCTATTTTATTCCCCTATTTCTCTTTATCTTCAACATCCATTTACTCACTGAGTATAGTCAAATCTATGTGGCCATGTCTTCCAGATTTGTTTCTTCTCTCCACTTCTATTGCCACCATTGTCATCAAAATAGATTCCATACCTGTCTGATTTTTGGTTTCCAATTCTAATGAATATCATGTATGTATATCAATTACAAAGGATAAGAGTTAGTCTTAGAAATATACATCTGATTTTGTTCAGTCATTTCAGCTGCATCTCACTTTTCATGATCCCATTTGAAGTTTTCTTGGCAAAGATACTGGAATGGTTTTCCATTCCCTTTTCCAGCTCATTTTACAGATGAGGACCTGAGTCAAAGTGACTTGACTAGAATACACAGCTATTAAGTGCCTGAGACCAGATGTGAACTCAAAAAGATAAATCTTCTCGATTGCAAGTCCAATGTTCTATCCACTCCAGCATATAGCTGTCACATATCTGATTATTTCTTATCTATAGAAGATCATAGATCCACTGTTAATAAGGATGTTATAAGACATTCATGCTATCTCCCTCATTTTACAGATTCCTTTTCAGCTTCCTAATTACCCCCCTCCTTCTAGTTTCTCTGGACCACATTCTCCCTTTTATCCTTCCTATATAAGTGACTATAAGTTTATATATGAGTTTATATATATATATATATATGTATATATATACATATATATAAGTTCATAGAAGAGAAAATCTATTGAATTCAACAAATGTTTATTAAAGACTGGAATAATTGGGAAACCCAGGATTAGCCTTCACTTACCATCCCCATTCTTATTAATATGCTATTCAATTGCTGATAAATTAATTTTCCTAAATATCAATTCCAAACATGCCTGCTTAAAATCTTACAGTCCTTGTGTCCATTGAAGAAACTCCAAACTGATCAGCCTGGCATAAAAGTCTCCTTCCAATGTAACTATAAAGATACCATTCAAACCTCTATCCAATTAAAGACAGCATTAAATTCTTACATCTCTTGAGACTCTTGACACTCTAGTCTTGAGACTAGAGTGGTTTAAAAGGAAAGGAATTAAGAAAAGTCCCTGGGAACAAATGCCTATCATTCACCCTGATGATAAAAAATTAGCTTTGAAAACAGAAGAGCTATAATAACTCAGTAGTTACCAGGACCTGGCAAAAATCACGAGCAAAAAACAATCTTTCAGTGAAGAAGCTGAATTTTTAAAGAAAGACCAAGATATACAGATTGCTGGGGATAGTTTGTCTTCTCCTCTCACTAACAAGATTCTTCAAAAAACGATCTTAAACATGGAAATATATGTAGAAGAATTGTACATGTTTAACATATATTGGATTATTTGCTATCTAAAGGAGAGATGAGGAGAAGAGAGGGAGAAAAAATTTAGAACACAAGGTTTTGCAAGGATGAATGTTGAAAACTATATATTTTGGAAATTTTAATATTTTTTTAAAAAGAGAGACAAAGGAATAGGTAAAACAAAGAAAAACTTACATGCAAAAAATAAAAAATTTAAAAGGTTCTTTATAGATGATGTTCTTCCTCCTTTTTGTAGTACTACTGACACCCCTCCTGTACATTCCTGGGTATGCATCCACTCAAAATCATAATTCATAGGCTCCCAGTAAGGGGATCTTTCAGGATAGCCCTATCAAATTGATACAATTATATAACATGGTTCTTTGTTTGAAGGTATTTAAGGGGCCTTTGCCCAAAGAGAGTGGGTATGCACACAGATGCCTTTCTGAGAAGACATAAGGAACTTCTTTGATTGGCTCCCAGTGACTAGGACTGCATCCAAAATAATAGTTACCTGGGAGTTTGAGGGTTAAATATTGTCAGCAAAACTGACTACAGTCTATATAAAATGACCTAATAGATATATTCATTCTTTCTTCATTCTTCCTTACCTTTCTTTTTGTATCTTTTTCCAAAGTGTAAGTATGGCAGAAATACCTCCAGGAGCAATAGAGAGTAGAGGAGGAGAGGATTACTCATAAGAGAAATATGTGGAAGCTACATTTTGGCAGGGCATAGTAGTACAAACCTGTGATCCCTCCTACTTAGAAGACTGAGGTTGTTGGATCCCTTGAGTTTTGGAGTTCACAATTGCAGTAGGGTTAAAATTAATTGGTGTCCATAATAAGTCTGACACCAGTATGGTGAGCCAGCAGGAGCGAGGGTTTAAGCTGTTGAAAGGAGTGTTTGAAGTGGGGCTGTCCTGAGAAGATCAAGGTTTTGATGCTAATGCTACATGTTATTATGGGATTCCAGGTAATATACTCCTTGGATTGGATGACCTATGAAGCTCCTTCCAATCCATGATTCTCTTATATAGCTGAGATAGGGTGCAAGCAAGGATAAAGCTAAACAAAAATATGAGTTAACTAAAAATCTACAATATGAGTTAACTAAAGATCAACAATATAGTAAATATCCCAAGGCAACATATGATTAATTTGCCCACTGAAGAGTCCAGAGAATAAGCATTCTAGGAATTCTGAGAGACACAATGCTTAGCAGAGTAGTTTTGGAAGGCTTTGGAGGAAAAATGAATTTGGACTTGCACTTTAATTGGCAAGGATTTGACTAGACCTGATAAAGGAATAGGAGGGAGTAGGCTTAGCTAATAAAGGGAAAGGGGGAGGTAGCTCAAGGTATGTGTGACAGCCAATGAGTAAACCATTTTTACTGGAACATTAGGCTTACATAAAAGAATAGTTAAAAATAAGACTGTGATGTTCAATGGGTACCAATAAAAACAATGGAACCTTGGTTAGGAAGGTAAGGAAATTTCTTAATAAGGAAATTTCTCCAGAGCAACAAAGTTGGTGAAGCCATCCCAAACCAAACCCTTAGGAGAATTTATAAATAAAAGTGTCATTTCACTCCCATGAGGTCTGTAGTTGATAAGTATCTTTCGCTTCTATTAAAGGTATTTGAAATGTTTGTCCATAAACTATACATTTGAAAATACCTTTCACTTCTATCCTAAATCATCCCTTTCATGATGGTGTCTCTTTAAGATCATATTTGTCTTATTAATAAGTCTCTATTACAAGTCTTGGGTTATTAAATGTGTAGTTAGCAAAATTATCAAAATATTCATAGAAGAATTCAATAAATCCCTCCAAATTAAATTGACATACACTTTGATATTCAATGATTTCAATGCACATAGATGCCAAAGACTGGCAAAATGCACAGAAGGCTTGTTTCAGATACATTATGAAAAATCTCTTTGAAAAGAGATGAACATAAAATAACACCACAAGAAATGAAATTGATTATGTAATAAGAAATAGGAAATGACCAGTTATTGATTGATGTGTGTAGACCCTGAAACAGCTGCCTATGTACAATCAGATCACTGATTCAACAGATCAGTGATCAAAATTAATACAATAAAAATAAGATAAAAATAAGAAAAAGCTACAGCTTATAATCAAAACACTTCCAGTATGACAAATTTAAACAAGTTGTTGATGCCTTTAAATGCTGTATGGATGACAGAAAACACACAGACACCAACTTCAATAGATCTACAGGAAGTTTAACCAATGTAAAACAATTATTATATCAAAAAAACTAAAAGAGTCTAATCAGCTAGTACTTGACTTACTTATCAAGAGGAGATGTGTCAGCCAAAGGCAGTCCAAGTTTACAATGCAAACCCATTTTGAAAATCTTGCAGAAAATGATAATGGAAGACTATAAGCAATATCCCTTCATAGAACAAAGAAGCAGTGAAGGGTAAAATTAGTTTAAAGAAAACTTGGTAAAAGACCTAACTAATTAAATTTATTCTCAGAGCATTTAAGAATGCAACTATAAGATAACCAAAAAAAGATGGAAAAATATGAATATATATATATATATTTTTGTGTGTACACATACATACATATATTTACATTAGCATAGAGAACAATGGATACATCATGATTAGACTTTAATCATCATCCAATGTCAGATGGATTTAAAAAGGATACAGAAATGAAGATAGAGTGGGAGGGAGGGAGAGAGAGAGAGAGAGAGAGAGAGAGAGAGAGAGAGAGAGAGAGAGAGAGAGAGAGAGAGAGAGAGTTCTCAAAAGAAAAGCACCTAAATATTAGACCAAGGATAGATAAGTGACATAAATGACTATGATGCAAATGACACAATTGTGAGGGATAAATCCTCACAAAATCTGAAAAAATTAGATTCCCAACAAAAAAGATAGACAAAATAAAAAAAAGTGACCCAGATATCATGAACAAATACCAACCTTGATATAAATTTTCCCATCTACACAAAAATTTATAAGATTAATGTGCACATTCATTTAGGACATTCTCTTTTTAAAAAACTTTTTCTATTTAAAGTTTTGAGTTCCAAATTTTATTCCCTCTCTCCCTCCCTCTTCTTCTTCCTACTCCCTGAGTTGGTAGACTGTCACATATAGGTTATACATGAGCAATAGGTGTTTTTCATTTTAGTTATTTTGTATAAGATAGAATAAAAAATGAAAGAAAGTGAAAAATCGCATTTTCAGTCTATATTCAAATCATATTGGTTCTTTCTCTGGAGGCAGATAGTATGCTTCATCATTAGTCCTTTGGGATTGTCTTGGATTATTGTGTTGCTGAGAATCACTGTCAATAACAGCTTTTCATCAAACAATATTGCTATTACTCTGTACAATATTTACTATGCATCAGTTCATATAAGTCTTTCCAGGTTTTTCTAAAATCATCCTGATTATTATTTATTATAACAAAATAATATTCCATTATGATCATATACCACAGCTTGATTTGCCATTCCCCAATTAATAGGCATTCCTTCATTTTTCAATTCTTAGCCACTACTACAAAAAAAAAAGATTTGCTATAAATATTTTTGTATAAATAAGTACTTTTCCCTTTTGGGATGTCTTTGGGATATAGAACTAGCTATGACATCACTGTATCTAAAGTTATGTACAGTTTTATAACTGTATTGCTCTCCAGAATGAATGGAGCAGTTCAAAACTCTATCAACCTTGCATTAGTGTCCCAGTTTTAGGACATTCTTAATGAAGGTATTAGCAGGAAACTGGAAGGCTTTTTAAGTAATATTCCACATTTTTTTGCCATCACTCAATTAACAAAGATCTAGATCTAGAGAATACAAGATCCTATTATGTTTATTTTTGCAGACTCTTTTAAAATTCAGTTCAGAAAATTACCACTGTAGATATTTTATTCTAATCACCAGCCCTGAAATCAGGAGTTCCTGAGTTCAAATCTGGTCTCAGACACTCAATACTTAATACTTCCTAGCTGTGTGACCCTGGGTAAGTCATTTAACCCCAATTGCCTCAGAAAATAAATAAATAAATAAATTGTGTGTGTGTGTGTGTGTGTGTGTGTGTGTGTGTGTGTGTATTCTAATAAGGTATCTTTCATGTACACATCAAAATTCTCAAAGATTCCTTGAAAGATAGAGTAACATGCACAACCTTAGTCCTTGATATCTTGATCAGATGCAACCAGGTATAGTAATGAACAGTATCAGTATATAGTAGCATCTATTTCACAGGATTTTTGTGAGAACCAGATGAAATAATATATGCAAAATTATTTTTAAATCTTATAACACTACATAAATAGTAATAGTAATAATAAGTATCAAGCAAGGCATAAAACTTTGTGATGTATATTTGTCAATGGTGTTGCCATTATCATGGGAGAGATACAATAAAAGACTGAATCAAAGAGGAATTACTTGTTCATCACAGGTTCTTAATCTGGAATCTATGAATGGATTCAGGAAGTCTATGAAACTGAATTGAAGGAAATTACATTTATTTCAATATAATTGGTTTCTTTTTTAATCCTACATGTTTGTTTTAGGTGTTTAAATACATTATTGCAAACCGGGATCCATAGGCTTCATTAGATTGCCAAAGAGGCCCATGACACAAAAAAGATTCTTAATTCCTGATGCAAATGATAAAGTCTTATAGAGACATTCCTGTTTTCAGATAGCATTGTTCTGGTTTACATCAATGCCAGAGCATTGTAGAATATCCTATCATTCAGGAGAGTCTGGTTTAACCAGGAATGAAAGATGTTCATAATCCAAATGATGGCATGGAATAAAACAAATAACCTATGGATTTCATTCATCAATACACATAAAATCATAGGTTTCTACATATAAAGATGGGAGGGACCAGTCCAAATCCCTCATTTTGCAGGTAAGAAAATTGAGGCCCATTTCCCATAAATGACTTGGCCAAAGTCACTCAGGAAGTAAAGTTATTCTCCCGTTGAATTATAAATTCCTTTGAAATAGGCAATTTATTTGCCTCTCTTCATTATACCCAGTGCTTAGCACATTGCAAGCACCTAGTGAAAACTTAATAAATGTTTTTGACTTAATTGCAATGCAAATGAAAAATAAGGTAGATCCAGAATTGAACAAGGAAAGGAAAATGACTGATAGATTTTGGGAAATTGCAAAAGTTCAATAATTATCCCAAACTTCTCCCTGAAACAAAAAATATTTAAAAGTGAGTATCTTATAAGGCAATGGAGAGGTCCATGAGGAGGCTGCAACACATGATAAATATTGTGCTATCAAGAAGAACAAGAGTAAAAGATGTCATCATGTCATCAATGAAGCATGTGAATAGACAGGAGAGGGGGAGGAAAGGAGAAGATAATCCAATCACTGTTAAGAAATAGCAAAGGATAGCAGCTGGACAGCTCCTGGCCTCCTTTCCTATCCTCCCCATATCAAGAGAAAGTTGCAGAAGCTTCCCGATGTATTTATTGGTGGACACCATGTAATAAACTTACAGAAGGTCACAGGAAACAATCACATAAGAAGAGCAGGCACAAATGGATGGGTTGGAATCTACATTGTTTGAAAAAAAAATTCCATTGATCAGATACCAAGTCCATTTGAGTCTTATGAGGTAAATTATAGGTATACAATATTGTTTCATAACCCCTCCCCTGCCATAGTTCAAAACAAGAATCAGTAAAGTTTACTGTTCCTTTTGTTTTTATTACCAGGCTGGTTGGTTCACTCATCACTTGGCCAGATTTGGAGCCAAAAGGGAAGCAGTTTGGTGTAATGTAATACATTTTAGACTTGGGTCTAAATCCTGCCTCAGACTTACTTGGTGTTGGATCATGGACAAAGCCCTTAACTCACAAACTCAGTTTGCTAATCTTAAAAATGGGAATCCTAATGTTCTACTACATATTCATATAATTGTTGGGAAGAAAACTCTTTGAAAACCTTAAACATTCTAGAAATAAGAACTGTTCTTAATAAACTTGGAAGATTATTGAGTCAGTATCTTTCATTTTATACAAGAGAAACCTAAGCCCAGGAGTCTGTAGGGTCCTGCCCAAGATCCCATACTATTAAGCAGCAAAGCCAGGAATCAAATCCAGATATCTGACTCTAAGTCCAACATTTTTTCCACTTCACCTTGCTGAGATTCAGGTGCATCCCTTTTGTATAAGTTCAGTTGGCCTTTTTTCATCTACTTGAACTCTGATATGAATTCCTGGATTCAATCTAGCACTTTTTTATGAAGACTTTGTTCTCTATTCTCTGCCCTTGTACCTTTGTCTGCCTCTGTCTTTCTTCTTCCTCACTGTCTCCCTGTGTCTGTCTCTGTCTTGATCTACATGTCTCTCTCTCACACTGTCCCTTCCCATTATTAAATTAGGGATACAGTCCCTTCTTACCCCTCTATTCACTATTCATTTTCCACTCATACTTCAAGATATTCATTTTGACAGAAAGACTTCCCACCACCATCCCCAAGATGAATCTTTTCCTTCTCAGAACTCTCATAAGACTTTGAACTTGAGTAAACTGCAAACACCTTAAGGGTAGAAGCCATATTTTCTTATCTGTTTTGGTGTTTATCATAGTGTCTACAATAAAATAAATAAGTTTGGCAAATGAATTAATCGGTTAAATTATTTGGGACTTCTCAGTCCCTGCAAACTGAATAAAATCATCACTCTTCCTGAATATGCTTTTTAGAGATGCAAAATAAAATCTTCTGACACCAAAGCAAATATTCTTTCTATTATATCACACAAAGGTTACATTGGTTTATTGATTTACTTGTTATATTGGTTAACATCCAATATAATTTGTGAAGAGGAGTATACCTTACCAAACTTATTTTCATTCCTATGAGCACATCTTTACTAATACAGTTTCCTTATTTCCCTGAAATGTCCATTCCTCATTGCCCATGTCTACCCAAATCTTATAGTCTAGTGCTTGTTCCTTTATGTCACACTTAGATAGATCTTCTCTGGAGAGAAGTCTCAGGAGGCCTCTCTGAGGCCCCTCTTTCTTCCAGACCCATGCTCCCTGCACCAGCCTAACTCTCTATTCCAAAAAGGACCAAGGTAGTACTATTTGGCTTCAGGTAAAATTGTCCTTAAACCAAAGTCTCACCATAATCCTTTCTTGCTCAATAAATGCCTCTTCTGGCTTTTAAAGCCCTTCACAATCTGATTTGTGCCTTCCTTTCTTGCCTCACTGTGTATTACTCCTTTTCTCATCTCCAACAGATTAGCCATATCGGCTTTCTTGCTGTTCCTGTCACACAGCACCTTATTTCTCATCTCCTTCCCTTTGCCTGGAATGCACTTCCTCCTAATCTCTATATTGTAAAATCCTCAATACCCTTCAGCTTCAAATCAAGTACCCACTCCTCCATGAAGTCCCTCCTGATCCCTTAATAAGGCAGTTTCATTCCTGCCTCAGCACCTAACATTTATTTTACATTTATTCTATATAAATCACATATACTTTGGTATTGATTGGGTGATAGAGGAGACACTTGCACAAGACCACCCAGAATGGTATACTCACATCAAAGGAGGTGCTATGCTCTATGAGTGAAGCAGAATTCTATTAGATCAAATTATATATAAATATATTGTCTCCAATAAGTTTCTTAAGGAGAGAAACTATTTTAATATCATTATTATTTGCCTAACACCTAGAATGGGGCCTTGATCCGAGAGGGGACTTAATAAATGTAGATGAATTGACTGATCAGAATGCCCAGATAATGCTGCATTCTCCTTACACCCCAAACTGGCCGGTACATAATTATAGGGCAAGCACCTCTGCCCTAGCAGATCCCTGGAAGTATTGGCTCCAGCACCCATTCATTTTTTGCAAAGGATCAATGTACCTGTGTCTGGTTTTTGATATATTTATAGCAGTGAATGCTCTTCTTTTAATCACTTGGTCCTCCCAAAAGATTGGGAGGAGACTGGGAGGAATTAGAGACACCACTACCCCAAGTAGAATAGCAGTGATCTCATGCTAGAGTGATCTGTACTCATGTCTGCTCTGAATCACTGCACTGCTCCCCGAGCTCTGCCTTTCATTGTCCTTTTAAAATCTGATATTTGATGTTAAACTGTAGTGAGTGATGGCATGAGTGCTAAGGAGACTCACCAGAGGCCCTTCCCCCAGGCGTCTATGTCTGAACCCTTAGCTGCTGCCCAAAGCCTGGAAAGTGAAAGAAACTAAAAGGTCTGATCAATTAACAGAGGGGCAGGTGACTGTCCCTATAATATGGCCTGCTGTTAAATGGCCCCTAATGCATCATATTCCCTCCTGGATGGGGAGATTTTTCTAATTTAATCAATTTTGCAAATCAGCTTGACATGCTTAATTGATCTTGTTCACATCTGATATTGTCTCTGTCACTCTCTAGACCCGCACTACCCCCCTTTCCTTGACTCTCCTTTGCTGAGCTATTGGAGGGAAGGGAAGCAAGGAGAGTCATTAAAAACCAGAAGATTTCTCTTATGCTCAAAGCAAACAGGGAAGAACTGGAATTGTGCCTGGACTAAATTCAATTGAGTAAAGGGGGTGGGGGAGTAGAAGGTTACAATAAAACAGGATAATCTAACCAATGACCAAAATAATGATGAGCTAGGGCTGACTTGTCCCCCAGGAAACTCACCTTCAACTGTATCTCCTCTCAGAAACTGAGGAAAGCCATTCCAAGAAAGGAGCCTTTGGAATAGTCCCAGATGCCAGAGAATTAGAAGGCAAAATCTGGGAAAATGTGCCCCTGACCTGGAACAAAGCACAACCTCTCCTTCCCATGGCAACATCCTGGGACAAAGCTCCTGCTGTCCCCTGCTGCTTACTAGTGACCAGAAGGGGAGTAGTCTTTACTATTCGGCCATAGTCACAACACAAATTCTAATGTTCTGGGGGGAGAACAGGACTGGGAATTTGAGGATCTCAAGCCCATGAAAAGATCTGGGCAAGTCCCTTCTCCCTGAGAAACTGAGACGCAGTCTTTCTGTAAGTAAAATGAAAAAGATCAGCAGTTCTTCACCTTTTTTGTGTTACAAACTCCCTTTGTCTTGTGAAGCCTTTTCAGAATAAGCTTTTAAATGAATGAAATTACAAATGAAAACAGTTACAGTTACAAAAGAAAACACTCATATCAGAATACAGTTACCAAAATGCTTTATAACCAAACAAGTTCAAGGACCAGGCTAGAAACCCCTGAACTGGTTGATCTACAAAGGCTTTTTCAACTCTAGAGTCTTATAATTACACACACACACACACACACACACACACACACACACACTCCACCTCCCTCCTTATAACAGTCCAATTGAACTTCAATCTGGAGCCTGTGATCTTGCCTAAATCAATTTCACAGAGGAAACACATTAGTAGTGACAAGGAAAGAATCTTTATGAGTTGAATGTAATAGCCCACCCACCACCCCGAAGATCCCCTGAAAGCTTAACAGAGGAAAAGCTTTGAATTCCCCTTAAAAAGGAGGGAGGAATGTCTGATCTCAGTGACTAAGGACAAACCCAGATCATCTCTCCTGTCCTGTCTCTTGTATGAAAAGGTCAGCACTAGCATGACCAGGTGGTTCCCCTGACAATTCACAAAAGCTGGCTTTTTCCTCTGCCTTCTCTCCAACAGCCTTTCTGCTCACTGGTGGAGATGGGAAAACCATTTACGTGCCTCCTCACCATGCACCCACTTTCCATTTTGACTAAATGGTTGTTGACAGCCTTCCCATTACAGGCAAGATTTCTCTGCATGCTGACAAAGAGATGAAGGCCTGAAAAACAATTGGACTGAATCTGAATTGGCTGTGACTTTTGGGAAATGGAACTTTTGGGGTAGATGAGGTTTCCCATCTATATCCTCATCACATTCAGAGGCTTGAATGACTTTCTTGCTCCGGATTTTTAGGATTTACCAGGGATTATTAAAAACTATGCCTTTTAGAGTTAGAGAAATTTTCTTCCTACCTTTCCTGGACAAAGAATCCAGGTCTCTTTGTCTCTCTCCTAGTATGCAATTTTCTGTGTCTGCATGTCCATCTCCATTTCTATTTTGCCCATTTTCTGAATATATAGAAAGTTTCCTCTTTGTGATTTGCAAAACCCCTAACTGAGGATGGTGACCAAAAGAACCTTCTCCAATCCACTGCTGCCTTAATACTACTATCTCTGGTCATAGGGTCTAGGGATCTCCTGAGATCATATGACATATCCTCCTGAACTTTGCTATTCTGAGACTGCCACTTCCTAGCTGCCATCACTGGGGATGAGATTGGATCATGAGTCTTCCTTATGTCCAAGGGCCTGAGCCTATACCTAGCCCCTTCTGCTTTTCTAGTTTCTGTTCCTCTCCCTTTTTTGTACAGTAATTCCAAGCTATAGAGTTCACATAACACTAAAACTCTAAGATCTTCAATCCCAAGATTCAATCAGTAAAGAGAAGTAAACTTCCTGGGTGCAAGGACTATTTCCTACATTTGTTTTTTTGTCCCCAAGTTTCCAGCACAGTGACTTCACATACTCTATCTCCTAGATCTATACATTTTAACTGATCATCCTCCATGGTAAGAATGCCATACCTCCTCATCTCTGCCTTCAGTCTTCTATAGCTTCCTTCAATCCCAACAAAAATCCCATTTTCTGAATACAGAGAGGTTTGGAGAGACTTACATGAACTGCTGCTGAGTGAAATGAGCAGGACCAGGAGATCATTATATACTTCAACAACAATACTATATGATGATCATTCTGATGCACATGGCCTTCTTCAACAATGAGATGAACCAAATCAGTTCCAATTGATCAGTGATTAACAGAACCAGCTACACCCAGTGAAAGAACGCTGGGAAATGAGTGTGGACTGCTTGCATTTTTGTTTTTCTTCCCAGGTTATTTTTACCTTTCTAAATCCAATTTTTCTTGTGCAGCAAGAGAACTGTATAAATATGTACACATACTTTAACACATGTTAACATTTAACATGTATGAGATAGCCTGTCATCTAGGGGAGGGGGAGGGGAAAGGAAGGAAAAAGTTGGAACAGAAGTGATTGCAAGGGTCAATGTTGAAAAATTACCCATGCATATGTTCTGTCAATAAAAACCTACAATGATGAAAAAAAATCCCATTTTCTTCAAGAAGCTTTTCCCAATCCTTTATTTTAGCTCCTTCTTTCCTTTAATCATTTTATATTTATCCTGACAATAGTTTGTCTCTTGGCTTGCTGGCTCTCTTATTAGAATATGAGTTCCTTGGGAGTTCCTTTTGCTTCTTTTTCTATATCCAGCACTTAGAACCTCCCTGGCAGGTGCTTAATAAATGTTTATTGACTGACTGAATGAATGACTAACAGTAGTTACTTAACAAATTATCATTGAATGAACATCCAGGATAAACTGTCAAGCATCTAATAGGTTGTATTCCAATAAGAAAATATCATTAGTCATTTCAATGTGATTTCAATAGGAATCACCACTCATTGTATAAGGAAACATCTTCAAGGCTAGAAGAAAAAAAAAACTCATACTTTAACCTTGTTAAATGGACCAAGTCACACCCTTAACCCATAAAATTAAAATATGTTGCACTATAGTTTTTAAAAAAGAGCACTTGGGGCAGCTAGGTGGAACAGTGGATAGAGCACCAGCACTGAAATCAGGAGGACCTGAGTTCAAATTTCACCTCAGACACTTAACATTTCCTAGCTGTGTGACCCTGGGCAAGTCACTTAATCCCTATTGCCTCAGAAAAAAAAAAAAAAAATAAAGTACTTGACCTGGAGTCAAAGCACTTGGATTCAGATTAAAAAAAAAAAATCAAGGCTATGATGCTCCCTACATTTTGACTCTCTAGACTACTGAAAGATTTATCAACTGGGATTTTCTGATCCAACCAGAATCACCTGCGTATCTTAATTCTTGGCTATTTGTGGCCTTCAATATCTCCTGAAACATAGATTTAACTTTCAAATTATATTTAATCTTGTCCCATCCCCTTTCCCTCATCTCTTTTGCCCTGAAGTGATTATTGTCCACCTCTCCTGCAAATCCCCTTATAATCAAACATCATGGGCCAGGGCTAACCAGATCAATCTGGTACCTAAGATTTGATTTTGGAATAAAATAAAATACTCAGAGAATATCTAACAGTTTATAGAAGATTTATTCAGCCCAGTGAAGAAAGGATAATCAACAAGTATATTCAGTGAGGATACCATATTGATTCAGCTGAGTATGGTTTCTTAGTATTCTTCATGTTGTTTGTCCATGGTCAGAAGTCTCAGAGAAAGAGCTGGAGGTCTAATGACTTTTTATATTTAAGTGACCAGGGAGTCATGTCAATAGCTTGAATTGTCCTATAATCCAATCAAGACTCAAAGATAGTTTCAGTACCTTTTAAGGGAAAAAAAAACAGTCTGACTTGCATGGGACAAGTCTTAGAAAAAGTTAACTCAAGCAATATAACAGGATCCTTGAAAATACCATTCCTATATTATTAGAGGCTTTTTTCAGTATTGCCAAGATAGTTTACTTATAGCTACAAAGGCAGGACTGCCAACTATATTGACAATCCCCTAGGAACTATTAGGAAGACTAAAGGCTAAGCCAATAATAGTTTCCTTTCACAAAAAAAAAAAAAAAAAAAAAAAAAAAAAAAAGACCCACCGAAAGGACCTTCCAAGAACTTGAAAGCTGTAAATTCCTGGCTGATACAATACTGAATGTCAATAGACTTGATTCCAGGAACCACAGAGAGTCATCCAGATCTTTTCACTGGAAGAGCAGAAGACTAGACTTCTTAGGATACTCCAAACCAATGCATCTAGTGAATGTAAATGGAGATTATTCACATTCTATAGCAAGGTAGGATTGGTGGAATCCTACACAGAAGACTAGGATAAATCCTGGGCTACTTCTGACCTCAAAGAAAATTCCTATTTAGTAGAGAATATAAAGAAATTTTTCCATGAGTTCAAAAAAGATTTTTGATGCCCACCTAGTAGCAGCCCCATTGAGGGGAAGGAATCATAACAGAATCACTAATCAGCATGAAGGATACCTCTGTTATGGCAGATTATTTTGGGAAGAGCTTGGTTATGGCTACTTAGAGTGAATTAACCCAGCAGAACATAATTAACTACATGCCCACTTATCTTGAAATAAGTGCCCAGAGTCCCATCTCAGGTTATGGCCAACATTGAGTATGTCATTCATGTCAAATATATTTTTCTTTCCAGGACCCAGTAAACAACTGACATTCTCCCCCTACACTTCTTTGATAGGAAGTAACATTAAACTTCTTCACTGACTTTCTCCCTTCCCAATAGTATGAGTCCATTTTTGTGGTGATCAACTTTTTTAACCAAGATCCGTCTACTTCTTCCTGCTTATAACACTTTCCTTCATAGTTGACACTTCCATTTTCCCTAAAAGAAACTTAATTCAAGCTGTTCAAGAAGCTTTTCAAGTTCTGTGGCCTTTTCTTTCCTCTCCCCTCTAAGAAGGACTCAAAATGATAGCACATTTCTGAGCCATGACTATTCATCTATAGTGTCTCAATTTTTGGATATTTGTATTATGCAGTAACTATGGTAACAATCTGAGTTTGAAATTGTTTTCCTTTCTTCTGTTATGAGCTTTCCCTTCCTACAAGTGAAGGTACTACTACCCCCTAGACAACCAATTTGAATATTGAAGCCATTTTTGATTCTTCCCTCTCCCTTACCTTCACATCTAATCAACTAACATATCTTGTCAACTCCACCTCTATGACTTCTCTCTAATGTGTCTTCTCATTTATCCAGAAACTGCCCTAGTTAAGAACTTGATGTCCTCTTTTTGGGCTATTATAACAACCTCTTAACTGGTACTTTGCCTCTAATTTCTTTCCTTCTCTAATACACCATCTATGCACCTCCCAAAATAATCTTCTGAAGGCTCAGGTCTGAAAATGTCACTCTCCTCAAAATTCTTCGTTAGTGCTCTAGGCTCCAGGATGAATTACAAACTCCTCAGCCTACCATTTAAGGCCTTCCAGATTCTGTCTCCTAGCTACCTTTCCTGGCTTATTTCAGATTATTTCATATATTTTATATTTCAGTTGATTCCAGTAGTAACTCCCTAAATTCAACATCTCATTTCTTTCCCTTCTGTATCTATACTTCTCATCTTTCTGTATTGGAATTTTTATCTTCATCAACTCAGGTTTTTCTACTTCCTATAGCCTTCCTTGATAGCCCAGTTGTTAATGTCCTCTTCCTTGTCAAGCTCCCTATTTTTACACACACACACACACACACACACACACACACACACACACACATACACACACACACACACACACACACACACACACACACATATATATATATATATATATATATATATATATATATATATATATATATATATATATATGTTATAAGTCAATGGAGTACAGCCTCATTTGTGACATCTGTGACACTGTGTTACCAAAACAACTCTCTATGACAACTCTGATTTAATTTTCATAGGTATATCCAGACCAAACCCAACCAGAGTCCTGCCTTAAATATATGTCTCTTGAAGTAGAATATAAACTCTTTCAGGAAGGAGATGTTTTTATTTAATATGTATGGGAATGCCTGCCATCTAGGGGAGGGGTGGAGGGAAGGAGGGGAAAATTCAGAACAGAAGGGAGTGCATAGGATAATGTTGTAAAAAATTACCAATGCATATGTAATGTCAAAAAATGTTATAATTATAAAATTAATAAAAAATAAATGAATAAATAAATAAAAAGGAAGGAGATGTTTTGGGTTTTGTCATTGTATTTCTAGCATCAGAATGCTTTGAATGTGGCAAGAATCAAATGACAGCACAAAAACAAAGTGATACTATCATTATGGGAAACAACTCATTTCTTAGGTAGGAATAGAGATTAACTCAACCATTTGTGTACAGTCAGACTACCAAGTTGTTAGGGAAAAGACCCAAATTAATACAAATCAAAGGTAAAATATAAATGAAAAATGATAAAATTATAACTAAAGTACTTGTGATATAACCTATTTAAGCAAACTATCAATGTCTCAGAATTGACTGATGGTCATTGGTGGTTGATGTCCTATGTTTTTCAAGAGGACCAAAATGACATCACTATGCTAGAGTCCAGTTATGACCAATCAAACCAGTACAAGCTCAGAATATTCTACCACAGATTGGGCCCAAATAATCCATGTGAACATTTGGAGTGGATTCTCTAAATGTGTACATCCTGGGTTTCTTTTGAGCTACTTCAATTCTGCTTTGGCTCATAAAGCACAGCATCTTCTCTGATTAAAGACACAATGTCTGGCAGTTCTATGCCAGTGCCCCAGAAAGTATGCTGTCAAGGTAAGTGAACTTATTCACAGCATTTAAAACTTCTCCATTTGCTATAATCAGTTCTTCTACATATGGATGATGTGGTGCTGATAGAACAATCATGTTCTCTTGGTGTTGTCAAATCAAAGTCAGCACAAGTAGCAGAAAAGCAATCCATGTTTTGTTGCATCTTAGCTTGATGGCTACATCAAGTGCACAATCATCTGCAAACAAAAAAAATCATGAACCAACACACTCCTTCCACTTTAGTCTTGACTATGAATGGAAGAAAGAATATACAAAACCTCCAATTATGAACATTTTCATCAGCTGCCTCTCATGCCTAGAATTCTCTCCTTCCTCAACTCTCTACCTCTTAGTTCCCTGCAACTTCCAGCTAAAATTCAGGAAGCCCTATAAATTTTCAGAAAACCCTATAATTCTAGTGTTTTTCCTCTACTTGTTATTTCCTTCTACTTGTTATCCTTTATAGAACTCATGTGTATATGATTATTTACATCTTGTCTTCCCCATTAGACTGTGAGTTCTTTGACAGCAAAGATGGTCTTTTGTTTTTCTTCATATGTTCAGTGCCTAACAGATTGCCTAGAACAGAATAAGTGCTTACTAAATGTTTTTGACTGACTGACAGATAACAATAAATTCACATAGAAGTTCAACCAATGTAAACCAATTGTCATAATGAGGAGACCAAAAGAGTCTAAAATCCATCTTAGCAAAAGATCAACTTACTTGCCAAGAAGAGATCCAAGAACAATATTTAAAATACAAATTAATTTATAAAATCTTATGGAGAAATGTACTGGAATATTATAGGCAGTATTGTCTCATTAAACAGAGAGAAGGAATGAAGAATAAACTAAATTTTTTAAAAGTTTGGCAAGAGATTTAAGTGGATGAAATCATTCCAAAATTCTAAAGGATGAAGCTGGAAGGGGCACTCATAAAAATGAAATATGGAAACATTTGAAAAGATTTCTTAACAAAATTCTTTTTACCATCAAAGATAGTGGAGTCACCACTTTGGACGCAAATATCACTGTCTAGATATGTTTATAGAAAAGGCGGAAAAAACAACAAAGTAAACATGAAGAAAGAGACAATCAACAGAACTTCACCAAATATAAATAGTGGATATCCATTTTGGCAGCGACACATTTGTGATGACATTAAGGAGGAGAGTACCTGGGTACTTAACATGGAAGATACCCAAAACAAAATGGGGGACAAAAACTCGGCCCAAAAAAGGGGGTAGGCTAAGAGAACATGAATAACTAATGACCTATGTGCTCTACTTTTCCCTTGATATAACAAATTTATGAGAATAATCTACAAATGTATCATGGGTATCTTTAATGAGGGAATTAGAAGGGAATAGACAGGCTTTTACAAGTCATGTTCCATAGCAGACCATATCTTTCCATCCTACAATTGACTAATAGATGGAGCAAATACAAGATTTTATGCCTATGATTTGATGATATTTTTTAAAGAATCCCTTTAGCTAGTACAAAATCCTATATTAAAAGCTCTCTTCCTCCATGTGTCTCATACATAAGCTAGAATTATATACTTACTTATATATAACAGAGAGCTCTGATCATTAATGTCAGATGAGACATAATACAAAGAGATTTCTGCTTGACAACAGTGCACAGCACAGTTATAAGATATATCTCATACAGTACAAGTTTAAAAAAACTTCTCAGTAGATCATGAGGTCTTCCAGCTGTTCCTATTTGATAATATTATGTTAATTATGTCATGAATCATGATATAACTTCTTGAGTGAGATCCAGAATCACTCAAAAGAGTTTGAGCTAACTACCCAGGCAAAATCAAGCGAATTAAAAATGCCAATTATTCAGATAACAACATGATGTTGGATGGACAAATACATAGAGCTCATCCACCAGTATATGTGCATTTATACATGTTTATGTATATATAGCTAACATTTATAATGTACTTCAAGGTCTTCAAAGGACTTTACAAATATTTTATCTCATTTTTATTTCATTTTCTCTTCACTACCACCCCAGAAAATACATAAAATTATTTTTCCCATTTTGCTAAGTGACTTGACCAGGATCATACAGCTAATACGTTTCTGAAGAATATTTTAAATCAGTTCTTCCTTACTCCAGGCCCATTGTTCCATCCAATGAATTACCTAATATATATAAACATACATACATACACATATACATACTATAGATATAAATATATACTTACAACTACATATATGTGTATGCCAAAATGCTTCTATACATGTACAGGTACAAATATACATATGATATATGTGTCTATAAATATGTCTATGTATATCTAAATAAATATAGTTGATGTGATCTAAATGAATATAGCACATGTGTGTCTGTGTATCCCTGCTTATTTATGTATGTGTATGTGTATATGTATATATGTAGAATACATACACACACACATACACACACACACACACATATATATGACAGACACTGAATTGGAACATTTAGTTGGCCCAAGGTTAAACATGAAGAGAAAAGATTGAATAGCCTTTGAGAAATTTCAGATTTCTTTTAATGATCCCAAGCTTTTTCCTGAAATAAACATCCATGCTTTTAATGTTAATATTCTTCTATTGTTGCTGGCTGATTGAGACACTGCTTTCTCCAAAGAATTTATGATGAGTACTGCTCAGAGGGCAGCAGATAGGCACATGGTGGGTAGGAGTAGGCTGCAACTTATTGAAAACAGGCAGTTCTGAAGCATAAGATTTGCAAATGACTAATGTCATCAAAGGAAAGCCTAAAAGATAAATATGGGTTGGTCACATAGTTAAAGCAAAGGCTAAAGAATGGATTACCCATGTGTTCCACTGAAATTCTCACAATCAATCAGTCAACAGTCAATCAACAAACATTTTAAAGCACTTTAATATATACAAAAGTGACTAGATTATATGTTGGATAGAAAGCTGGCCTCAGATCTGGGAAGAAGATCTGGAACTTCCTAAGAATATATGTTGCTGAGAAAGAAATGACCTGCATTAATAGAGGAAGTTATCTCACCTAGACATTCATTTTAATCAATGAAATCATGGGTTGAATCCTTATCCCCTTCCCTATGTGCCTGGCATTAGGTAAATGCAGGTGGAAAAAAAAAAGCAGAAGCATTCGATCCCCTCAAGGTGTTTATATTCTTATAATTAAGATGGTTCCCCAACCCCACTCAACTACCACTCCATGAAAAGCTTCTAGTAAAACATAAACAGAAGTCCCAGAATTAATAGTCATGGAAGTGTTTCAGTCTTTCTTACTAGAGGAAAAGAACATGATGATGAGTTCATAAATCCATTCATGGATTGGAGTATTTGAACATCCCAAATAATGTAAGACATGGCTTGACAAGTCGTTTTGTTTGCTTGTTTGTTTGTTTTTTAATAATTGAAGTGAGCTCCCTGTCCCTTCCTGGAAAGCATCTCCCTGGTTACAAACCTACACTAATCTCATTTTAAACAAACACAGCACTTAGTATCTGTGTGACCTTGGATAATTCACTTAATCCCCTAGACCTCAGTTGTTTCATCTTGAAAATGAAAGTATAGGATGTAGATCACTAAAATTCCTATTTGTGTATCTTTCTATCCATTGCTAAATGACTTCAGGCAGGGAATTTTATTATCCTAGACTCATCTTATTGTTATGTAGAGTAATACTTGGATGAAGATGAAGGCAATGGTACCTCCCAACCTTGACATCATCCAGAACACATACACACACACACACACACACACACACACACACACACACACACACACACACAGAGAGAGAGAGACAAACCAGTTCTGGGGCACTAGACTATGCCCAGAGTAAAAGAAAAGGGGAGTAGGAAAAGGGTCTAAATAATGACTTTCAATGACAGAGTCCTTTTTTGCTGGAAGTCCCTATATTAATATCATGTCTGGATTTGGGGTTTTGCACCTATCTTACTCTGTTACTACATCTGTGAATGGATGTAAGGGGAGGGTGGTGTGTCTAACAAAATATTCTGGTCCCTCTGGAAAAAAAAAATCAGTGCCCAAGCAAATTAGTGAAAAGACCTCAGATTCCCATTTCTGCTGCCTATCAGTCACCATATCCAGCCCCCTATCTTCTCAGATTGGTTCTTCTTAGTCATTTATCACCCACACGAATCCAAGACAGGATACAAGCCAGCAGGGTCTGGCTTTAAGGAGGAGATCTCCAGCCAGGCACACAGTTGTCACAGGGAATGAACCAATCAGAGGGCAGAAAAACCATCTGCCTGACTTCCCATCTCTCCTTCCCTCCTTCTAATCTTCCTTCTCTCCCTCCCCCACCTGCCAGCAGTTGGAGCCATGACTGAGAGTAAGAGTTCCTGGGTAATTTTTGTCTAAGATGGGATCTCATCAGAGCCTGATAAAGGAGACTAATCAATTAGCTAAAAGGGACAGATCTGGAAAGATGATTTTGCTGGGCAAAGACCTTATAAAACTAAAGGGATAGAGGAATCCTGATTAATGGGAGGCTAGCTATCATTTCCCCTTCAACTAGGGCTGGAATATCTTCTGTCTCCCTTGTTTTAAACCCATAGTTCTGGCTCACTGTGTAATGGTTGAATCTTGGAGCAGCATTAACTAGGGTTTACCTAGAACCAGTATGTCACAACAAAATACCTTTGTCTGTTTAAGTTAGCTCAGGCAGCATGGTGTAGTAAAAAGAGTGAAGGGTTTGGGACAAAGAACTGTGCCAGGAATTTGGGCAGATTTGCAATGATTACTAAGTACAGGGGATCAAATGGATTGGGAAGAGATGAGATAAATTTATGTTGAATTCAGAGATCTAGTCCTAGCCAGAGAAAAGATTTAGAGTGGGGTCATCAGGACTATACCCAAGGGTAATGATATCTGAGGGAGGAAAGGTGTGTTCCCTCCATGAGGAGGAACTGTGCTTTCTTGTGTGAGCCAAGAAAGAATGCTTCCTTCCAACAGGAACTTGGGGTATCTATTGTCCCTGTACCTCATTGTCCTATGTTGACCTAAGTCACACAGTGGTGCAGTTGATTAAATATTACAATCCCTGTATTCTTCCCCTAAGACTAGCCTTCCATCTAATTCCCAAAAAGAGACAAGTTGCACTTTCTGAGGAAGAGTCTCTCCCTTTCCAGGTATTATACCCACATCAAACGATCTTCTGGTCCAATTGCTATCTCCAATTAAATTTGCTCTAGATATAAGAACTCCTAAGTAAGATCCTAGTCTCAGCTCTACCCCTAAGTAGCTGTGTGGTGTCAGGGAAGTCATTGTCCTTTTCTGAGGTTCAATTTCTTCATCTGTTAAAAAAAATTGGATGATGTTGCCTCTTTCAGGCTTCACTACATCCTAAAATAATGAATATTTAGCTCCCATTTTGCAGATGAAGAATCTGAGGCTTGATGAAGTCCAGTTGTGTGTTCAAGGAGTTACAGAGTAAAAGCAGTGAATGCCAGAACAGAAATCTTGGTCTCCTGATTTCTAAATCAATTATCCTTCCAACCAGAGATTCAGAATCATAGAATGGCAGAGTTGGAAGGGATCTTAGAAGTCATAACATTATCACAGATCTAAAGCTGAAAGCTATTTCAAAGATCATTAACTAATCAACAACATTTATTAAATACCTGCTGTGTGCTAGGTGCGGAGGTTAGAAAGACAAATTAAACTATCCCCGATTCCCAGGATTTAACATTTTAATGAGGGAGATAAGTTCATATATAAATACTGCATAATAAATGTAAGGTATTCAATAAATACAGAATTGTTAAGTACAAAGTACTTTGGAAGGAAGAATACTAGTGGTAGACAAGCTCACAAAGGGATTCATATGGAAGATGGTGCTTGAGCTGGGTCTGGAAGAAGGAAGGAATTCTATGAGACAGAAGTGAAGAGAATTAATTTCAGGGATAGGGCGGATGCACTGCACAAGACACAGAGATGTGATATTTGTGTGAGGAACAGAAAAATCTAGTTTGGCTGGTCCATAGAGTGCAAAAGTGTATGTTCCACCGATACTGGAAAGAACATTTGGAACAAAGTAATAAAGGATTTAAATGCAAAATAAAGGAGTTTAAGTTTGACCCCGAAGGCAAGAGGGAGTTACTGGAATTGGATGAGTAGAGTAACAACATCATATTGAAGCTTAAAGAAAACTACTGGCAGCAACCTATAGAGAAGATAGAGACCTGAGGAAGGGAAACCAATTAGAAGGATATTGAAGATAACCTATGGAGGTAATGAAGAGGGTGTGAACTATGGTGATAGCTGTATGAGTAGGAAAGAAAGGATTAAATAAGAATCATGGGGAAGTGGACAGGCTAGGACATGTCAACTGCATCTGTAAGGTAAGGAATGGTGAAAAGATGAAGATAACCCAGAGGTTACAAACCTAGGAGAAAAAGGTGGAATTGAAGAGAAAGATGATGAGTTCTGTTTGGATATATTGGATCTGAGGTGTCTCCAGGATTTGAATTTCCAATTGATAATTGGTTATGGAGGACTGCAGCTAAGGGAATGGGGAGGAGTGAGAGCTTGGACCAGGAGATAGAGATCTGATGTTGTCTGCATGGAAATTATAATTAAACCCATGATAGCTAAAGAACTTATCAAGGCAAAGAGTACAGAGAGAGAAGTGCTCAGGGGCAGGCATCTAGGATAGTGCCTGGAAGAATGACAGTCGGTATGCAAAGAAGAGAGATGAATGAGTGGTCATAGGGTAGGAGAAGGACCTGGAGAGGACAGGCACACACACAAAAAAAAAAAGAGAGAGAGAAGAGTATCTTTAAGGAGAAGAGGGTAGTCAACAATGGCAAATGTAGTAGACAGTCAAAGAAGCATTAGGAATGAGAAAAGACCACTAGATTTGGCGATTAAAAGACAGTTGTTCACTTTGAAGAGAGCAATTACAGTTGAGTAATGAAGTTAGAAGCCCAAGTTAGAAGTTAGAAAAGTGTGTAGGAGTGCTTGAGAAAAGAGAAAGTGAAGGCTAGGTGGACAGGCAGCTTTTTCTAAGCTTGACTGAAAAAAAGTAAATAATGTGAGGAGATGGTATAGTCTGGTGAAGAGGTTGAGGGAGTTGTTTTTATTCTTTGCTACAGCCTAAAATAATGAGGATATAACCCCCATTTGCAGATGAAAACTAGATCCTAGCAAAATTCAGTGGCATATTTAAGGGATCACAAAGAATAGGAAAGCATGGATGTGGGGGTGTTTATTTTTAGATTGGGAGATCTTGAACATGTTTGAAGATACCAAAAGAAACCATCAAATAGGAAGAGGTTGAAATGGGGTTGAGGGAGATTGATGTAATCTACTAGAGAAAACAAGAGAGAATAGGATCCCCAATCCATGAAGGTCATCTAATTCAACCACCTATTTTTACACTTGAAGAAACTGAGGCCCAGAGAAGTCATAACATGCCAAAAGGTCATATGTCAGTAATCATCAAAGGTAGGATTTGAACCCAACTCATCTGACTCTAGAGCTCATCCCACTTCCATATTGTTTCCTGGATCTTCTTGTCCAATCGTCTTATTTTACAGGTGAAAAAAAAAAAAAATGAGATCCAGAGTGGAGTGACTTTCCAAAGTCATACAACTATTAAGTCAATCAGGATTGAAACTCACATCCTCTGATCCCAAAGACAATTGTTTTCTCTTATATGATACAAACAGTACCACGTTTCCCTTTTGAATTGATATTTCTCTGAGAAATATCAGGAAAGTGAAGCTCCAGTTGACTTGGAAAGCTGAAAGGGATTTCTCCATTATTTTTCCCAAAAGAGCGTTGGGAAGTGGTCAAATGTTAATAAGTTTAGACTATCCATTTTGCTTTTTACTCTGTTCAAATTGGTCCTCAGTTTAAAAAAAAAAAAAAAAAACAACCAACCAACACACACACACACACACACACACACACACACACACACACACACACACACAAACACACAAATACCTTGTGCCCTTTTGGAGAAAAGAATGGAAAGTCAGAAAAAATAGTTTTCAGAGTGGAAATGGCACGAATCAGCATGGTATAGAAAGTCTTCAAAACCCGAGGGTCTTTCCCTTTAGTGACTGTTGAAGCTAACTTGTCCCTTTATATTATCTCACAATCAACCCCTGCTATGAGTCTTAAGTTTAAGAATCTAAGATCAGAGGACCCATGAGCTTCAAGGCTTATGGCTAATTTTAGTCCATTTTCAAACCTTGGATCATCCAAAGTAACACTTTTATTTAATAGATGAAGAAACCAAGCAAAATGAAGAAACTCATAGCAAGTTAGATCCTAGCCCTGGTTCTGAAAATCCCTCTGGATTTCCTAATCTGGTGCTCTTTTTTCTGCCAGAAGTTGAAATACATTATTCATTACATAGGGCTGACCTGGGCACCTGATCACTATGTATATTATTCCCATGGGAAAGTGTGTTCCAAGTTACAGGCAGCCAACTGACCAACTCTGGGAATACAAGCTATTGGTGTGTTAAGGACAGCCTGATCACGGCATCTCGAGTTTGGGGGTTGGGAGGAGTTTGTCAGGAACCATAGTACCATGGCAGAGGGCAAGTGGCATCAAAACTCTTCCTGGCATCAGGATTTTCTTGCTACATCAATTATATAGAGGAGCATCTGTCCCAAGCCTCAGCCCTGCCAGCCTTTTCTTCCCTGTTCTGCCAGAGTTGGTCCCAATGATGGAATGGGAATAACAGGGCAAGGAGCCATCTCAGCTGGCTGCTGGCAGTATAGCAATCATCCAATTAACTGGGGGCATCAACAGAATTTATCTGCTTTCCTTTGTGAGCTGAGGAGATGTTGATTCACTCCCCAATTTTTGTTTTGTTTTGTTTTCCATTGTTGTTGGGATGGCTGCCCTGTTGGCCCTTTACTTCAACAGCCACCCTTCCCCCACCCCAAGCCATCATTCCTGATTATCAGAGATCACATGATGGATAAAGACCTATGACTGACAGCTATTCTTACTCACTGACTCATTTGATTCAGGATAAAAGTAGAGAAATGAGATAGAAAGTGGAACTTTAAGAACAAGTTTTTTTCCAGACAACCAGAGCAAATTATCCGATAAAATTTGAAAGATATAGGGAGAAACAAAGGAAGGATTAGTCAGAAAACATTAGAATCAATCAATATGCCTTTGGATTTTTATTGTTTTGAAGTTTGTTTGTTTGTTTGTTTGAATTTTGAGAGACTACTTGATTTTGAGTCCCTTGGCTAAGCTCTATAAGAGACATAAAAGTTATAAGTCAAACCTCTTGTCCTCAGAAGACTGTTTTAAACTCTGAATCTATCCTTTTTTATTTGTATGATCTTGAACAAGTTACTTGCCCTTTCTTCAACTGTAAAATGAGAAAATTGGATTCCATCTCCAAAATGTTTTCTTTTTTTTTTTCCCCTTGAGGCTGGGGTTAAGTGACTTGCCCAGGGTCACACAGCTAGGAAGTGTTAAGTTTCTGAGACCAGATTTGAACTTGGGTCCTCCTGAATTCAAGGCTGGTGCTTTATCTACTGCACCACCTAGCTGCCCCCCAAAATGTTTTCTAATGTTCAAAGTTGCTATGATGATCATTATTTACCAGTCTTCAATAGGATATAGTTTATATGCTCCA
Organism: Sminthopsis crassicaudata; assembly: GCF_048593235.1. Classification (NCBI taxonomy): domain Eukaryota; kingdom Metazoa; phylum Chordata; class Mammalia; order Dasyuromorphia; family Dasyuridae; genus Sminthopsis; species Sminthopsis crassicaudata. The sequence goes on from NC_133618.1 coordinate 651,344,041, forward strand.
TGAGGTCAGATACTGGTCTCATTCATCCTTGTGTGATGATACATATCTCATATCACTTAACATAAGTAAATAATCAGTGTCACTATATACTGAATGAATCTCACTAACAGTTCTGAAGCCAATGAAGTTCAGACCACTAACTTCAGAAATCCCAACTTTTTTCTTCAACTGAAATACAGATTTAGATAAATCAGAAGCCTAGACAATAAATGAAACATTCCCTTTCTTTGCCCATCCCCAGAAGAAGGAGCTCAGTTTGCTCCCCACAAGTGAGGGGAAATTGTGGTCCCACCTGTCTCAGACCAGGGTCTCCAGTCAAAGACAATTAAGACAATCTCCACATGACTCTTAAGACACATACAAGTTAATGTATTTTCAGGAAACATATTGGAGAGAAAGAAAGGGAGGAAATGAGGGAGGGAGGGATGGAGAAAGAGAGAAAAGAGAGAGAGAGAGATCTTGATTTCATGTGTTTTAAGATAGCATTGATAGAACCACTTCTAGGTTTCATAAATGCTTTCCATGTTATCTCATTTGATTTTCATAACAATTCTACAAGGTAGGTGCTATTATTTCCATTTTACAGATAAGTAAATTGAGTTTGAAAGAAGTCAAGTGACTTGCCCAAAGTCACACAAATAAGTGTCTGAAGTAGGATTTGAATCCAGATATTCCTTACTCCAAGTCCACTGTTGTATACACTTGCCACCAGAGTTAGTTTGGTATCCAAGAATGGGCAAAGTCCCTTCACTTCCATCATAAGCCATTATGAGCTAACACTATTTGAGCTCATTGTTTTCCACAATGTATCCTCAGCATATTATAGAATGGCAAAACTAGGCATTTGGCTTGAAGGTCTTTAATTCTAGACTCCTCTATCCCTTAGATGATATCCAGCGAGTTACTTAGGAGCTAAGGTTTTCTCTCTATTTAAAAAAAAAAAAAACCTCTCAGAAAAAGATTGCTGATAGAATGGAAGCTTCTTGAGGCGGACTGCATCATTTTGTCTTTGTATCCCCAGCTTGGTACATAGTAGCTATATGATAAATATTGGTTGATTTATTCAAAAACTCATTCACACTGAAGTATAAATGACAGATAATAACCTACAGCTTACACTCCCCAAGGGAAACTATGTTTTAATACGGATCAAAGCCCTAAGCTAATGGAATGGAGCTGTATGTGGAATTTCAAGCTTCAGGGAGCCGGGTGCTATTCTTGGAGAGACAGGACCTTGACGGGGTGGGGGGGGGTTAGGGAAAGAAGGGGTGCCTGAAAGCATTCCTTTAGATGGTCTCCTACTGAACTGACCATTCTCTGTTTATTTTAGCTAAACAGGATATAGTGATAAATCAAGGGACGTTCATAGAAATGAGACAAGCCAGTGATGCAGCCAAGTTAGACTGAACCCCTTTCTCCCAGAAGGAAGAGAGGGATATAGAGGTAGAAATCTTTTGAATGACTGATTAGCCCATTAAGTGCTGTCCTCGATGCCACTGGAATCCTACCAACTGTTCTATTTATTTATCCTTATCTGGCCTACTCTTGATCAACACATTCTAAGGTGGCTGGGGTCTGTTTGCCCTACATTGATGCCTTTGTATAGGCTCCAGCTCCCTTTGTCTCTCCCAAGGTATAAAACTCCAGCCCCTCCCCTCTGAATCAGCCTGCATGCAGAGTTCTGGGCAGGGCTAGTTGACTAGGACTATCCCATGGGTCCTTGGGAACTACAACCAAGGTTGAGCCCTAGGGTAATAGAGCAATAACAGGACAGTCATGTGCATCCATGCTTCTCCTCCTCTGAGCACTGGATTGATTTGTGTGCTATCAAAAAAAGCTGGAGCCAAATCAACAACTCCTGTGAGTTTCTCTGTACCATAAAATTCCAGACAGTCCTGGAAAAGCCAGCTCATCACTGAATTGTGGGACATGGATAGGGTGTAGGAGGAAGAGTCAGGGCTGGGAAGCAGGTGGCCTGGGTTCTTGCCCTGGTTCTCTCCCTTATCTGTGTGGATTTGGGTCCTCTTTCTAAAATGTATATAATGAATCATCCATACTAGTGCATTATGTAAAAATTTTATTCAAATCTTCCCATCAACCCTCCACATAACAAATGGTCTGTGTAACTAGCTGGAGACCATCCTCTGGATATCTTGCTCTTGATCATATTACCAATAAAGCACATATGAATTAGCCCTTGATTTCACTGTGTAATCAGGTCAACTAGCATTTATTAAGTGCTTACAATGTACCTGTCACTATACTAAATTTGGAGGATAAATAGAAAAGGAAAAACAGTCCCTACCCCCAAGGAGTTCCCAATCTAATCAATCCATCTATTTTTCCCCCATACATACAATTCTCTGATAATATCTTTTATCCCACTGTGCCAATGGGATTCATTGTGGGTAATATGTTGAGGGCTGCTTACACCCACCAATAAACCTTTTCATTGTTTTTGAGATGACTCTAAAATTTAGTTCTTCAAAGATTCTTATATATATTTCGTGACTCGCAGCAGTGCAGCATTATTAGAATAATACATGTTTAAAATACAGTTCTTTGACTCAAATTGAAGCTTAACGTCATTGAAAGTAGGGGTTTTTGGTAATAGGAATACTTAAGGAATAATTAAACAAATTATGGTTCATGATCATCATGGAACATGATTGTGCCATAAGAAATGATGAAAGTGAAGAATTCAGAGAAGTATGGAAAGATTTATATGAACTCATGCACAATAAAGAAAGCAGAACAGGAAAATGAAATATACTACAATAAAACAATGCAAATGCAAAGAACAATAAACGGCCCAAAATAAAGAAATTGAATAATCTGAGAAAATGATTTAGAACTGGAATTGTATGTGTATGTGTAAGATAAAGATAAAGAAACAAAAAGAGGACCAGAAAGTTTAATTGACTTATCCAGCATTACATGGGCAGTGACAAAACCAAATTTGAAGCCCAAGTCCTCAGATTCAATCTTTCCACTGCTCTTACTTTCCTCTTCCTGTAATAAATCATGAAACATCAGGGCATCATGAAACATTGGGCAGTAGCCCAATGGAGCTCAATTTTAACAAACTGTTATATATGTAGCGTCACCCTGGAAAGGCTCTAGTTCTGAATATTATCATCAGAAATATTTGAATTTGCACAAAAATAACCGTGCTGTAATATCAACTATTTTGGTGTAAGAAATATTGTGATAACTTTCAGTCCAAGGCTAGATTCTGAAGAAGGGAAGAGATTTTTTCTTTAAAAGGGATCTCAATGGAAAGAAAGCTTAATGTGATCACCAACAGCTTGCTGGTGAGGGGAAAGGCTGACTCAAACCCCAACTATTGCAACAACCATATCTGATATTGTGTATATAAAAAGGAAAGAAGTAGAAAATGCCAACTGGTATAACAGGCTTCTATTTGTTTATATAAAATCCACACAGATGCCTCATGTGTCCATGAGAGTACAGATGGGAATCCCTCCCAGTTTCTTCATCTGTGAAAATGAAGAACTCAGGGGTTGATGGAACAGTGTCTAACATATAGAAAAGGAATCAAAGGATCACAGAATGTCATGGAACTGAAAGGGTCTTTAGAGATGGTCTAGTCCAGCCATCCTCTTTGCCACAAGTAAGAAAACTGATGCCCAAAGAGCTGAATCCAAACTCACATAGGTAACTGGGACTCAAGTCCAGGACCTCTCACCAGGACCTTTTTCCACTCCTAGGCAGCAGAATTGTAGCTAAGAATTTTCTGAGTTTAACCTCTGACCTAACTAACATAGGTTATAATGGAGAGTAGACACAAGAGCCCAAGAGGTAGAAGCCACAAGATAATGTGACCATATTGGGCACTGATTATGTGTCAAACAAGGTGCTAAAAGCTTAAGAAGACAAGAAAGGCAAAAAAACAATGTTCCTGAGCTCAAGGACCAAGAATTAGAGAGATGAAAGTTGTCAAACTAAGGATGTACACCACCTTGGAGAAGACATACATGGCTCTTTTCCCAGATATTGAAATCCTAGGGACAAAGTTCAGTTTGCCTTATACTAGCTCAAACTCTTTCATGAAGCCTCTCGTTTTGGTCTTATGTCAGATTAAAGTTAAATCTTGTTGCCGATGAAGGGGGGAGGATAGAGAATAGGGGGGAAATAGTCATCAAAATGTAAATATTTTGTGTTTAATAGTCTTGGCTCTAATTATCCCTGATGACTCACAGTTTGTCATTATTCTGGTACAATACGTCCAGAAATTCTGAAATGCAAAATTAAGGGGGGGGTGGAAGTGGTACAGTGTCATTAATAGAAGCAAAACACTTCAAGACAAGAATTCCATTTACTGGGAGAGTTCATGAGCACATTTTTTGTTGATGAATATTTATTAAAATGGGCAAAGCTGGACCCAGTAACGACTGCAAAATATTTTAATGATATCCTCTCATTAATTTACTTTTAATGAATGACTTGGTAAAGCTGAACAATTTGTATGTAATGATTTCATTAATGGCTTCAGCACATGCGACCATTTTTCACACATTTGAATGTCACTTGAATAAAGCAATACCTTAAATTATACAGTATAATAAAGTATGTTTGTTGAAACATGACAAGCTTCTGCTTGTTTATTTGCAGTGAGGAGAATTAGTTCCATTCTAAATTTCAGTAGTTTAATTGAACCCAACTGGGGGTTCCTTCTTCCACAACTGCTACAGCTTTTCCAAGCCAACATTTGGGCTCAAACGTGAATCACAGATGAGAATGTCAGAGCCAAAAAGGACTTCAAAGATCCAATAAATCCAGCTCTCTCATTTTACAGATGAGGAATGATTGATCTAAGGTACATAATGGATTTAAGGAGGAAAATGAAGGAGAAGAAAGATAAAGGATATAAAAACATAAGACCAAGTTTCTGATCAATTCATCATAGGAAATCAACTGATAATATAGAGCAAGGCCTGCCCTGTTGCTGTTTCCCCAATCCTAATTTGTCTAATAACTAAGGAAGTGATGAAACAAACAAAGAAGATGTCATAAGTCTTTTTAAAATAAAAATGCCCTTGAGGAAAATATATATTAGATATTATGAATGATCATATTATAAAAGTTGAATAAATATAGTTACATAGTCATCATAGTCTTTAAACATTCCCTGTGGAAATAAACCTGGTTAAGCTAAAGTACATTAGGGGATGCAAAATGGATAATTTTGATTATATTGTTAAAAAGTTTTTGTACAAACAAAACTAATGCAGACAAGATTAGAAGGGAAGCAATAAACTGGGGAAAAATTTGCATCCAAGAGTTCTGGTAAAGGCCTCATTTCTAAAATATATAGAGAACTGGCTCAAATTTATAAGAGTACAAGCCATTCTCCAAATGATAAATGGTCAAAGGATATGAACAGATAATTTTAAAATGAAGAAAATAAAACCACTTCTTCACTTGAAAAAGTGCTCTAGGGGCAGATAGGTGGCGTAGTGGATAGAGCACCAGCCCTGAATTCAGGAGGACTTGAGTTCAAATGTGGTCTCAGACACTTAACACTTCCTAGCTGTGTGACCCTGGGTAAGTCACTTAACCCCAACCTCAGGAAAAAAAAAAAGGAAAAGAAAAGAAAAGAAAGAGTGCTCTAAATCATTATTGACCAGAGAAATACAAATTAAGATACCTCTGAGATACCACTACATACTTCTCAGATTGGCCAAAAAGGCCAGGAAAAGATAATGACGAATGTTGGAGGGGATGTGGGAAAACTGGGACACTGATGCATTGTTGGTGGAATTGTAAAGTGATTCAAACATTCTGGAGAGCAATTTGGAACTATGCTGAAAATGTTATAAAACTGAGCAAATCCTTTGATCCAGCAGTTTCTCTAACTGGCCTTATATTCCAAAGAGATCATAAAGAAGAAAAAGGGACCTGTATGTGTAAAATTGTTTGTGGCAGCACTCTTTGTAGTGACAAGAACATGGAAATTGAGTGGAGACCCATCAATTGGACTATGGCTGAATAAGTTATGGTATATGAATGTGATGGAATATTATTGTTCTATAAGAAATGACCAGCAGGATGATTTCAGAGAGGCCTGGAGAGACTTACATGGACTGATGCTGAGTGAAATGAGCAGAACCAGGAGATCATTATACATGGCAACAAGAAGATTATATGATAATCAATTCTGATGGATGTGGCTCTTTTCAACAGCAAGGTTATTCAGGCCAGTTCCAATGTGTCTTGTGATGAAACAAGCCATCTGCACACAGAGAGAGGACTGTGTGGACTGAGTATGGATCACAAGGTAATATTTTCAACTTTTTTATTGTTGTTTGCTTACATTTCATTTTGTTTTCTTTGTTATTTGTTTTCCTTTTTATCTGATTTTTCTTGAGCAGCAAGATAATTGTATAAATATATATGGAAGAATTGTACATGTTTAACATATTGGATTACTTGTTGTCTAGGAGAGGAGGTAGAGGGAAGGGAGGGAGAAAATTTTAGAACACAAGGCAAAGGTGAATGTTTAAAATTATGCATATGTTTTGAAAATAAAAAGTTTTAATTAAAAAAAGTAAATAAAGCTGGTTAAACAGACTCTATAGTCTGGTTACAAGTTAAACTACATTTAGAGGATTAATAAACAGGCAGGTTAAAGAAGAAAGAATTTACATTCACTGAAGAGTCAGGGACAATTGAGATTCTTGTTCTCAATTCTTACCTAAGGAATATTTGAGTCCTTAAGTAAATTTTCACATCCCCTGGGACAGGTTTCAGCCAGCTCAGTAAACTCCTAACTAGGAATAACAGCCCTGACCTCTCCAAATAATAAAAATTAATGAAATGAAATCAAGAATCAAAAATTTCCCTAACAACTGAATGGTAAAAGCAATGCTTAACACAGAGAAATGGCTAGAATTTCTGGCACTAAGGAATATGAGTAGGAAAGCTATGAGAAGGGAGAGGTAGTTTTCCAGTATGTAAAAGTATAACAGGCAAGAAATTCCCAGTATTTTCAATCATTCCACATTTTTTAAGGCCTTTTGAAAGACCTATCATAGGCCAGGACTTTTGCCCCAAGATATCAAAAGTCAGAGTGTTCCCTAATGACTGTATCCATGTAAAGGATCATTAAATGCAGAAGACTACTATCACTGAGTAAGAAGAGTAACAAGGATGAGAAGGGAACCAGAGAAAGGGAAGGGAAGACAGATAGAGAGAGA